>NC_088421.1:8757038-9123913 GCF_034236695.1 Oncorhynchus nerka
CGGGGTCTCGCCATAGAACACACACTCTACAAACAGGATCACGATTACTGCTCCCCCCCACACAACCCCCCAATCAAAATAGAAAATAAACAGAAAGCTATATGATTATCATCGTCACAAAATAAATCTCTTTGGCATTCTTCCCCTGCCTCTTACCTCAGAACCCCCCCCAAATCAAGACATTAAAAAAAACACCTCCTCCACAACGACATACATACTTTGAGGAAACGTCAGTTGTAGTAGCTGTAAAAGGGTGCGGGCCTGCCAGACATGACATTTTGGATCATACACACATTTTATGTTGAAGCGCAATGTATTAAACGGCGATGCATATGTATACTGTGTCGGTTGAGTGTCTATAACTGTTGGTGAGCAAGACCGGTCCACAGGAAGAGAGGTGAACCAACCGCACCAGCTGAAGTTGTAGTTTAGTGTGCCTGGGAGACCACTCGGCTGGGAGAGAGTGGCTGTGTACACACATTCAGGGGAGAGGGTGCGTGTCTCGGATCCTCAGACCCGGCAGCAGTCTGGATCATAGACTGGACTGATAGACAGTTATAGGCAGCACAGGGGCCGCTGCTGTTTCAATTAGCCACTGGTCTCATAACGTGGCGAACAGGACTTCTTGTCTGAACTCAATGTTACTGGTTATTGTTGAGGACTACTGCATACCGCCATGTCAATTATACACATGAAGAAAAATAATAATAATCTGCAATGTAAATATGCAAGGAAACGCCTAAAACCAACACAGCATCTACAAGTTAAAGTTCAATTTCCCTCCACATTAACTGTAACAAAGCAACTTTTCATTTTGAGGAACACTAAATTCTTGTTATTGTTTTTTTTCTTTTCTTTTTCTTGTGTTTTCTGACAATAGCCCCTGATTGGCCAATGTCTCCCCATGAAATAGGAGTTTCCCTTTGTGGTGAAATCCTCTTTCAGCTGTCCCTCCATGGTGTTCACGCCCTTTCCATTTTGTGCTATCAATGGAAGAGGCAGTTATTTAGACATAATCCAATGTTTCATGTGGTCTTAAAATGTTGCAATTATGGTATGCTGAGTTATTCATTAGTGTACTATATAACTACAGAGCTGTGTTTTTTAAATGTATTTTTATTTATTTATCCCCAATTTCATAGTATCCAATTGTTTAGTAGCTACTATCTTGTCTCATCGCTACAACTCCCGTACGGGCTCGGGAGAGACGAAGGTTGAAAGTCATACGTCCTCCGATACACAAACCAACCAAGCCGCACTGCTTCTTAACACAGCGCCATCCAACACGGAAGCCAGCCGCACCAATGTGTCTGAGGAAACACCGTGCACCTGGCAACCTTGGTTAGCGCGCACTGCGCTGAGTCTGTGCATTAGAGGAGCTCTGTGTAGCTGTGTGTATGCATCTACATCGCTGACCTGGCCCTGTGTGTTAAAGGGGGTTCTGGGTAGCATCTATATCACTGACCTGGCCCTGTGTGTTAAAGGGGGTTCTGGGTAGCATCTACATCACTGACCTGGCCCTGTGTGTTAAAGGGGGTTCTGGGTAGCATCTATATCACTGACCTGGCCCTGTGTGTTAAAGGGGGTTCTGGGTAGCATCTACATCACTGACCTGGCCCTGTGTGTTAAAGGGGGTTCTGGGTAGCATCTACATCACTGACCTGGCCCTGTGTGTTAAAGGGGGTTCTGGGTAGCATCTATATCACTGACCTGGCCCTGTGTGTTAAAGGGGGTTCTGGGTAGCATCTACATCACTGACCTGGCCCTGTGTGTTAAAGGGGGTTCTGGGTAGCATCTACATCACTGACCTGGCCCTGTGTGTTAAAGGGGGTTCTGGGTAGCATCTATATCACTGACCTGGCCCTGTGTGTTAAAGGGGGTTCTGGGTAGCATCTACATCGCTGACCTGGCCCTGTGTGTTAAAGGGGGTTCTGGGTAGCATCTATATCACTGACCTGGCCCTGTGTGTTAGAGGGGCTCTGGGTAGGGCTGTCGGGGATCGTAGGCCATCTCAGGCATGTACTGCTCATGCATCTCTGCTTCCAGTGGCATCCCGCCCATGCCCAGGTCAGAGTAGCCATAGGGGGGGTAGCCTCCATCCAGCTCTGAGGGAAGGAGGGACAGAGAGAGAGGGAAAGAGAGAGAAATGAGAATACCCAGGCAATATAGAATACCCAGGCAAACAATATAGAATACCCAGGCAATATAGAATACCCAGGCAAACAATATAGAATACCCAGGCAATATAGAATACCCAGGCAAACAATATAGAATCCCCAGGCAAACCATATAGAATACCCAGGCAAACAATATAGAATACCCAGGCAAACAATATAGAATACCCAGGCAAACAATATAGAATACCCAGGCAAACAATATAGAATACCCAGGCAAACAATATAGAATACCCAGGCAAACAATATAGAATACCCAGGCAAACAATATAGAATACCCAGGCAAACAATATAGAATACCCAGGCAAACAATATAGAATACCCAGGCAAACAATATAGAATACCCAGGCAAACAATATAGAATACCCAGGCAAACAATATAGAATACCCAGGCAAACAATATAGAATACCCAGGCAAACAATATAGAATACCCAGGCAAACAATATAGAATACCCAGGCAAACAGAGAGGCAAGCTTATTTGGAGTATTGACACTGACAGACAGTTTGCAAGCATCCAAATTACTAGACAGGCAGACAGAAATGAGCTTTGCTCCCATCAGCAGACGTTTTCCTGTGACGGATGGAAAGAAGAACAGGAATAATAATCTCTTCACCTTCACCTCTATTCTATTCCATTAATGCTATTTCATACCCTGTTTAATAATGTGAGCACTGCGCTATGGATTAAGCGTCAGCATCGAAAGGACACATAGTGCTCTGGAAGGATGGTGACTAGTGTACCGCACGCACGCACGCACACACACACACACACACACACACACACACACACACACACACACACACACACACACACACACACACACACAGGGGGATATGAGGGATAGAGTTCAGAATTATAATTAAAGATATTGAAATGAGGAGGATTTACTGTATGCAGAGAGAGGGATGGACCAGAGGAGAGGAAGACAGAGTGGAGATTCACAACTAGGACATATGACCGAGACCTAAGATTAGCGAGAGAAAGACGCTGTATGACTGCAAAGAGACAGAGACAGTAGTGACCGACAGAGCTAGGGGGGAAAACAAAATATAAATTCACCAGAGAGAGACAGAGAGAGTGCCAGTGTTTTCTATAGAGAAGTGTTACGCAATCACAGGAAGGAGCATTAGCCGTGCAGTGGAAAAGAGAGTGTGGGTGTCAACTCAGCAGCGTGTGTGTGAGAGAGAGAGAGAGAGAGAGAGAGAGAGAGAGAGAGAGAGAGTGCGGGAGATCGCTTGACGACGATAGATGGCCAGTTAATGGAAATGTAAATGACATGGAAATTGTGACCAGAGGGGAAATAGACAGGTACCTCTGTGAATTGAATGACATCCTACAGTGTACCCCTCCTCCCCCCATTACCACGCCCCCTGACACCCTCCCCCCTCTCCAGGACATGGCGGGAACAGACACATCAGAGAGAAACACACACATGAACGCACATGAATGCACACACACCCACACACAATCTCTGGAGTACGGCCAGGGGGCCGAGTGCATTACATAAACAGCAGGGGTCCCCCACACTCCCAGGGCCTGAAGGACTGTTGAGGGGGAAAAGGACGAGACCTGGCTCCGGCTCTCTATAGACACGTGCCTCTCCTTTTCCTCCTCTTCTCTGATGCTCATTAGTGTGTGTGTGTGTGTGTGTGTGTGTGTGTGTGTGTGTGTGCGTGACTAGTGAGACGAGGGCAGACTTTGCTGGGACAATGCTTGCACGTTGATTTAATGATCACCCTCTGGTACACACAGTCCACTGTCACAGCCACTGACAGGAAACCAATCAAGTGGCACTTAACCTAAATGAGGTCTGACTCTGGTGTGTGTGTGGGTGTCAATCCATTTCAATCCGTGTGTGTCAAATCCTCTCTGCCTCTCTCTTCTGGTTCGTCGATCTATCTCTCTCTTGCCATTTTTTTGGTGAAACGCAGTAGTGTAATGTAAGATGTTCGTTGCATTAGTATAATTAAGCATTAAGGCCTGAGGAGGTGTGGTATATGGCTGATATACCATGGTGAAGGGCTGTTCTTACGGACGAGGCAACGAGGAGTACCTGGATACAGACCTTAGCCGTGGTGTATTGGCCATATACCGCACACCCCTCAGGTGCCTTACTGCTATTATAAACTGGTTTCAAACGCAATTAGACCAGTAAATAGTCATTTTTTGTTATACCCATGGTACACGGTCTGATATACCACGGCTTTCAGCCAATCAGCATTCAGGGCTTGAACCACCTGGTTTATCATCTAGCATAGAATACAAAAGTGGTGTTACGTTGGTGTACTGTACTGTAGGATAGGACTGGTCCACACTCACCATCCGCCAAGTATGCAGCTTGCATGGGTACAGCATTGTGGGCCTGGAGAGAAAGAGAGAGATTGAGAAATATTCAAGGAAAGATGTACCATTCTAACTTCAATACTATACTTTTATCGGATAATGCCCTTCTAAAAAACTACATCTGGTGCCAACGACGCCCAGTCAGTAAATCTATCCCTTTGGAGTTCAATACTTCCTCATGGTGGATGTAGTGTAAACAGTAGACCTGTCTGCTTTGGGCCTCCCTGTCTCTGTTCCCCTTGACAACCTGATGAGTCAGCAGGTTACCAGCTCGATGTGATTGATTAAAACCTATGCCAGATCTGCCACTAATCCAATCGGTGAGCCTCGATGGCGGTAATTATCCATTGAGCTTTGGAAGCCTGTGGCGATGTGTGGGGCTCGGAGATACTTAGCGCATTAGGCATGCAGGTTTTGAAATGATGTACAAACACTAGATAGAGTTAGTTATTGGGGATTCATTTTTATGGTAATGCGAGCATGAACGGTAAACATACAGATTGATTACTGAGTGGTATCGATTGTGTCGTGTCCACTTGTGTGTATTTGGATTTTGATACAGTTCTCCCCTGAAGCAATGACTGATCTGAGAAATATTGGATTGGTTTAAAGCAATCCAAGGGTGTAAGCCAGTCAAGCCCTTATAGACAACTGAGATCAACCTTAAAGGTGTTCAAACAGGGCCAGCCACTACTGACTGATCCTTGTACTGGTCGCTCCCAGGCTATAGGCGGCGTCAGAGGCAGAGGCTTACCATCTCCCAGGCTGCAGGGTCGTGTTTGAACAGTGAGTGGGTGAGCTCCACGGACACACGCTTCCTGTAGTCAGAACTCTTGTCCTCCGAGATACGGAAGAGAACGGCTGCTGCATAGGTGGCTGTGAGGGAGAGGTGTGGGGAGACATGGAGGGAGGGAGAGGTAGGGAGGGAGAGGTAGGGAGGGAGGGAGGGAGAGGTGTGGGGAGACATGGAGGGAGGGAGGGAGGGAGGGAGGGAGGGAGGGAGGGAGGGAGGGAGAGGTTAGGGAGGGAGGGGGGGGAGAGGTAGGGAGGGAGGGAGAGGTGTGGGGAGGGAGGGAGGGAGGGAGGGAGGGAGAGGGGGAGACATGGAGGGAGGGAGGGAGGGAGGGAGGGAGGGGGTGTGGGGAGACATGGAGGGAGGGAGGGAGGGAGGGAGGGAGGGAGGGAGGGAGGGAGGGGTGTGGGGAGACATTGAGGGAGGGAGGGAGGGAGGGAGGGAGGGAGGGAGGGAGGGAGGGAGGGAGGGAGGGAGGGAGGGAGGGAGAGATATCAAGAGGTTGTTTGTCATTGCCTCTATGCTATGACAGTTATGATGAGTACCCAAAATGCTAATGGGGTACATAGGACAACATTGAGAAAGCAAGATGGGGAAAGAGAGATGGGAGGCAGAGATATCATGTTTGATTAGTCAGCACACATTATTAAAAGAAGATGGAGAGAGCCCAGGGAGAGATAGAGAAAGATGTCATATTTGTTTGTAAGAGGTCTGTGTGCATATGCTTGTGTGTGCGAGAGAGAGAGAGAAAGAGAAGGGGGGGAAGTGTGGAGGTTTGTGTGTACACTCTCTTAAAAAAAGGTTTCCAAAAGGGTTCTTCAGCTGTCCCCATTGGAGATCCCTTTTTGGTTCCAGGTAGAACCCTCTGTGGAAAGGGTACTTCATGGAACCCAAAACGGTTCTACCTAGTACCAAAAAGGGTTCTACAAAGGGTTCTCTAATGGGGACAGCTGAAGAACCCTTTTAGGTTCTAGATAGCACCTTTTTTTCTAAGAGTGTAGGAGAGGCACGTGTGTGTGTGTGTGTCTATTTGTATGTGCAGTGCCTTTGGAAAGTAATCAGACCCTTGACTTTTTCCAAATGTCATTACATTACAGCCTTATTCTAATATGGATTTTTTTTAAATCAATCCTCAGCAATCTACACACACCCCATGATGACAAATCGAAAAAATATTTAGACATTTTAGCAAATTTATTAACAATTAAAAAACAGAAATACCTTATTTACATAAGTATTCAGACCCTTTGCTATGTGACTTGAAATTGAGCTCAGGTGCATCCTGTTTCCATTGATCATCCTTGAGATGTTTCTACAACTTGATTGGAGTCTACCTGTGGTAAATTCAATTGATTGGACATCATTTGTAAAGACACACACCTGTCTATATAAGGTCCCACAGTTGACAGTGCATGTTAGAGCAAAAACCAAGCCATGAGGTCGAAGGAATTGTCCGTAGAGCTCTGAGACAGGATTGTGTTGAGGCACAGATCTGAGGAAGGGTACCAAAAAAAAATGTCTGCAGCATTGAAGGTCCCAAAGAACACAGTGGCCTCCATCATCCTTAAATGGAAGAATTTTGCAACCACCAAGACACTTCCTAGAGCCCGGCCAAACTGAGCAATCGGGGGAGAAGGGCCTTGGTGACCAAGAACCCGATGGTCAGTCTGACAGAGCTCTAGAGGTTCTCTGTGGAGATGGGAGAACCTTCCAGAAGGACAACCATCTCTGCAGCACTCCACCAATCAGGCCTTTATGGTAGAGTGGCCAGACGGAAGCCACTCCTCAGTAAAATACACATTACAGCCCACTTAGAGTTTTCCAAAAGGCACATAATGACTCTCAGACTATGAGAAACAAGATTCTCTGGTCTGATGAAACCAAGATTGAACTCTTTGGCCTGAATGCCAAGCGTCAAGCATGGTGGTGGCAGCATCATGCTGTGGGGATGTTTTTCAGTGGCAGGGACTAGGAGACTAGTCAGGATCAAGGCAATGATGAACGGAGCAAAATACAGAGATCCTTGATGAAAACCTGCTCCAGAATGCTCAGGACCTCAGACAACCCTAAGCACACAGCCAAGACAATGCAGGAGTGACTTCGGGACAAGTCTCTGAATGTCTTTGAGTGCTCAGCCAGAGCCCAGACTTGAACCTGATCGAACATCTCTGGAAAGACCTGAAAATACCTGTGCAGTGACGCTCCCCATCCAACCTGACAGAGCTTGAGAGGATCTGCTGAGAGGAATGGGAGAAACTCCCCAAATACAAGTGTGCCAAGCTTGTAGCGTCATACCCAAGAAGACTCAAGGCTAGAATCGCATCCAAAGGTGCTTCAACAAAGTACTGAGTAAAGGGTCTGAATACTTATGTAAATGTCATGTTTCCGTTTTTTATTTTGAATACATTTGCAAAAATGTCTAAAAACCTGTTTTTAGTTTGTCATTATGGGGTATTGTGTGTAGATTGATGTGGGAAATGTAAAAAAAAAAAAAAAACAATTTCAGAATAAAGCTGTAACGTAACAAAATGTGGAAAAAGTCAAGGGGTCTGAATACCTTCCGAATGCACCGTACATGGGACTGTTTTGAAAGTCTTTGTTTTTAAAGAACATATATATGAATGTTTGTTGAAAGCCCAAGTGTTTGTTTAAAAAAGAGAGCTGTATAAAATCCACTAAAGCTGCTGTTTATGAAGAGACTGACCGATGCCCTCGTTGTTGGAGTGCAGCAGCTCCATAAGCGGGGCGGAGGCTCCCTCTGCGTCGATCATCTCCGCAGACTGCTTGTCCAGGGCCAGCTCACACAGCACCCCCGCAGACACACGCTTCACGTTCTCCACGTACGAGTACAACAGCTACGGGCGGATGGAGAGAGTGGGGGAGAGCTCAGACACATCTGCTAAAATACACCAAAAACTCACAAGTACACACACTCACTTATTTTCACAAATTTTTCCCACTTTCTCTCTGTCACACAAGTGCATACAACACCAACTGTATTAGATGTATTAGACATTCATGTATTAGACCTGTACAAAGAGTGGGATGGTCTGCATGCTGGCGATCTCTCCCCTGTTGACTGGGTCTCTAGCCAGGATGTGCAGGGCTCCTGTACAGCCCTCCACTATCTCCTCCATACGAACACCATCCTGAGTGGAGAGTGGGGAAGAGAGTTAGGAACTGTGTATGTGTGTGACTTTGTGAAATCCTCTGTGACGATAAGTTGATATATGGGTTTGTTTTCATCATTTAACATTGCGCGCGTGTGTGTGTGTGTGTGTGTGTGTGTGTGTGTGTGTGTGTGTGTGTGTGTGTCTGATCTACTTCATGTAAGCTGGTTTGACAATCTTAACAATACAACTTTGACACTAAGAGAGCACTGTATCATACAGAGAACACTGTATCCCAAATCATTTGGCCAAGCTCCCCATGGCTTCAAAACCGCATTAAATTAGTAGTAGACTTGAGAGGTTGTGTATGTGTGCGTATCCTGCCTCGAGTTTAAGTACACTATTTACAGACAACAAATCAGTGGAAAAACTCCCTGGTCGTCTCTCACAAACTTAGCCCACACTTCTTATTTTCCCCTCAAACCACAGCTCTCTGTCTATACGTGTGCATATTGTTGTGCCGCTCAGAGTTCAAAGTGGGCCAGTGGACTGAAATTGATCTCTGTCACTGAGTCTCCCCATAGGCCGCTGGCCAACACTGGGTTTGGAGAGTTCTGGGATGGGGGCGTGTGCTGGAGCTGGGGCATGGCGGTGACCACATGGACTATCCTGCTGGGACCCCTGTGTGACGCATTGCACCCCTTTACCGAGTCTGAAATACAACCTACTATTTCTACAGTGTGAGGAACTGTTTCAAACACAGAGAATGCAGCCTTGGAATGTTTGTGATTTGATCTGCAGAGTGTTGAAAGAATGTTGCCTTGGGGGGCTTCAGCGTATTTGAATTGGTGATGATATGTGTGATATGGCTAGCAAGTAATGGAGTGGATTCATCTGTGGTATGTGGGTTGCAACGGCGGCGACTCACTCTGTGTATGTGCTGTAACTGTGAGTGACTTGCATATTTGTGGTGAAGGTGACATAACTTCTATCATTGTGGATTTTGACAGTGTCATTCCTGTGATAGTGAGTCTTATGTGCTGAATGGTGTCGTGGCTGACCTGGTACGTCTGCTGAGAACTGGAGGCGTGTCTCTGGGTGTCCTGGTGAGCCTTCAGCAGCAGGTTGACCAATCGGGGGATGGCTCCAGCATCCCTCAGTGGGGCCTGATTGACTGGGCACAGCGCCAGGTTACGGATCAGACCAACCGTGGCCTATGGGAAAGAGAGTGGGCGGGATGAACGTAGCTGTATGGAAAAAGCACCAATATTATCTCTGTTACTGCTACAACACCTTGTGCACAAATACATGATATACTGCATGATTATGAGGGTGCATGTATGAAAGCAAATAGTACACATCTATTAAGGACTTGGCACTGCAGTGTGGAGCTCATGTGAAAGAACGCATAGGTACCCTAAGATATACACCTATATGTGCGACTGTGCAAGTGATGCAGCAATGTAACTGCAATCACATTTAACAGAACGTGAGATGCCATCTCCTGAAATGATGGTCTGGCTTACCATAACCCTGCCCTGTTCCCTCCCATTTCCCATACCCCGACCCCTAGCCCCAACAGGGGCCAATAACATCTTATATAGTCCCCTTTTAAAAACCTCATT
Source organism: Oncorhynchus nerka (assembly GCF_034236695.1). Taxonomy (NCBI): domain Eukaryota; kingdom Metazoa; phylum Chordata; class Actinopteri; order Salmoniformes; family Salmonidae; genus Oncorhynchus; species Oncorhynchus nerka. The sequence goes on from NC_088421.1 coordinate 8,767,087, forward strand.
CATTTCACATCATTAAATAACAACATCCCCTTTATTAAAAGAGCTCCGGCTGTATTGAGAATCCTCCACTGGCATGTTCTGTGATGGAGGTCTGGTTGCCTAATCCTCCACACACGCCAATGCACACACACACGCACACGCACACACACACACACACACACAAATCCCCTGCTGTCTGTCAGTGAGGAGTGCAGATCAGGAGGAAAATGCAGGCATGGCCCGTTGCGTCTGCCTCCACACCGTGCAGAGAGAGAGAAAGGGAGAGGGCGGAACGATTGGCTAATTCAACCTGTAAATGAAAGATTAGATCCTACTTGTGCACAGAACATGTATGTGTACGCAGTCACAGATGAACATGAACACGTGTACATTCCAGCATACATATTTATACGGCTCTCTCTGCTTATTCATATCAAATCAAATGTATTTATATAGCCCTTCGTACATCAGCTGATATCTCAAAGTGCTGTACAGAAACCCAGCCTAAAACCCCAAACAGCAAGCAATGCAGGTGTAGAAGCACGGTGGCTAGGAAAAACTCCCTAGAAAGGCCAAAACCTAGGAAGAAACCTAGAGAGGAACCAGGCTATGTGGGGTGGCCAGTCCTCTTCTGGCTGTGCCGGGTGGAGATTATAACAGAACATGGCCAAGATGTTCATATGAGTTTGGATAGACAAGAACACGCACACACACACGCACACGCACAGTATGAGGTTAAAATTCAGAAGGTGTAAATTAGTGATTAGGCACAGCTTGGTGCAGACAACCCTTTTGGCTGACGTAGAGCAGAAGGACGCAGAGATAGAGGAGGTGTGTGTGTGTGAGGGAGAGAGCAGTGTGTGTGTGTGTGTGTGTGTGTGTGTGTGTGTGTGTGTGTGTGTGGGAACTAAAAACAAGTCAATCAGGGATAATGAACTCAGAAAGCCTAATAGCCCCTAAATGGGAAGTGTTGTATACATGGTCAAGTAATCAGCAACAATCTTCCAATACATGGATAGCTGGCTGCCAATACATGGATAGCTGGCTGCTAATACATGGATAGCTGGCTGCCAATACATGGATAGCTGGCTGCCAATACATGGATAGCTGGCTGCCAATACATGGATAGCTGGCTGCCAATACATGGATAGCTGGCTACCAATACATGGATAGCTGGCTGCCAATACATGGATAGCTGGCTGCCAATAGGCCTTTGAAAACACAAACACCTTTCTGTCAGTTGAAGTAGAGGATGAGAGATGTCAATGTTTACCTGCTGCTACAGATGGGGGACATGTGTCACTGGAGTCGTGAAGTCACACATGGCCACTTGCCAAGTGCACATACATAGGCCTACACGCACACACAAAGCGGGTACAAGTACTCTTAAATGGATGACTTTCCTCTGTCCTTTAAGACCAATGGCAGGTGAAAACACTAGATAGGTGCCTACCACACTGCCTTCACTCCCTCATCAAATACTTTCAGATCAGAATTGAGGGAAAGGACACAAGGAAACAAAGATGGACTATTGGGACACAAACACGACACACAGAGAGGCTAGTGCACATCGGGGTAAAAATAAAGGGCCATTCTTGTGGACCAGTGCCCATGGGAACGACAGAGCAGGACAGCAGGACACAGACATACCCTCGACCATTGAAGTGTTCTGATCCAATTGGCATGAACTCAAGCGTGCTTCACGGATGCTGCTTGCTGGGAGCGAATCAGAGGAGATCAGAGACTGCAGCGCGGGGTTGGAGGGGGAAGGGAACGTAACCTTCCTTATCATACTAGTTGACTGTCGAGATCACAAGAGAGGAAAACTACCACTCATAAAGTAAAGATGGCATTAAAACAATGATAACGTACCACTGATATTACTAGTATCCAACTATTGCTATACTGTATTACTATTGATATTACTATTATGCCTACTATCATTTTACTATATCTACTCTATATCAACAGCATAGCTAATAATGTTAGACGTTGGTTTACCCTCATACTAGGCTGACATTTTAGCTTGATTTATTTCGTTGTGAGAGTGGTTATTCTGGCAAGTTGAGCATTTAACTCTCTTGCTATCCTTAAATCCACCTGCTGTCAAAGATGGGTGTGCACTATTCCCTGATGAAACAGACAACAATAACATATTGATATGAATTCACAAGGCAGCCACTGGATTCAGAGAAAAATCCAACCAATCTTGTTTTCATTGATAAAGAATGACATCGAAGGCCTTGCAAATCCCAGACGATGTTATCATTGTTCCACCGTGACGTTGTTGTGTGAAGCACTTACTGCCTGTGAGCAGCCCCTTCTCTCTCTCTCTCTCTCTCACCCAAATTAGCCATTTCTATTTTACTTCATCTTTGTGTATTTTCTCTCTCTCACTCCCTCCCTCCCTCCCTCATTTTCTCCAAAACAAAAACAAAAAGCTAGAGAGGGGACAGTGGGAGCCAGCGGGTGTTGTCTGAGGCAGCCGAATGGTCTCCAGAGCAACCCAGCGGGATTATGGGAAGCACGTCCTGTGCCCTGCCACAGGGTACAGCCCAGTAACCTGCCTGCACTACATCTCACATAGTGGACAACTTCTTCCCCTATGCAGGTCCCACTTTCTCCAAAACATCCCCTCTGACCTGCTTTCATTTAAAAGTCCTCCTTTATTAAAGTACTACAATCTTCAAACAACAGTTCCAACTAAATGAAGGGCTCCATTCAGTATGTGTCGCTGAAGCGTTACAGATTCCACAATAGAAATGTGACGGTCATTTCCGATTGGACCGACATGTGAAGTGTTTACTATGAATAAAGTCTCCACTAAAGCGGGAACATTCAATAACGCTGTAAACCTGAACTTCCGCAATGCAAATGAAATAGAGCCATAAATAGTACAGCCATGTTGTTTCCAAAAATAATATATATTAATATGTACAGTGCATCACACATTGCAAAGAAGGGGACAATGAGTGGTGGCTGTATGTAATGATTTTAACCTCACTCAAGCACCCGTTAAATGAGGAATCATTCAAATCTGACTGCAGCTGCTGGATATAGACACATAAATAAATGGATGTACCACAACCGGTTATTTAGGTAAACAAAACAATCACAAAGACAAAAACAGACAGCCAAACAAAACAACCGAACACTCAAGCCAGACAAAACAATGAACAAAAGATCAACTGGTCAGTCAAAACAACCACAACCAGCCTGCAAACTTCACTCTCTGATCTTTCACCCCTCACCTTCAACTTAACCAAAGTTCAGTAATGGAGCTACCAGCCAGACAAAACAACGAGACAGACAAAACCACGAGACAGACAAAACAACGAGACAGACAAAACCACGAGACAGACAAAACCACGAGACAGACAAAACAACGAGACAGACAAAACCACGAGACAGACAAAACAACGAGACAGACAAAACCACGAGACAGACAAAACAACGAGACAGACAAAACCACGAGACAGACAAAACAACGAGACAGACAAAACCACGAGACAGACAAAACAACGAGACAGACAAAACAACGAGACAGACAAAACAAGCACAGTATACCTTTTTCTCACCTCTTCCCCACTCCCATCCCCTCCCCAACCAACTATCTCCCCCCTCACCTTCACCACAGGCCAGTAGTGGGGCTGCCCCAGCAGCTTGACAATGGCAGGAATACCATAATGCAGCCGCACAGCATTCTGGGCCAGCTCAGCGTCCTGGTGGCGTGACGTCAGGTGGCGCAGGGCGCAGACTGCGGGCTCAGCCACATCCTCCTTTTCTCCTGCCCGCAGCACGGCGTGGATGAGCGCCTCGACGCCGCCACACTGCGTGACCAGGGTCTTGTTGCGGGAGTTGTTGCAGGTGAGGTTGGACAGGATCCCCGTGGCGCACGTCAGCATGTTGACGTCGTCCGAACCCAGCTGTCCCACTAACACCTGCAGCAGGCCATCCAGACCCTCCTACAGACAGAGAGAGAGGCGGGTCGAGAATTCTTACATTTGTCCGTCCTTTGTTTGTTCATTCTATGTTTTACTGTAGAACTCCAACTATGTTACTGTCTCTGTAGAACTCGATGGTACTGTCTTCATCAGGGGAGAACGACTGCCCCTTTGAAACCAAAGAATTCCAAGGCCGACCACGGGACTGTTAGCAGAAAACAGGATCTCCCATTATAGTGGATGGAAAAATGACCCTCCACATGGTCAATCTTCACATTTTTGAAGACAATCATGGCACCAATAGGTGCTTTTCTAATATACCAGATGTATGTCCTTGTACCAATTATCTTAAAATCGCACACAGAAGAAGTTATAAGGATGGTTTAGTTGTGAATGGCAGCCAGCAGTACCCTGGTCGGCTTTCAACTGGAGTTACTCAATGAAATGGGGCAGCACTGAGCTTGCCTGCAACGTCACTTCCTGGAGGAGCTCAAACTGTGCATGGTACGTCCCCGTAAGATGCCATCTTAACCAACTTAATTTGGCTTCAATGCAATATGGAGTCTTCACATAGGAATAAAGGGTGTCATGTGATCGATGACTTTGTTCATTCATACTGTATATACAGTCATTGGTCTTTATAGACTCTCTGTATTAGTCTATGGTACGGTCTATGCTGATTCAAAATGGACTCTGTGGTTTCCTGACCTGTTTAGTGGCAGCATCAGACAGGTTCCTCAGGGTCCAGAGGCAGTTCTGTGTGAGGCGCTGGCTGGAGCCAGTCAGGTGCTGTCCCAGGGCCTGCATGCCCCCTGGAAGGATGAAAGAGGAGGTTAAAGATGGCTCCTTTATGGATAGGATGAGACAACACACACACAGACACACACATATGTACAGACACACACATAACACACACACCCACCCACCCCAAAAACACACACACACTCACCAGCTTCCACTATGGCGGGCTTGTTGCTAGGGCACACTGAGAGAACTTTGAGCACACGGCTGGTGGTCCACAGCAGTTTCTCATAATTATAGTTCCTCATGATGAAGACCAGCCCCTCAGGGCCCCCGTTGGCTAGGATGATAAGCTGAGAGGAATAACAATGAAAAAAAAAAACCACTGTCATATATAATGAAATATCGTTACAGAGTTTGGACATTGCATTACATTGCATTATGAATTGTCTCAAATATGATTGTTTGAATAATAATAGCAATATGTGTATTTGATTGAATTATATTCACTTAATATTCAGCATATTACTGATGTAATACAGGGTATTAAAGACACTAGTATTATTATTCTAACAATCATATTTGAGACAATTCATAATGCAATGTAATGTAATGTCCAAACTCTGTAGTAATGCAGCTGAAGGTAGCCAGTGGTAAGGCCATGTACAGTGTACGTGTCTGTGTTCATGCACACACACACACACACACACACACACACACACACACACACACACACACACACACACACACACACACACACACACACACACACACACACACACACACACACAAACACACACACACGTCACGTGCATATGCACCCTTGCTCCCCTGCAGTGCAGCTGCAGGTGGCACTAAAAGGGATCACGCATAATCCTGACCTGCAAGTACACACACACACACACTGCAAGTACACACACACACACACTCTCCCTTGACTGCAGTGAAGAGATGCAGGTAGTCCGTGCCAATACCACTATGCCAAATATGATGTCTCAAGCATTATCCACACGCATACACGCCAAAACACACACACACACACACACACACACACACGCACACACACACACACGCACACACACACTGTGCCAATACCACTATGCCAAATATGATGATCCCCATGCATACATGCCAAAGACCCCCACCCCCCACCCCCACCACGCACCTTGCTCTCCTGGTTTCCATAGGAGAGCAGCTGCAGGCAGTCAGTGGTGATGGCCAGGAACTTGGGGTTGCTCTTTTTCAGCAGGGGCACCATCCTCTGCAGGCCGTCGGCCAGGCGCACCGCCATCTTGGCTCCCTCCTGGTGCAGTAGCAGGTTGTGGAGGGTGGTGATGGCATAGAACAGCACTGACTCCATGGGAGAACTGAGGGAAGAGGAAAGGTGAGGGGGAGGGGAGGGAAGCAGGGAGAGAGGGGAGAGGGAGGGAAATAGAGAGGCAGAGACCAGATGAAGAGAGGGAGGTATGAGAGAAATTAGCATGACCTTTCTTTTCCCAATTAGTTCCCTCTGAATTTCATTTGCTTTAATTTGTTTTTTAAAATTTGCCCTTGCTGCTCTTTGTATCATTAAAAAAACCACATTTCTCTTTCATGAATCTGCATCTAAGTCCCTATTTGACAGTCTTGTACAGGGAGGTTTTTCAATTTGTATTTATGTGAATTTTGTTTCTGAATTAATTAAATGTCTTAATTTAGTTTCTGTCTGATGCCCCCTAGACTGTTATACAGGGCTTATACTGTGTAAACAGAGATAAAGGGACTCTCTGCCTGAGAAATGACTATGTAAAATGGCCACCACTTATCGTGAGTTTAAAATGAGCCTGGTGGTCAGGTTGAAATGATGTGCAAACCAGTTTGGCCAAGTTAATGAGCACAGGATGACACCTCATTTCTGATGGGTAATAATGTGATATGCTAATATCTTAGCCTTCAGGCAGTAGTGGACATGGTGGATTGGATACACACACATAAGCATGCACGCACGCACACACACACACACACACACACTTACACACGCCCATGCTTGCACACACACACACCACACACACACACACAAATGAGCACACACAGCACGTACACAACTGCAGATGCAGAGACAGGCCAGAACAGTGTGTGCCTAAATCCCTTTATTTCTAACACTGAATTCTACCTTGCAATTCTGAATTCTACCCTATCTATTTTTCTCTTTCACCCCCTTGCTTTTTCTCTCTCTATCTTTCACTAATTCACTCCCCATCAAACCACCAACCTACAATGCCTATAAAAATATAAATACATCACTCCATCCATCCATCCATCCATCCATCCATCCATCCATCCATCCATCCATCCATGTCTATTTACATTTAACATTTAAGTCATTTAGCAGACGCTCTTATCCAGAGCAACTTACAAATTGGTGCGTTCACCTTAAGACATCCAGTGGAACAGCCACTTTACAATAGTGCATCTAAATCTTTTAAGGGGGGTGAGAAGGATTACTTTATCCTATCCTAGGTATTCCTGAAAGAGGTGGGGTTTCAGGTGTCTCCGGAAGGTGGTGATTGACTCCGCTGTCCTGGCGTCGTGAGGGAGTTTGTTCCACCATTGGGGGGCCAGAGCAGCGAACAGTTTTGACTGGGCTGCGCGGGAACTGTACTTCCTCAGTGGTAGGGAGGCGAGCAGGCCAGAGGTGGATGAACGCAGTGCCCTTGTTTGGGTGTAGGGCCTGATCTGAGCCTGGAGGTACTGAGGTGCCGTTCCCCTCACAGCTCCGTAGGCAAGCACCATGGTCTTGTAGCGGATGCAAGCTTCAACTGGAAGCCAGTGGAGAGAGCGGAGGAGCGGGGTGACGTGAGAGAACTTGGGAAGGTTGAACACCAGACGGGCTGTGGCGTTCTGGATGAGTTGTAGGGGTTTAATGGCACAGGCAGGGAGCCCAGCCAACAGCGAGTTGCAGTAATCCAGACGGGAGATGACAAGTGCCTGGATTAGGACCTGCGCTGCTTCCTGTGTGAGGCAGGGTCGTACTCTGCGGATGTTGTAGAGCATGAACCTACAAGAACGGGCCACCGCCATGATGTTAGTTGAGAACGACAGGGTGTTGTCCAGGATCACGCCAAGGTTCTTAGCGCTCTGGGAGGAGGACACAATGGAGTTGTCAACCGTGATGGCGAGATCATGGAACGGGCAGTCCTTCCCCGGGAGGAAGAGCAGCTCCGTCTTGCCGAGGTTCAGCTTGAGGTGGTGATCCGTCATCCACACTGATATGTCTGCCAGACATGCAGAGATGCGATTCGCCACCTGGTCATCAGAAGGGGGAAAGGAGAAGATTAATTGTGTGTCGTCTGCATAGCAATGATAGGAGAGACCATGTGAGGTTATGACAGAGCCAAGTGACTTGGTGTATAGCGAGAATAGGAGAGGGCCTAGAACAGAGCCCTGGGGACGCCAGTGGTGAGAGCGCGTGGTGAGGAGACAGATTCTCGCCACGCCACCTGGTAGGAGCGACCTGTCAGGTAGGACGCAATCCAAGCGTGGGCCGCGCCGGAGATGCCCAACTCGGAGAGGGTGGAGAGGAGGATCTGATGGTTCACAGTATCGAAGGCAGCCGATAGGTCTAGAAGGATGAGAGCAGAGGAGAGAGAGTTAGCTTTAGCAGTGCGGAGGGCCTCCGTGATACAGAGAAGAGCAGTCTCAGTTGAATGACTAGTCTTGAAACCAGACTGATTTGGATCAAGAAGGTCATTCTGAGAGAGATAGCGGGAGAGCTGGCCAAGGACGGCACGTTCAAGAGTTTTGGAGAGAAAAGAAAGAAGGGATACTGGTCTGTAGTTGTTGACATCGGAGGGATCGAGTGTAGGTTTTTCAGAAGGGGTGCAACTCTCGCTCTCTTGAAGACAGAAGGGACGTAGCCAGCGGTCAGGGATGAGTTGATGAGCGAGGTGAGGTAAGGGAGAAGGTCTCCGGAAATGGTCTGGAGAAGAGAGGAGGGAATAGGGTCAAGCGGGCAGGTTGTTGGGCGGCCGGCCGTCACAAGACGCGAGATTTCATCTGGAGAGAGAGGGAGAAAGAGGTCAGAGCACAGGGTAGGGCAGTGTGAGCAGAACCAGCGGTGTCGTTTGACTTAGCAAACGAGGATCGGATGTCGTCGACCTTCTTTTCAAAATGGTTGACGAAGTCATCTGCAGAGAGGGAGGAGGGGGAGGGGGAGGAGGATTCAGGAGGGAGGAGAAGGTGGCAAAGAGCTTCCTAGGGTTAGAGGCAGATGCTTGGACTTTAGAGTGGTAGAAAGTGGCTTTAGCAGCAGAGACAGAAGAGGAAAATGTAGAGAGGAGGGAGTGAAAGGATGCCAGGTCCGCAGGGAGGCGAGTTTTCCTCCATTTCCGCTCGGCTGCCCGGAGCCCTGTTCTGTGAGCTCGCAATGAGTCGTCGAGCCACGGAGCAGGAGGGGAGGACCGAGCCGGACTGGAGGATAGGGGACATAGAAAATCAAGGGATGCAGAAAGGGAGGAGAGGAGGTTTGAGGAGGCAGAATCAGGAGATAGGTTGGAGAATGTTTGAGCAGAGGGAAGAGATGATAGGATGGAAGAGGAGAGAGTAGCGGGGGAGAGAGAGCGAAGATTGGGACTATCTATTCACCCCAACCAGTCCATTCTCCACTTTAACCATACAAGTATTCAAACATCTACCGATCCTTCTATCCACTGATCCATACCTACTCCTTCACATCAAACCATTTACCAACAATCTATCCAAACATCTGTCGACACTTCCCTCCCTCCATCTCTCCACTCCCATCTACCCCTCAACATCCATCCATCCACCCACTAATCCCTCCCTCCTCTCCTACCTGAGCATGCGGACCAGGGCGGGGATGCCTCCGGACTTGAAGATGGCGAGCAGGCCCTCTCTCTGGTGGGACAGGCTGTGGAGGACGCTGGCGGCACAACGGGCTGTCTCCATGTCTCCCGTGTTCTGCATGGCCCGCACCACCGCCGCCACCATCTGGGGGGACTGCATCAGCACCCGGCGAGACGCCTCTTTCCGTGTCAGCTGGTTCACGATCATGGCCGCCTTGTTGACCACCACCTGTGGGGAATGAGACGTTGCATTTTGGTCCATTTCTGCGCATGCAAAATGGTGGCATTGGGTTGGGACCCATTATTAGGTCTGCACATTTTAGGATTATGGCTTTTTTAAAACGTTGCACTTCGGCAATTCGTTGGTACACCGAACATGGTCATTGATAACAAGATTTAGGAACACGACTTGAGTTTGAATTGTGAGTAGAAGACAGAGCAGGACTGGGTCCATCATGACTTTCAATCGCAATCAGAACTGACCACATAGGCCTCAACTCAAGCAATGTTGTACACTGAATCACTTAAGGACACCTGAAATGATGTTAAATGACAATATCAACCTAGAGAGGATTTGTTTCTGGGGTAGTCCTAATTTGTGTCCAATCTAATGGGCTCAGTCACGACCTTGACAAGCACAGAGCCACAGAGAGCTCGGAGTGTCACGACCTTGACAAGCACAGAGCCACAGAGAGCTCGGAGTGTCACGACTTCCGCCGAAGTTAGTGCCTCTCCTTGTTCGAGCGGCGTTCGGCCACCGATCCACGTTTCTGTTTCCATTTGTTATGTCTTGATTGTACACACCTGGTTCCCATTACGTTACTATTATTTCCCTGTTTAACCCTCTGGTTCTCATTATGTTTTGTGCGTGATTGTTCCTGGTTTTGTGTTAGTCTTTTGTGTTGGAGTTTGTTATCCCTGCGTGGATTTATTGTCTGGTTTTGTTTTTCAGAGTAAAGTACGTTATTTTACTCAGTTCTGTGTCCTGCGCCTGACTCCGTCCTCACCTCTGCACAACTGACACTTGACAAGGAGCTAGTCAAGCATGGAACTGGATCAATGCTAGTCAGCAGGACGGTGCTCAAGTGTGAGGAGGGACAGCACACAACAGTGACAGAGTCAATGTCACTATTGAGGACATAATAGTACTTCTATAGTACAAGAGACACAGTGCCTTCTGAAGGTATTCATACCAGTTATTATTCCACATTCCTCATTGTGTTGTGTTATGGCCTGAAATAAACAGTGATGAAATAGAAACATTTTTATCACCTAGCTACACACAATACCCCTTAGTGACAAAGTGAAAACATGTTTTTAGAAAGGTTTGCACATTTATCTAATTTACATACTTTCTAGCCCCTTGGGAGCGATTACAGCTGTGAGTCTTTCTGGGTAAGTCTCTAAGAGCTTTCCACACCTGGAATGTGTAACATTTGCCCATTATTCTTTTCAAAATGATTCAAGCTCTGTGAAATTGGTTGTTGATCATTGCTAGACAACAATTTTCAGGTCTTGCCATAGATTTTCAAGTAGATTTAAGTCAAAACTGCAACTCGGCCACTCGGGAACATTCACTGTCTTCTTGGTAAGAAACTGCAGTGTAGATTTGGCCTTGTGTTTTAGGTTATTGTCCTGCTGAACTGTGAATTCATCTCTCAGTGTCTGGTGGAAGGCAGACTGAACCAGGTTTTCCTCTAGGATTTTGCCTGTGCCTAGCGCCATTCCGTTTATTTTTTATCCTGAAAAACTCCCCAGTCCTAAACGATTACAAGCATACCCATAACATGATGCAGCCACCACTATGCTTGAAAATATGGAGATTGGTACTCAGTAACGTGTTGTATTGGATTTGCCCCAAACATAACACTTTGTATTCAGGACAAAAAGTGAATTGCGTTGACACATTTTTTGCAGTATTACTTTTATTCCCTTGTTGCAAACAGGATGTATGTTTTGGAATACTTGTATTCTGTACAGGCTTCCTTCTTTTCACTTTGTCAATTAGGTTAGTATTGTGTAGTAACTACAATTTTGTTGATCCATCCTCAGTTTTCTTTTATCACAGCCATTAAAACACCATTGGCCTCATTGTGAAATCCCTGAGTGGGTTCCTTCCTCTCTGACAACTGAGCTAGGAAGGACTTGGGCTGTTGCAGTGACCATATTACCGCCACACAGGCAGTCATGAGTCAAGACCACAGTAAAATTCCATGTGACTGTTGAGTCACATTGATCTCCTTTTATGCACTCTGAACATGCTTTGGTAGTACCCGATTTTGCCATCTACCATCAGGTCCTAATGGCCTGGTACTCAGGGCTCCATTGTCCCTCTAACCACTCTGACACCCATGAAAGTGCTTCGAAAAGCACATCAAACACTTATCAAAACAGTAGGCCTATCGTACTTTAAAAAAAACTCACTGTGATGATCAATTTGAACTAAAGAAGTTCAACAGCAGGTTGAAACAGTGTAAAACATGATTGTTGTGGATGTTGTTTGAAAGCCTAACACAACAAAATGGACAGCCTTTCTAAGGTGATGATTAATTCAAAACACGCATAGGTTATGAGCCCAAGCCCGAATAAAAAAAAAAGAAAAAAAAAATGATGATTGTGCCGTTATACAACACACAGCCTAGTGCACATTACGCATGACAGAAAAACATTTAAAAAAACACTGATTTCAGATGTCTTGGTACATAATTGGCCTAGCTTATGCTCCAAAATTAAATTAATTAGAATAATCGCCTTTGAGTGTGGACCGTATTATTATACATACTGGGTGGACTGGTTACCTTATGCTACTCTTCAAAATGTCTATCCATTAGTCTTGGAGAGAACATGTAGCCAGCCCTAGGTGATGCTCTTGGTTCATTGTTTGTGCAGGGCGGTTTACACTTAGCCTGATTTTGAATAGCCTACTAATAGGGGTTTAAAAAAATATATTTTCATAATTAATCGAGAGTCACATTACCTTCAGCTATACAGAATATCTCACCATCATGCATTTCCATCTCCTCCACTCTCTCCTTTATACCTTTCCTGAGCGCGCAGACGGGCTGTCAACAGTTTAGTGAAATATGTTATGTTTGCGAAAACATGTTACTATTGATGTTCCGGAACAGATTTCACTTGGTTTCCCAAATTAAGCGCTGGGTAGCTGCAGGAACAAGGTTTGAAAGCCAATGGTGTATAGCGTTTGGGCAGAATATCACCTGTCGGGGCTGCGAGAGCATGCTCCTCAGTGGTTGATGGGTGGAGTGATCAGTGGTCGAATCTGTGTTTGAAATTCAACTGCTCTACTAAGGGACCTTACAGATAATTGTATGTGTGGGATACAGAGATCAGGTAGTCATTCACAAATCATGATCAACATTGTGAGTCCATGCAACTTACGTGAGTTGTTAAGCAGCGTTTCACTACAGAATTGATTTAGGCCTTAACAAAGTGGTTGAATACTTATTGATTGACGTTTCAGATTTTCTGTTTTTTATTAGTTTGTACACATTTCTAAAAACATAATTCCACTGACATTACAAAACGTTGCAATTTAATCCATTTTAAGTAATGAGGTTTGAATACTTTCCGAATGCACTGTACACAGTACACACTTTTCTCTTACAATAGTTACTGGCTGAATAAATACTATATCAGCCTATTTGTTTCAACAGTGTAATTGAGTTTGATCAAAGATTGCTCCCAGCAGGCAGGGAGGGGGGACGACGACGACGACGACAAGGTCATCCATTGGAAGGTCTTTAATCTAGAAATCAAAGGCCATATTTTCAATTTGATTAGCTGCAATGGTATAAAATACTTACTGTTTTTCTCAGTCGCTTTGGTGCATTTCTTAGATCAAAAGTGCAATTCTTGATACTACTTGTACAAATTTCAAATCATCTAGTCACTTGTGCACATCATTAAAGCATTTTCTTATTCCTTTGAACAAATTGCAATTGATAATGTACAAGTGTCAGCTTTTTTCCACATTATCAATTGCTCATGTCATGTTGATCAAAATATAGTAGATGGTTCTCTGTTGAATAGTCTTACCCCTCAAAACATCTAGGCATTAGTTCCTTGCATAAGCCATTACATGCTAAATTGTTGAACTATTTGTCATAAACTGTCAAGCATAGTTTTACACATTTCTATTAGACCTTTTGTACAAAAACGTGAATTGATGAATCGTGCAGGTGAAATTGACCCTCACTCATGAAGGAATGTAAAGTGTTAGTTCAACCAACAATCAACCAGTTGTCTAAATTGCTCAAAGTTGCATCTCATGAAGAATCAATTGGCAAGCATATATAGACAGACCACAACACAGAGTTGCAATTTTCCAATAATGGATGGACCAGGAAATGAACAGGGTCAACAGCCAAGAGGAGGAAGAAGAGGAGCAAGGATGCGTGGTGGAAGGCAAAACAGAGGAAGAGGCAGAAGAGGACATAGGCGCATATCTGATGACATAAGGGCCACTATTGTAGACCATGTTGTCAATCATGGCCTTACAATGGCTGAGGCGGGTCGAAGGGTGCAGCCGAATATTGGGAGATCAACCGTGTCCTCAATCGTTCAAACGTTTCGAAGAGAGAACAGGTATGTCCACCAATGTACACTGCACTGTTACTGTATATACGCAGTATACTGTATACTTCCTACAATGCTTCATATTACAGTAGTCCACTTGTATTTCACAGCATACAGAAATATACTCTATACAGATACATACTGCACCTTACATGCACCCACCTGTATGTTTTACAGTAAAATGTGTGTTCACATAGTTTTTGTCTATGTGAAAGTGTATGATGCATCACTGCATTTTTCCCCACATAGGACTGCAAGATTACCTCAAACCGGTGGGAGAGGACGCCTTTTCACACCTCAACAGGAGGAGGCTATTTGCACCATGGTCCGGGTAAACAATGCCATGAGACTCAGGGAGATACAAAGGACCATTATAGAAGACAACGATGTCTTTGAAAACATCCATACGGTTAGCATCTCAACCATCGACAGGGTGCTGCATAGAAACCAGATGAGTATGAAACAGCTGTACCGTGTACCATTCCAAAGGAATGAGGACAGAGTTAAGGAGCTACGGTACCAGTATGTACAGGTAAAACATATATCTACGTAACTACTTTACAGCAACATTTTATAGTGATACATAGTACAGTAAGCATAAACTGCACACATTTCCATTGCTGTGGAAGGAACATGCATGTACATTTTATGTCACTCTTCCTTTCCAAAACAAATTCAACTGTGTGTTCTGGGATATAGCGTATAATGGAGTTGGAATCAAGTGAACCCTCTCACAACTTTGTATACGTGGATGAGGCTGGCTTCAACCTGAACAAATGCAGAAGGCGGGGTCGGAATATCGTCGGTCACAGAGCTACTGTGGATTTGCCAGGCCAACGGGGAGGAAATATCACCATGTGTGCTGCTATTTCGGAGCATGGTGTCCTAACCCATATCCCCCTTATAGGGCGATACAACACCCAGCATCTACTCAACTTTTTAGAGACTCTCTACAGGGCTCTCATCCCTGATGATGAGAGGGGTCTGTTTAGAGAGGATTTGCCAAAGTATGTGGTCATTTGTGATAATGTGAGTTTCCATCGATCAAACATCATAAGGCAATGGTTTGTGATCCACCCGAGGATGCTCGTAGAATTCCTCCCACCTTATTCACCATTCCTTAAGCAAATTGAGGAGTTATTTTCAGCATGGAGGTGGAAGGTGTACGATCGTCAGCCACACACACAGATGACCCTGCTGGCTGCAATGGATGCAGCATGTGAGGACATCACAGTAGACGCCTGCAGTGGATGGATAAGGCATTCCAAAAGATTATTTCCACGTTGCATTGGAAGGGAAAATATCCGGTGTGATGTGGATGAGAATATGTGGGCCGACAGACAGGAACATCTGGATGTGTAGAGACAGCACAACAGTGCTGCGGGCAAAGTTGTGCCTTAGGGGTGGTTTCCTGTGTTTCTTTCTAATTTAGTTTTTTTTCCTTTGTGCCCCTTGGGTTGTCCAGTCTCTTTCCATCAATAACCCACATACAGTAATATGTAAATAGTACTGTTGAAATTGATATAAGCAATAGAAGTGCAGCCTTGTGCATTTTCAAAACAGTAACTGTCATCCAAACTGTAGCATACGTTTACAACAGGTAATACTGTCAAAGTACACAGTTACATTGACAACATGCCTAAACTTTTTGACGACCTTGTTCGTGAACAATGACTCAATGACTTATCATTCTGATGACACTGACATGATCATTGGCATGAATATTTGCTTTTGGGAGATGTACTATGGATTTTTAGTGACTGACTAGCTTTAGAAACATATATATTGTATATTGCAGTTTGTACAAAATGTTCTGAGAAATGCACTTATTATTTTGCACATGTTAGGGATGATGTGAAAAATGCACCAAAGCGACTGAGAAAAACTGTAAGTAAAAATACTTTAAAGTACTGCTTAAGTAGTTTTTGGGGGTATCTGTACTTTACTATTTATATTTTTGACAACTTTTTATTATACTTCACTACATTCCTAAATAAAATTAGATACTTTTTACTCCATACATTTTCCCAGGAAATGGTCCAATTTGCACACGTATCAAGAGAACATCTCAGGTCATCCCTACTGTCTCTGATCTGGCAGACTCACTAAACACAAATGCTTTGTTTGTAAATGATGTCTGATTGTTGGAGTGTGACCCTTGACTTACATTTTATCAACTACATTTACTTTTGATACTTAAGTATATTTAAAAGCAAATACGTGTAGACTTTTACTCAAGTAGTATTTTACTGGGTGACTTTCACTTTTACTTGAGTCATTTTCTATCAAGATATCTTGATAGAGAATTTTACTTGAGTACTTTTTCCACTTCTAATTAGCTGCACCACTAACCTCTTAATATTGATTGAAGGTTCAGATTGTTTTTAATAGGAGCACGTTGGATATAGTGTTGTTTAATGCATTCATGTGTGAACGTCTGTGCTTTGTGAAAATGGGATTTATAACAACGTTTTTTTTTTTTTAACTCTTCGATGTTAGTTACCGCATCATCGTCGGCCAGCAGCTTGGTGAGCTCGGGCACGGCGCGAGTGGCCAGCTCGGCGTCATCCTGGTAGTTAATGAGGTGGACGATGGCGGTCTTGAGGAGCTGCGAGGGCTCAGCTAGTCGCTGGACGTTGGTCTGCTGACCCGGGTCAGTCTGAGTGGACAGCACCGCCTCGCCCTCCACCAGGGTCTCTGGGAACATGGCCGCTCTCACCCGCTGGGCCCGCGTCAGGGTGTACTGGGCCTCCACCTCTGGAGGTAGAGAGGGATGAGAGAAGGATGAGAGAGGGATGAGAGAGGGAGGAGAGAGGGGAGATCAACGGATACGTGGATAGATTTATCCATAGATAGTGTTTCAAACTAGTGATATTTTGAAAGAGGTTCTAGGCCCTAGTCAGTGAGTCCCTAGTTTTTCAGAAGAACCATGCCTATTTTAAGACATGAAGCCAGTCCAAACTGGCCCGTGTACGTATGTGATGGCCTATGAGCGAGTGAGTGAATCACAGCATGATTATGGCATTGAATGAGTAAGTGTTGACCTATTTGTACAGAAAGAGAAGGAGATGTAGAGAGACTGAAAGAGAAGTAGAGCGAGAGGGAACAATGGAATGAGAGAGAAAGGGGGGGATGGGAAGAGAAAGGGGGAAGTGGGAAAATGAGAGAAAGGGAGAGAGAGATAGAGAGAACTTATACCTGTAGGGTTTTCCACCAACGTGGTGGTGACGGCATACTTCTTGGTGCTGTACTCTGTGCCCTCGTCATCTCGCACGGTGGTGGCGCCTGATTGGATGCCGGAGTCGTGGGCGTAGTATGTCTGCTGCCACTCGGCCACCTTCACCGAGCTCTCTGCCTCGTTCACTGGGAGGAGAGGGAGAGAGAGAAGTGAGAGCGAAAGAAAGAGAGAGAAGTGGGCGAAGAGAGGTAGAGAGGTAGAGAGAGAGAGAGAGAGAGAGAGAGAGAGAGAGAGGACAAGTTGGAAGAGTGACATAGCGTCTAATTATCACTTTTCCCAATCCTAGACCCTGGATTAACCTTGTGACAGGGTGGATACGGAAAAATAGTGTGAGACTGAGAGCCAGTTGTTTCCCTCAAGACACTATATTTATGCTCAGCCACTCCGCGGACGCTTGCCAGTGTGTTTCTAGGGTACAGCAGCACCGTGCTCCAAACTTTGGCTCATCAAGGATGGTTCTTTGCAGATTAAACGATGCCCGTGAGTCTTCAACAAAATACTTACTTTGCATGGACATCATCACCGTCCAGTCTCAAAACTGGCCTTTGGAGAGAACTTTCTGGAAGAGAGGAAAACATAGAAAGAGAGAACATTAGGCCATGAATCATGGTCCTGTGTGGCTCAGTTGGCCCTTGCAGCGCCGGCGTTGTGGGTTGGTATTTTGGTATTCATTAGGATCCCCATTAGCCGCTGCAAAAGCATCAGCTACTCTTCCTGGGGGACCGGTACGAATAAATACGAAAATGTATGAAGTCACTACTGTAAGCCGCTCTGGATAAGAGCGTCTGCTAAATGACATGCATGGGAAAACGACCATCAGAGAGCTAATAAATTAAAAATTAAAAATGCATCCAGAGCAACTATACATTACAATGCCCTTATTCCTGCGGGATAACTCAAGGTAGAACAATGGAGCATCTACTGTATTAACTCATTGTATACCTAACTAGAATATGATCCGCTTGGTAACAACCGAAAAGTTCTAAAAACACCTTTGGCTGTTTATTTGTTGGCCCAATGCTTACATGAAAGTGAGACACAACTAAACTATGACACTCCAAATGATGTCAAATGTCACAGTAATGTCCATATAATATTAAGTGTCCCCAGAAAATACGTTTGTGCGTCCCCATAAAATCGAACTGGGTTTGTGCAGCACGACAGTAAGGACTGAGAGTGGCGTAAATGGGACAGACTCCCTATCCCGTCCCTACGGTACAGCCCGACCCAACTACTGCAGGGGGAGACGAGACGGTGACATTTAAGAAGTGGTGAGCGTCTCTCCCTGAAAAGGTTTCTACTTTCCGTTTGCCAAACAATGCTTAATTCATGACTATAATTAGGCCAATGGTGGAGATGAGTGACAGAGGGAGGAGGGTGGCGGTGGTGTTGCAGAGAAATAATCCAAATGCATTATGGGAAAGAGCTTTGTCCCCTGCTGTTTGTGACAAATACTCCCCAGGAGACAACAGAGAGGTTTTCTGCGTGTTTGTTGCTGACGTAAATAGCTGCAAAGTACTTGCTGGAAGGAGCTAAATCAATTATTGACCCTAATTTTGGGAGGGAAATCTTTTTTTGTTGCTCTCCTCTGGGCTAATCCATGTCTGAATTGGCCATTCTGCCAAATAGCTCAGATCTATTTGCTAACCACTTACTGAACAGCACATAAAACAAAGTGATAAATACATGATGAGTGATCTAGGCTACTTGGAATGTGGAGCGCAATATGAGTGTGTGTGTGTATGTCCACTGTCCATGTATCTGATGCTGATCTTGTTCAAAGCGAGATATCTAAAACTCAATATGCTAGCCTATATATAAACCACATTTTGTCCATACCGAATGAGAACTAGCTAAGAAATGGTGACAAATACGACTCTTTAACTGAGCTTAAACTGACTGGAAGGCAGACGGAGAACAAAACAAATGAGCAAAGCGTAACTGCTTTTCTCCAGGCATGGAAAACGGCTCATACATTTCATCATCACCCCCTTCACAACGTAATGAAGTGCTCCGCGTGACTGACAGGTAGATGAAAGACCTCCAGTTTCCACACCAACCACACAATCTCCCATAGAGCCAATGCTACTGAGTGAGGGCCTCGATCCGCACCCCCACTTACGAGACAATGAAGCCTGTCTGTCTGACACAAAATAGCAGGGTGACATGAAAACAGAAGCATAACTCATAAAAAAGCAGATTTGGACTTCTGGACTGTCATAACGGGCTTTCAGAGAGCCATTCGCTCAAGTTTACCGTTCAATGTTTACCTCAGCAGCACCTTGAGAGGAAAAACCTGAATGTGAGGACTCGATATGAAACATTTAGAAAGCTCCACTGTCTAAGACAAACTGACAATTCTCTTCAGCAAAAGGGTGTTTCTGGCAGAAGCCGTTTTTCCTGTCATTCTTAAGTTTGTTTCTGTAATCTCCACAGACACGCCTTTTTCTCGCAACCTCGTTTTTTCCCCATCTCTCATTCTAACCATCCCTCCTGTTCTCTCTCCATGGACACCTAATCTCTTTGCTCATTTTTAGCCACACCATTAAACTCTCTATGTTGTATTTTCTCAATCGTTCCTTCAACCCTCTATACAAAAAAATTGCTTTTCCACCAAATGCTTTTTCTCTTTTTCCTTTTTCCAAACCACTGTTCTTCTCTAAAGTCTCTCTCTGTCTCTCTGCCCCCCCTCTCGCTCCGTTTATTCTGGAAAAGATAAAAACCAACTCCACCACTCTCTCACTGTCGCTTGGGGACACACAAGGCTTCTGGGAAATTGCTTTTTTAATTGTTGTTGTTATGATGCCACACAGCCTGTTTTCCTCAAGTCATTAATCAAACTGGCCATGGAGGGTCTCATATCGACACACACACACACACACACACACACACACACACACACACACACACACACAGCTAACGGTGGCCAGGGATGGTATTTAGTTTGTTAAAAAGCACTTAAAACGTGGCGGAATTCAAAATGTATTTTTACAGAACTGCCTTGACATAATGAAATAATACACAGTTAGCAAATTACTCTTAGATATTACTCTTCTTCATTAACGAATACGGTCTGTTTGTTCATTCAGTTTATCTGAAGGCTTCGGTTGGTTCAAAGGGAAAAACCTTGTCTATTGCCCCTGCTCTGTGATTTAGATTTAGATTTTTGTATTTCCTTTTACATTAGAATACAACTATGATAGTACTTAAAGTAGGCTATACACACCACGTACTGCTGGGTTTAATCTCGGTCAGTTGTTTTGAAGAGTATTAAGTGTGTGTGTCGTGTGTATAGATGTGTATCCCCATAGGTCAAGGCCAGAAATAACCTGGGCAGGAAAGAGCAGAAGAGGGGAAATTCCTGTTTTCTGTCCATTGTCCCAGTGAAGGTCATGGTTTATATTCACCTAGTCTCTTTTTCTCCTTCCTTTTCTCTCCATCCCATTCTTTCTTTCACCTTTACAAGTCCCCCGCTTGCTGTATCAATAACTATTGGCTTCGCTCCCTGTATGTTTCTACTTCTCTCTTGTATACACTTCTCTCTTTTCACTCACACACACAGTACATCAAGGCTGCTGTTGCCAGGGATCTGAGGCGCAGGGAGGATGTTTTTGGACGACGCACAGCTGAACAACGCTACACCAGCAGATCTACCCTCTTCTATTCGACCTTAAGGGTCTGTGCAAGTTTGGCAGTGTGCGTTTATAGGTTGCAGGTCAACAGAGTGCGTGTGATGTGTTTGCATGTGTGTAAGACGGCTGACTCACGGGTCCCGGGTACTTATACTTCACTGTGGATGTGTGTGTGCGACTGACAGTGTGTGTGTGTGTGTGTGTGTAGACAAGGTCAACGGTCATCCCGTCTCTCCATGGCTGACTCATCTCCAGGATCTGATAATGAGATGACAGTCTCTCTCGCTCTCTCTCGTTCTTTCGCTCTCTCGTTCTCTCTCTCTCTAACCGCTATACACACCGGGCCATGCAGATGAAAGCAGCGGCCGTTTATTTGGCATCACAGTCGGCTGCAGATACGCCGTGTTTGCCAAACTCCTGGAGCGGATCTGATGACACTGTCACTCCCCCCCCGGTCAGCCTCCAATTACAAACCCAGCCAGTGTTCCCAACTTTCCTTCCCCACATGCTGTGCTACTGATCTCAGAGCGGTGAAAAGCTTCTGCTGTTGCTGTTGTTAATTCTATTTCTATTGTTGTTGATCCCCAGGGCCGACCCTACCATTTTGTGGGCCCTAAGTGAAAATGTGTTGCCCCCCCCCACCTAGCAGGAAAACAATTTAGTGGCCCCACTCTTGAAGGTGCAGAGAAAAAAAAAGTGAGTTCATTTCCTGCAATTCTACACATTGTGCTATGACTTAAGCTATGTTATGATATCTGAGAGAGAGTGACTAACTAAATCAATGGGGGCCCCCTGGAGGTCAGGGCCCCTGGGCATGTGCCCTACATGCCCAGTCGATAATTTGACCATGATTAGTACACATTTTTGATAGCTGGCTAGACTAACTTACCAATCTAAAAAATCTTCGCTGACATGGGCTAATTGAGTGACTGACAAGTACAAGAGAAAAACTGCTGATGCACAACCAAATTTATAAACTGCACCTTGTGTATTCTACTATTCAAACTCTCAAAAGTAAGTTGAGACCACGACTGAATCCCGCCCCCACCAAAAAAAAAGTGTGGGACATTAAGCGGTAGCTTATGCTGCTTATGCCTAGGGCTGGCCCTGTTGTTCCCTCCCCAATGCTCTCCCACTGTTCCTAGACCTGTGAAAAGTTGCTGCTGCTGTTATTCTAAACTCACTGACACTCTCCCACTGTTCTCAGACCTTTGAAAAGGTGCTAGTGCTGTTGTTGTCCCCTCCCTGTTGCTCTGTTCCTAGACCTGTGAGGAGCTGACTGCATGTTAAGAAGTGGTCCCTTGTTTGGTGACTGACAGTGCTGCTGTGATGTAGAGGTAGTAAGTTAGAGTAACATGCTGTACCTTGATGTCAGGCTGACCTAAGTATTCCAGTGGAGACACAACCACCACACTGAGCTCCAGAGAAACCATCACACTGAGCTCCAGAGAAACCACCACACTGAGCTCCAGAGAAACCACCACACTGAGCTCCAGAGAAACCATCACACTGAGCTCCAGAGAAACCATCACACTGATCTGTAAATGAGTTTGGAGCGTGGATGCTGTGCAGAGTTCTGCTTTTGTTCTGCTTTTTGTACCTAAATCATTCAGGTGTTTACAACACCCTTCTGTCACCATCACCCTGACAGCAGCTCAAATGTCACTTAAAGGGATAGTTCAGGTCAGATCTATATTTGGGTCGAATTACCCTTACCTGAGTTGTCTGAAGGTCACGGTGACAGAATCCACGATTTACTTCTGCACGGCGACGAGTTAGCGTATAAGCATTGACAAAATTCATGAATGTAAACAGTCAAAACAATGTTAGCAATGCTGCACTACAAGCCCAAACTTCCTCAAAAACACTTAAAACTATTTGGCTCTGGTAATCAATCTGCGAGTGCCCAGTGGAATATAATGCAACTTTATTGTCCATTTTACAGCAAAAAGATGCGGCTGTGAGACTACATGACGAAAAAGTTCCAGTTTAGAGTGACAATTCCAGCGATTATTTCAGCATTATGCGTGGTAAAAAATATACTGAACATGTCAAATTAACATGTAAAATGTTGGTCCCATGTTCAACAGCTGTCCGGGTGGCTGGTCTCAGAGGATCTTGCAGGTG
Organism: Oncorhynchus nerka; assembly: GCF_034236695.1. Lineage (NCBI taxonomy): Eukaryota > Metazoa > Chordata > Actinopteri > Salmoniformes > Salmonidae > Oncorhynchus > Oncorhynchus nerka. Next base: position 8,790,188 of record NC_088421.1, read on the forward strand.
AAGGATCCGGATGCGGAGGTCCTGGGCTGGCGTGGTTATACGTGGTGTGTGGTTGTGAGGCCGGTCGGGCCTACTGTCAAATTCTCTAAAACGCAGTTGGAGGCGGCTTATGGTAGAGAAATTAACATTAAATTCTCTGGCAACAGCTCTGGTGGACATTCCTGCAAGTCAGCATGCCAATTGCACACTCCCTTAAAAATGTTGACATCTGTGGCATTGGTTTTTGTGACAATACTGCACATTTTTGAGTGGCCAGCACAAGGTAATGATCATGCTGCTTAATCTGTCCGAACTCAGAATATATTCTCAACTCAAATATTCTTCTCAAAAATAATGTGGTAGAACGTTTATTTTGATTGGCAATTTTCTGTGTTTATCAAAGAGCCATCAGGTAGCCTGATTTCAGTACCCATGTAAACAGGATTATTAGGAAAATCGTTCTTCTTGCAGAGCATGTAAACATTTTAATTGAACTATTATATTAATCTATTCACAATAATACCAGTATTGTGTGCATGTAACCGTACTCAGAGAAGATATTGTGTATAAGGGATAAACGTATACAAGAAGCCTTTGATATGTAAAGCCTTTACAAGCAATATCTTCTCCCTCACATTCTTTCCCCAATATATACAGAGGCAACTGTATGTTTTCCTTTTCTGACTTTACAGAATATTACCCACCTCTTTCTTTGTTCCAACCACCATTTCTCAGTCCCCCCTCTCTCCCCATCCAACCTCATTTCTCAGTTCCCTCTCTCTCCCCATCCAACCTCATTTCTCAGTTCCCCCTCTCTCCCCATCCAACCCCATTTCTCAGTTCCCCCTCTCTCCCCATCCAACCCCATTTCTCAGTTCCCCCTCTCTCCCCATCCAACCCCATTTCTCAGTTCCCCCTCTCTCCCCATCCAACCCCATTCCCCCTCTCTCCCCATCCAACCCCATTTCTCAGATCCCCCTCTCTCCCCATCCAACCCCATTTTTCAGTTCCCCCTCTCTCCCCATCCAACCCCATTTCTCAGATCCCCCTCTCTCCCCATCCAACCCCATTTTTCAGTTCCCCTCTCTCCCCATCCAACCACCATTTCTCAGTTCCCCTCTCTCCCCATCCAACCCCATTTCTCAGTTCCCCTCTCTCCCCATCCAACCCCATTTCTCAGTTCCCCCTCTCTCCCCATCCAACCTAATTTCTCAGTTCCATCTCTCTCCCCTTCCAACCCCATTACTCAGTTCCCTCTCTCTCCCCATCCAACCCCATTTCTCAGTTCCCCCTCTCTCCCCATCTAACCCCATTACTCGGTTCCCCCTCTCTCCCCATCCAACCCCATTACTCATTTCCCCTCTCTCCCCATCTAACCCCATTACTCAGTTCCCCCTCTCTCCCCATCTAACCCCATTACTCAGTTCCCCTCTCTCCCCATCACACCCCATTTCTCAGTTCCCCCTCTCTCCCCATCCAACCCCATTATTCAGTTCCCCCTCTCTCCCCATCTAACCCCATTACTCAGTTCCCTCTCTCTCCCCATCCAACCTCATTTCTCAGTTCCCCCTCTCTCCCCATCCAACCCCATTTCTCAGTTCCCCCTCTCTCCCTATCCAACCTCATTTCTCAGTCCCCCTCTCTCCCCATCCAACCCCATTTCTCAGTTCCCCCTCTCTCCCCATCCAACCCCATTACTCATTTCCCCTCTCTCCCCATCTAACCCCATTACTCAGTTCCCCCTCTCTCCCCATCCAACCCCATTTCTCAGTTCCCCCTCTCTCCCCATCTAACCCCATTACTCTGTTCCCCCTCTCTCCCCATCCAACCCCATTTCTCAGTTCCCACTCTCTCCCCATCCAACCCCATTTCTCAGTTCCCCCTCTCCCTATCCAACCTCATTTCTCAGTTCCCCCTCTCTCCCCATCCAACCCCATTTCTCAGTTCCCCCTCTCTCCCCATCCAACCCCATTTCTCAGTTCCCCCTCTCTCCCTATCCAACCTCATTTCTCAGTTCCCCCTCTCTCCCCATCCAACCCCATTTCTCAGTTCCCCCTCTCTCCCCATCCAACCCCATTTCTCAGTTCCCTCTCTCCCCATCCAACCCCATTTCTCAGTTCCCCCTCTGTCCCCATCCAACCCCATTTCTCAGTTCCCCTCTCTCCCCATCCAACCTAATTTCTCAGTTCCCCCCTCTCTCCCCATCCAACCCCATTTCTCAGTTCCCCCTCTCTCCCCATCCAATCCCATTTCTCAGTTCCCCTCTCTCCCCATCCAACCCCATTCCCCCTCTCTCCCCATCCAACCCCATTTCTCAGATCCCCCTCTCCCCATCCAACCCCATTTCTCAGTTCCCCTCTCTCCCCATCCAACCCGATTTCTCAGTTCCCCTCTCTCCCCATCCAACCCCATTTCTCAGATCCCCCTCTCTCCCCATCCAACCCCATTTCTCAGTTCCCCCTCTCTCCCCATCCAACCCCATTTCTCAGTTCCCCCTCTCTCCCCATCCAACCCCATTTCTCAGTTCCCCTCTCTCCCCATCCAACCCCATTCCCCCTCTCTCCCCATCCAACCCCATTTCTCAGATCCCCCACTTTCTCCCCATCCAACCCCATTTCTCAGTTCCCCCTCTCTCCCCATCCAACCTAATTTCTCAGTTCCATCTCTCCCCATCCAACCCCATTACTCAGTTCCCTCTCTCTCCCCATCCAACCCCATTTCTCAGTTCCCCCTCTCTCCCCATCCAACCCCATTTCTCAGTTCCCCCTCTCTCCCCTTCCAACCCCATTTCTCAGTTCCCCCTCTCTCCCCATCCAACCCCATTTCTCAGTTCTCTCTCTCCCCATCCAACCCCATTTCTCAGTTCCCCTCTCTCCCCATCCAACCCCATTCCCCCTCTCTCCCCATCCAACCCCATTTCTCAGATCCCCCTCTCTCCCCATCCAACCCCATTTCTCAGTTCCCCCTCTCTCCCCATCCAAACCCATTACTCATTTCCCCCTCTCTCCCCATCTAACCCCATTACTCAGTTCCCCATCCAACCCCATTACTCAGTTCCCCTCTCTCCCCATCCAACCCCATTACTCATTTCCCCCTCTCTCCCCATCTAACCCCATTACTCAGTTCCCCCTCTCTCCCCATCCAACCCCATTTCTCAGTTCCCCCTCTCCCCATCCAACCTCATTTCTCAGTTCCCCCTCTCTCGCCATCCAACCCCATTTCTCAGTTCCCCTCTCTCCCCATCCAAACCCATTTCTCAGTTCCCTCTCTCCCCATCCAACCCCATTTCTCAGTTCCCCTCTCTCCCTATCCAACCTCATTTCTCAGTCCCCCTCTCTCCCCATCCAACCCAATTTCTCAGTTCCCCCTCTCTCCCCATCCAACCCCATTTCTCAGTTCCCCCTCTCTCCCCATCCAACCCCATTTCTCAGTTCCCCCTCTCTCCCCATCCAACCCCATTTCTCAGTTCCCCCTCTCTCCCCATCCAACCCCATTCCCCTTCTCTCCCCATCCAACCACCATTTCTCAGTTCCCCCTCTCTCCCCATCCAACCCCATTTCTCAGTTCCCCCTCTCTCCCCATCCAACCCCATTTCTCAGTTCCCTCTCTCTCCCCATCCAACCCCATTTCTCAGTTCCCCCTCTCTCCCCATCCAACCCCATTCCCCCTCTCCCCATCCAACCCCATTTCTCAGATCCCCCCTTTCTCCCCATCCAACCCCATTTCTCAGTTCCCCTCTCTCCCCATCCAACCTAATTTCTCAGTTCCATCTCTCTCCCCATCCAACCCCATTTCTCAGTTCCCCCTCTCTCCCCATCCAACCCCATTTCTCAGTTCCCCCTCTCTCCCCATCCAACCCCATTTCTCAGATCCCCCTCTCTCCCCTTCCAACCCCATTTCTCAGTTCCCCCTCTCTCCCCATCCAACCACAATTTCTCAGTTCCCCCTCTCTCCCCATTTCTCAGTTCCCCTCTCTCCCCATCCAACCCCATTTCTCAGTTCTCTCTCTCCCCATCCAACCCCATTTCTCAGTTCCCCCTCTCTCTCCATCCAACCCCATTCCCCCTCTCTCCCCATCCAACCCCATTTCTCAGATCCCCCTCTCTCCCCATCCAAACCCATTACTCAGTTCCCCATCTAACCCCATTACTCAGTTCCCCCTCTCTCCCCATCCAACCCCATTACTCATTTCCCCCTCTCTCCCCATCTAACCCCATTACTCAGTTCCCCCTCTCTCCCCATCCAACCCCATTACTCAGTTCCCTCTCTCTCCCCATCCAACCTCATTTCTCAGTTCCCCCTCTCTCCCCATCCAACCCCATTTCTCAGTTCCCCCTCTCTCCCCATCCAACCCCATTTCTCAGTTCCCCCTCTCTCCCTATCCAACCTCATTTCTCAGTTCCCCCTTTCTCCCCATCCAACCCCATTTCTCAGTTCCCCCTCTCTCCCCTTCCAACCCCATTTCTCAGTTCCCCTCTCTCCCCATCCAACCACCATTTCTCAGTTCCCCCTCTCTCCCCATTTCTCAGTTCCCCCTCTCTCCCCATCCAACCAGATTTCTCAGTTCTCTCTCTCCCCATCCAACCCCATTTATCAGTTCCCCCTCTCTCCCCATCCAACCCCATTCCCCCTCTCTCCCCATCCAACCCCATTTCTCAGATCCCCTCTCTCCCCATCCAACCCCATTTCTCAGATCCCGCTCTCTCCCCATCCAAACCCATTACTCAGTTCCCCATCTAACCCCATTACTCAGTTCCCCCTCTCTCCCCATCCAACCCCATTACTCATTTCCCCCTCTCTCCCCATCTAATCCCATTACTCAGTTCCCCCTCTCCCCATCCAACCCCATTTCTCTCTGAGAATAGTATCTGCTGAGTCAAACTGCAAAACCTCTGCAGTATTTACTGTATCTCCCTCTCTCACAACTCTTTAATGCCGTCTGCTCCCCTCCCCCGCGTACCTCTATAGACTCTATAGCCAAGCAGCAGTCCCTTATCTTCCTATAAGGTATTTGCTGAGTCAGAGGGTATAGTATGTACGGGAGCTCAGGGATCTGAAGAGTCTTTAGTAAATCTGAGGTTACATACTGTGCTCAGCAGGAAGTGCCCTTTAGGTCCTATGGGAAATGATAGTTCACTGAGCCATGACAGGCGCAGTTGCACAGGATGTAGGCCTAGACAGGTAGGGTAGCGGGAAACTATACACATGTGGGTCAAACTGCTGTTGAGTGGGGTGTCTCACTCTAAACATTCAGGTTTCTGCTTATTAAAAATCCTAAATGACTTGGAATGATCATTGAGAGATATTCCTAGAGATCTACCCTACCTATTCAAGTGCACACAACATGTCCGGCTGAATCACACCATCCTCTGCAAGTGGCTACACTCCAGCAGTTAAACTCCACAGGGTAGCTGGTCTAATATGAATACTCATCAATCAATACAGACTGATCACTGTAGGATGGCGGATGATCATAAACGGAAATGATGTCACTAAAATGTACTTCTGGAGATCGACGAGGTGATGAAACATGGGGCACTCACAGAATAGGATAGGAGGATATTGGGAATTAGTAAATGTCAACGTCGCACCATCACTCATGGTTCCCCATGTGAACGAGAGCAACATGGACTAGCATTCAAACTCAGAGGTAACAGCAGGGTTTCGGCTCATTTGTGCCGTAGCTCAGCCCTACGCGGTGTCTTTTTAAAGCGCAGCCAAGGGCCAGATGTCATAAGAAAGTCTCCAAATGAGTCGCAGAGGGTGACAAATGATTTGAGCATGACAAAAAACTATCCTCGCTAGTGGTGAACTTTCTATTGATTTCAATGGAATGATGTGACAGACCAGATAGAGAGGAATCGTGGTCTATTATATTAGACCAACTAACCAAGATGTTATTGCCAGTTACTTTTTGCTCTCACTTTAAAAATAAATAAAAAGTTAGTTCAAAAGAACTGCCCTTCACACAAGCACGATAAAAGTGATGAGTTTGGTTGTTCAAAGGAGCTTTCGGAATACATTTCTGTAATAATGAGTTGGCATAAGAACTTAGTGTGCTACAAACTACAAAGCTAGAGGATAAATGAAGCGGACCAAAAGGACAGCAAATGATTTCTTCCCAGTAATTACCAGAGACTTTGTTCCGGTAAGAGTAGTAGCGTTGCCTCACACGGCTGGGCTAATTATCTCATCTCTGCCACGTAAGTGGGGAGAGCTCGCAAGGAACCCGAGCACAAGGGAGAGGAGGATACAGGTCGAATCGGAGATCTGAAAACTGCTTTTTCGGGATCACAAAAGGGACATGCCTAACCTCACATGCTCCCAATGAGGAACAACTTATTTTCTCTCCCTCTCTCCTAATCTTAAATTGCACTGGCAAGCGCTGTGCCGACGGCAGAGATTCTACTAAAAAGACACCATCGGGCCAAACGTTTCAAGGCCAGGTAACAAATGGATCCTGTCACGACGGTGTCATGAATTCATTAGTTGGCCATTCTTCCGACTGCACCCAGTTCCAGTTCCCAGCCAGACTCAGCCACTAGACTGAGGTGACATCAAGAGGAGACCTCTCTACTTTTCAATGAAGTCTGAAAAACAATTTCCGACTTTTTGTCAAGAATCGTAATATTCCCCTAATGGGCTACTTAAAGTAGGCAAAACAAACAACAACAACTGCAGCTTTCTGTTCAAAAGACGTCAAAAAGTCCTGAAGCTGGTGGCTCAATTCAAAGACACCAGACAGGCAGACAGTGTGGCTTTAAGCAGTCGCATCGCTTCCCGCAACTTCAAACAGCCACCAAAGATTTGAGGAAAACAGAGCTACAGGGTGGTGATCGAAAGTGAAAAATCCTATTATCACCCCCTTCTGAAAACCGTCATTTCATGACGGCTGGCGTCAATTCAACAGCGGTTTTAGAATCTAAATTTAGACGATAAAAAATCCTTGGGAATCGGGATGCGTTTCTTTTGTGTGTGATGGTTGCGCCTTTGATGTCCCCTGGAAGCCTTGTTCGCTAATGAGGTGTGGGGAGGGGATGCTGAAAGAAAAGACCTCCTCTTATCTCCTGCGTGTATCCCAGCACAGCAGTTTCAGTTCAACGGGACAACCAAGTCTGCCATGCACACACACACACACACACACACACACACACACACACACACACACACACACACACACACACACGTCTCTGTGGGGAATTGAAAGCCTTTTCATCTTCAGTCTTCAGTAATCTGCTGCTATTAGCAGTGCTGAGCGGGGGGAGGGAGTCGCATAGCGGCCCTGGGATGACGGATATGTGCCAGCATGGCGGTGACTGGTGATCTTGAGAGGCTGCGAAAAGAACAATCCCTCTCATCTTGACAAGTTCTGCACATGGGAAACGGAGAGGGAATTAATCCCTAGGAAACTCGCTAATTAACGAATGCAAAAACGTATTTGAGCCTAACGAGACTCCCGTCATCATTGTCTTATCGCCTCCCTCGCTCGTTATGAGTCTGCAAGCTAAGCTATTCATAGTTTCGAGAAATAGTCTACATGGGGGTGCTGAGAATCAGAGTACGGAAGAGCGGCTACTGAACGATATAGCCTGTGTTTGGTTTGGTAAACTGCCGTTGGACATGCGGTTCTGGAAAGGAAATGAGGTACATTCAACAGTAACAAATGAAAGAGGGATAAACCTGCGCAACAGTGTGAAACATAAAATGCAAATTAAAGGGCATGAAAACTCTTTCTGGAATATATTCAGCCAAGCATGCTTTTGAAAACACAAGCCTCAGACTGTGCCGTCTGTTCAGCCAAGGCCAAAGCTATGGTCCACTGAAACAAGTTTATTGCGAAAAACGGAACCTTGAAAGTCAGATACAGGAATAAAATAAACACACTCGTCAAGAACTTCATCCGAGTAGAATTCTGAGTGGGAGAATGTTGTTGGAGAGGAAATGGATTATTCTGAATGTTTCATGTTCAGTGGCGATTTTAGCATGTAAATCTTGGTGGTACACCCCCCCCCCCAAGAATTGGGATGCATGCCAGCAAAGCCACTACACAACACTAAACAATACATGAATTGCACTATAAAGGTGACAAACGGTGCCCACAAACTGTTAGGGCCTACATAAAGCTGTCCCAACAGCAGTCCTAACACCTTACCACTGCTACACCTGGCTATCAGCTGAGCCTTGTATGGCAGCGAAACAGTTCATTTCGAGCTCTCCCCGTAGATTTGGCGGTGACGTAGTGCCCCCATGTGTGAAAGAACACTGAGCCAATCACAGTGCAATTAGAGAACATTAGCAACCCCTACGCTCCATATGTAATGCGGTCTGTGTGTAGTTGGTTAGGAGTCAGGCGCAGGACAGCAGGTATGAGTAAATAAACGTACTTTACACAACATAAATCAAATGCAATACAAAAGAGAGCCCACATAAACAGACCTCACTACATACAAAACAATCACTCACAAAAAAACATGGGGGAACCGGGGGTTAAATAATGAACAAGTAATTGGGGGATTGAAACCAGGTGTGAAAAGCAAGACAAAACAAATGGAAAATGAAAAGTGGATCGGCGATGGCTAGAAGGCCGGTGACGTCGACCGCCGAACACCGCCCGAACAAGGAGAGGGACTGACTTCGGTGGAAGTCGTGACACCGTATTTTCCACTGGCTGCCCCACCACCACAGAAAGCACTGAGCTAGGCTGAAACACCTGCATTTTTGGAGCTGCCTTACTCAAGAGACCATGTTTGTATGCAGCTTTATTAATTCAATTATTATTTATTTTTTTACATTGTTCTCAAACTGATATGTGACACATATGTATTTTTTATGATATATATTTTTTCATTTCATTTGAGTACCCGAGTAAATGACAAGATTACTCGAACAGTCCAAAATGCCCATTGCTACATCAGACATCATTACGAATGCAAATACATTCATTTCAGAGTTTTAAAAAATTATAATAACCTTCACAGTGAGCAGTCAAAATGTTTTTGTTTGTTGTAGGTGGTCTTTATTACAGGCCGAATGGCATCCTATTGAATCCATAAGACCCAGAAAGTGCTGCCTGCAGGTAAAATCAATGGGAACGCAAGGCAGGGATCGATAGTGCTTCTGCTTTCTCTCTGGTGGATGGAGGCTGTCAGCCCACAGAACATCAGGACATCTGACGGCAGGAATGGGGATCCCGGGGAATGATGAGAGAACGATGAAACGTAAACACGGGAGAGATCGAACCCCCTGCTAATATCCATGATGGATTCTGTGAGTGTCACGCTGGGGCGCTGTGGTGTCTGTTTGTGTGTGCAAGAGTAAGTGTGTGTGTTAGTGTGAATGTGTGTGTGTGTGTGTGAGTGATTGCGTATGTGTACAGTACACTGTGGTATGTCAACGTGCATGTAATTGACGCCCTGAGGGGGAGCAACACTTCCTGCATTTAAAGTAAACAAGGGAGGTTGAAGGTCGCGGAGTCTCGCTGTCATTTCTACTGGATCAGATCAGGCAGGGGATGACATTTACAGCACCATCCATATCCAATCCAATGTCTGGCTGTCTGTTCATTCGGGAAAAACACTTTAAATGGTTGAGGCACGATCGTGGTTTTTGACCAAGACGTGATTCATTTGATCTACTTGCTTCTGACAAACCTGGATTTTTTTCTGTCCCGACTGCATAGTGACCATGCGGAGGTATCAGAGCCTCGTGAAATATGAAATTGCTGCATAAACACGGAGAGAGAGAGAGTGAGGAGAGTCACGTATTATTGAATTGCACAGAGGAGTCTATATCAGGAACATGTCTACAGCTGGTCACGAATCAACACCGTAAATAAAGGTGTCAGTCTACATAGTGGAAATGAAATTTACACATGGCCACACATTCATTCTCATGTGTGCTCCCACATACGGACACCGATAGAATCGCACCCAATCACAGGCTAACTAAAGCCAAATGATTTAGCCTACATATCCAGTCAAAGATTCAAGAAGATGGGAAATATTCGACTAAAATCCTGCTCCTGTGTGTGCACTGCAGCAGCGTGCTGAAATGAAAACAGTGAGAGTGAGGAAGACCATGACGAAGCCCAATCAGACTATTAAGTGTAACACCAGTCTAGGTCCTTTGAAGCGGTTATTGTGTCTAAGTCTGTAAATGTTGACAAAGGGCTCTCTTTTCCGATTCTTTTTGGTTGTTGTTGTCGAACATTGGAATGGATCCTCTGGACCTGGTTTCTGGATGTGATTTGCCAGTTCAATAGCTCATATCAAGTGCTCTTGGGAAGGTTGAGGGATGAAGGTTTCTCTATTGAGTCTGAACGAGAGCCAATAGAAATAAACCCTTACAGTGATTAAGCTCTCCCTTTCAAAAGCGTCTCATTCAGCGGACCGTAAGCTGCACTATATGATTTGACAGAGAGCCTTAAACTCTCAAATAAAATAAAATAAACATTGAAACAAAAAAAAACATCCAGTTTAACTGCAAACACAACACATCTGCAGTCTGACTACAACCCTCATCCTACCATTCCACCACAGGTCTCTTCCCTTCCCTCGTCATCTCAAAGACACACCAAACCATAACATACAGTACATAATGATCACATGTACTCCATCTTGGACTGTAGCTTATTCTGTAATAGTCTCCTGAACAAAAACAAATATGTCATCTAATTTATACCATACTATTCACATTGTCCTCTCATGCCTTCCTTCCCCAATGGGCTGACATTGCAGCTGTGGTATGGTGTGTTGTTGTGTTAAAAGTAGAGAGGAAGGAATTTCCCTCTGTTCTTAACCTCCCCCTCCCACCCATCCCCTCTGCTCTGTCCCCTCTGTAGGATATTAACTAAGCACAGAGTGAGTGGAAGAAGATGCTAACCTAACCACCATCATCATAGGTTCCAGTCTCTCTCTCTCTCTCTTTTTCTTTCTTTCTCTTTCTCTCTCTCTCACTCTCCCTCTCTCTCTCGCTCTGTCGGCGCTATGAGCATTATAGGATATCTCACACCGATATGGACAGAGTGAGTCATTAGCCACTAGCAGCAAGTTTGCTGACATAGTATAATTGCAAGCAATGAGTGGGCCTTGTCTGCAGCTCCCATGCTAGTCTATAGTCTGTGTGTGTGTGTGTGTGTGTGCGCGTGCGTGCGTGTCTGCATCTATGTGTGTAATCAGTCAATGCACTTGAGGATATGGCCGCGTGCGTTTACAAGCCAGTTAATGAGAACGAGGGAGAAGCATGGTTTAAAGGCCCAGAAGGTTGGGCCCAAAGCTGACGGAGGGGAACGATGAAAGCATCAGGTCTTCAGAGAGAGGAACGCGGAGGGCTTGAGCTATCTTCACTCATCAGATCCCTTATCCGTTTTGGCATGCCTTCCTGTGCTACGAGTAAATGGGAAGAGATCCCCGAGCCAACGGAGGATGACTTTAAACAGTATGAGTGGGAGGGTTGTGTGTGGCTAGCTCGCTGTAGGATGATTAAAGCTGAGGAAATGAAAATGAAAAGCAGGGAGGGATGGACACAGACTAGAATTCAGGCCATTGTGGTACAGTGGAGCCAATGCTAGATAGATAGTGTTGATGGCACCACTAGGGCCGACCCTCACAGGTCAAGGTCAGTAGAGCAAAAGCCTGGACATGGCAGAAAGTGTCTAAAGGGGTTCAAAGGTCACTGGTAGGAGAAACAGCAGACTCAGCAGTACGAGAAGGGAAAAAAAGGCAAATGTAAATCAAATAATCAAAATGCTCTATTGCATTTCCTCACTACAGTGCAGTGCCTGGAGGATTGTGGGGGGACAGGTTATGCCCTGGCCATTCCAGGGTGGGGTCAGGTTACGCCCTGGCCATGGCAGGTTGGGGGACAGGTTGTGCCCTGGCCATAACCACTTATAGCAGCTCTATTTACTAGTTATATCAGTAAATTGGTGCCAATTTGCCCGACATGTTTTATACCAGGTTTTCCCCACATCCTTCTCTCCACACAGGTTTTGAATACCTTTTATGGATAACTAGGATGCGAGAGTCCAGTACGCAACCAGAAATATGGCTTACAAATATAATTTTGTTGGCAAAATTGCACGGACCCCTGCTAGCATGCTCCAAATAACATGCCAAAATCAACTCAGTCGTTTTAAAGTAGAAAGGGGAAAAGAACATTGTGAACATTCTGAGGAATGCGGTGTGGTGTGAGTTTCACAACGACCCTCCAAACAGGACTTTCAAGTTCCTTCCCAAGCTCCATCCCAAGTTCCATCCCAAGCTCCATCCCCAGCTTTGTTTCGCTACTTCCCCCTGGTACCAACCACAGCTAGCCGCTTCTTTGATTGTGCGATATGGGGAGACGAGCGTTTTACCCAGCAGATAACATCCTTTTTGCGGCAGAACCTTTTATCCACGCTCCACACTCGGATAAGACATCTATCCAGTCCTCCTTCATACAAGCAAAAAAAGCTTCAGGGACCGAGATGAGGCGGCCAAATGTTTGTTTTCTCCCACTCCAGGTTTCCATTGATGTGTTGTTTTTAGTTCCCCCATTCCCTGCATTTTACCCTCAGCCCCTACCACAGCCCTGAGGAACAGATAAACGGATAAGACAAACCAATCCCTGCCAGGCTCGGGTAAGAGGGGGACGGACTCTGAAATTAGTACAGGAGGAGAGAGAGAGAGAGAAATGAAGAGAAGGATTGAGAAGTCCAAAGAAGAGAAGAAAAACAGAGTTCTGGCTCTTGGTGGGCGGGGCGAATGTGGCGATTACACACTAGGCGTTAAAATAAATCAGCCGAGCGCCTAAACGTCTCGCTTTGGAATTGTGCCCACGGGATGGAAAGCAGAGCCCAACCACAGAGACCTCAGATAGAGAGAGAGAAAGATGGGGGGGGGGGTGAGAGAGAAAGCGAGAGAGAGAGAGAGATGATGAGAGGAAGAAGGGGTGCATGAAATGGACAAAGAAGCAGAAAAAGATATACACAGAGAAGATGAAATAGAAAGAATGAACTAGAGGGGAAAAGAAAGAGAGAGGGAGGGGTGAAAGAGAGATGGAATGTGAAAATTGGAGATGAGAATAGAGAGGAAAGAGTGACAGAAAGAGAGTGAGAGTGACTGAGGAAGACAGAAATAGTAGGGAGAGGGAGGCAGAGGGCTAGAGCCTTCATTTACAGGCAACATTAATCCAATTTTCTATATCGGATGGATGTAGAATTTACTTTCCCTCTGTTTGAAGTGAGCAGAGGAAATCCCCCAAAATCCTTATTGAGCGTGTCTGGAAAATAATATAACATGCATAGGAGAATACACTTGAAGATACTAGTTTGCCTTGCCAGAAGAAAATGGATCTCAAATATCATAGAGGGCGAGAGAGAGAGCGAGGGAGAGAGAGAGAGGCCTCCAAAAATGTGTGTCTTAGCTGCACAACAGAATTCAGGAAGCAACTTATTACTGCCAAAACTCACAGTTCCTCCTATAAAAGATGTAGGTGGGTTTTCTAAACGAACGAGCTTGGTTTGCTAACAGGGACTACTTAGCCTCTCATCCACTGGTGTGTGATGCCAGGAGGACATTATGCTGTCGCTGCACTGTGTGAAAACCCAGCCAGCTTCTCAGCTTTGCATACTGAAGCACTACATGATGTCGTAGCAACGCAGCCAATTCCAACTCTGCCACCGACAGACTGAGCAAAAGACAAGGCAACAGAGAGCGTAGGAAAGTGGAAAGCGGTTCAACGGAGGTGAGGACCGAGGGCAAGCGAGGTGAGATAGAGAGAGGAGAACTGGACAAATAAGAGGGATAGGGAGAACACAATGAGTAGAAAAATAAATAGGAGAAGGAGGGATATGGCGCAATAGAGGAATGAAAAAGTAAAAAGAAAGAGTGTTGGGCAGGAAAGGAAAATGGTAGAGAAAAGCAAAGGAGATAAGGAACAGGGAATGAAGAGAGGGAGAGGAGGAGATTGTGAAGAGGTGAGAAAGTGAAAGAGGTGGGGGGAGACAGTGATGGTAATTGGAGAAGACAGGGCTTTCAATATTCCGAGCGAGGCGTCAATTGAAAGGAGTCGTCGATTGAAAAGGAGTCGACGGGCTCACTGGAGGGGCCTGGCTTGGTACACATCCTCTCACTGGAGACACACGGGTTATAGACTACTGGGGCCTGCCTGAACACACACACACCATACACATGCGCTTATGCAAACACACATGTACACATGTACACACGCATGCACACGCTACTTTTCTTTCACAGCGACAAAGCAGCGATTCAAATGGTGCATATCTAACTGCAATGCTCCCCACTGACATTGCATGCTACATTTTAGCACAAAACATTATTGAAAAAAAATATATATATATTCTGAACAAAACATGTTTTCCTCCTTTGGCAACCACCTCATTTCTATTTCAACAAGTCTAAGTCCTCTCATCATCTCTACCTCCCGCTCTCTCTCTGTCCTGTCTAGATCTGTCTCTTTCTCCTCCTGTCTTCCTCTCTCCTCTACTCACCTCTCCCTTCTGCCCTCCTTTCTTCTTAGATCATGTGGGAGCTGTCCTTGACCAGAGAGAAACTGGCTCTGTCAGAGAGAGATAAAAGTGTGTGTGTGTGTATATATATGTGTGCGTGTGTGTGTGTGTGTGTGTGAGAGAGAGGGCGAGCCTCAGGGGGTGGCATTGTGGCCTGCAATTACGTCACTCTTTCCTTCAAAAATCCCTGATAAGCACACAAAACACAGCACCGAATTGTCTGAGGTCATGTCTCTTAACCACTGTCGCCACTGCTTTGTTCTCATGCGCGCGCACACACACACACACACACACACACACACACACACACACACACACACACACACACACACACACACACACACACACACACACACACACACACACACACACACAGAGAATACTGACAAATACACACATATACATGTTTTTTTTTAAATCAAAATGCCTTCTGGAACATGTGAACTTTCATGTGCCTTAATAACAAACTTGTATTCTATCTGTAAATACAAATAAAATTGTTCAATTACAGGCCTAGTAGGTTTAGCCACAGAAAAAGGCAGGAACCTTCCCGCTAGCCACGATTGGCTGAGATAATGGATAGGCTGGACATGCCGAGAGATGAGTTCAGATTAGTATGCCATGAAGCATTCTTCTGTCTATAACATGAGCTGCTCAGTATGTGTAGATAATCCTTTCTACCATGTCTTTTTTGAAAGATGTCATGAGGAACTGAAAAATTGCTGTCCTGAATTTAACAGGCAATATCGACAAAGATCAGTGGGGAAAAGTTGTGATCGAATACTTTCTGAAGGACGATCGTGCCATGCTGACTCTCTCTGACTCTGAAAATGAATCAGACGATGAGGAAATCCCTGATTTAGGTAAAACACATTTTCGTTGAAGCAGTCGTTGTAGAGTCTTCTGGTGACAGTGATGGGGAAGAAGCGGCGATCAACAGCGTGGTTGTCATGGAAGAAGTTGACCGAGTTTTGAAATCAGTGGAACGCCTAGTGGAAGCAGAGAATAACAGCTAAAGAGATTGAGAAAATTCTGCCGTTTGATTGAAAATTTGCAGAGGGAGTCGAAAAGAGAACACAGAAGGCTGTTGTATAAAACACCTGTCTTCGGGTTACATCTTCAAACTAAGGGCAATCATGGCATCCATGACAGAGAGGGAGAAGCGTTCATCCAAGTCTAGTTAGGTACAATTTCAGATATTATACATGTTTAGTTTTGTCAGAAAGTAATTTACATTGCAAGTTAAAGCATACTGTTAGCTAGCTTATGTTAGCTGGCTGGCTTGCTCGCTAACGTTATGTCAAATGTGTACTGTTGGGGGTACTGGAGGACCAGGGTTGGGCAACACTGGATTAGGATATAAACCAAGGACTAGATCAAATGTATTTTTGCTACTACTTTCACCTCTTTAAATGTTTGGTTGTTTACTACACTACCTTTCTCACTCTGTTTAGCACATGGCCTCAAATGTGAATACTTAAAGAGATGGGTGGGGCTAAGGCTTAAGAGGGTGTGAATGATGCTGAATGTGTGTAGACCAGTGGCGGTCGGTGTCTTTCAAGATGCAGCATATTGGATGGCTGTCATTCATATTACATTCACCCAGCTCAATGTAACATTGATAGGTTTTGGCTATTACATGACAGTTGCATTTTCCCTGTACCCATCATGAGGTTGCTACAACATAGCTTATGACACATTCAATACCGCCTTGCACACTCTTGCCTGCATCTAGCCGATCTATGGAGTAATCATTAGTCCAACAGTTGCAAATGTGAATTTTTATTGGACAAATTCAGGTATTTTTATCCCCGTTTCGTTCCGTTTGCTTCCATTTAACAAGTGTTTTTGAACAGAATCGGTGGAATGAATACACCCGTGATCACACGCAAGCACAGTTCACTTTCATAGTATCCACATGAAAACAGCAACTATCTACGTGCTCTCCTCCTCGCACCTTTTTCCTTCGCTTGTGGACATCAGTACACAACACATCATCTGTCTGTGACCAGACGAAAAAACCTTTCCAAGCCAAACCTTCATATCATGACCACTATAACCACCACACACAGCCTGCATCGTTGTCACGCCATAGTCAACATAGCTACTATAACAAATGTGTTCGTAAACCCTCTACAATCATGCAGTACAGTGTACAGTCAGAAAGCGGTGTCAATAAATTAATAAAACCAAATGCTTACCTTGACTTGGAAGAATCCCAGTGTTGGATAGCCATAGCCAGCTCTCCCTCTCTGTTTGAGCTGAGTGTTTGAGTGGGCTAAACTAGCTAGCTGCATTCACTAGCTAAGTGAAAGTAAGAAAAAATACAACCAAATATAGCTAGCTCTAGCTCTCACTTCACCTTAATTTTGGAAGAAATGAATTTGTTCAAAACTGTTAAACTATTGTCTTTCTCTCTCTTTGAGTCAACTACTCACCACATGTTATGCACTGCAGTGCTAGCTAGCTGTACGTTTTGCTTTCAGTACTAGAATCATACTCTGATATTTTGATTGGGTGGAAAACATGTCAGTTCATGCTGCAAGAGCTCTGATAGGTTGGAGGACGTCTTCCGGAAGTTACTATGTCTATGCAAGGGGGTGAGAACCACGAGCCTCCTAAGTTTTGTATTGAAGTCAATATACGCCGTGGTGCTACCCTACAGAGTGCTGTTGAGGCTACTGTAGACCTTCATTGCAAAAAAGTGTTTAAATCAATTATTTGGTGATGTGAATATATTTAGTTTAGTTTTATCTAAAAATGATAACTTTTTTAATGTTTCACTATTTGTATTTTTATGAAATTCACTGAGGATGGTCCTCCCCTTCCTCATCTGTGGAGCCTCCACTGGTGTAGACAAAGAGCTCTCCAGTAGGTGTACCAAAACATTCAAGGGCCATTTTCTCAAAAATAGGGAAACAAGTTTATCAACTTTCAAAGCAGAATTACTTGTGTATGATAGAGTGTATTGCGAATGTATTCACCCCCCTTGGCATTTTTCCTATTTTGTTGCCTTACAACCTGTAATTAAAATAGTTTTTTGGGGGGGGTTAGCTCCTTCAGGGTTATCTTTGGTCTCTACTTTTGCAAGGCACTGTATACACTTTCTAGCTTTAAGTATCTACTTTTATCCAATGTATTTTAAAAAAGTGCTACATAGGACCGCATCGAGCTGGTCGGTCACATATGGACAAAGCCAGTGGGACAAGAGGCCATTCCTAGACTAAGGGTCAGTACAGATAAAGAGAGATAAGTAGACCTCTGAGAGAAACATTTTAAGAGTGAGGGAGAAGCTGAGAAAAAGACGGAGAGAGAGATGGACAGGAAGACAAAAGGGAAGAGACAGGTAGAGTGCATCAGTGGGGGACGGGGGTCATAGATGGTAAGATAAAGAAGAAAGAGTGGAAGATTGCGAGAGAGAAAGAGAGAGAGATAGAGAGACAGCGAGAGAAAGACAGAAGAGAGAGAGAGAGAGAGAGAGAGAGAGAGAGAGAGAGAGAGAGAGAGAGAGAGAGAGAGAGAAGCTTGTAGGCCAAAACCTAGGCCCTCCTACGCCCTCTTGTCCTCCAGTCATCCTGACTTCTGTATGGCTCAGCAGGCTTACACACACACACACACACACACACACACACACACACACACACACACACACACACACACACACACACACACACACACACACACACACACACACACACACACACACACACATCGAGAACAGAAGTAGACTACAAGACCAGTGTATGCAAAGGCCATTTGAATAAGATGTAGCCGGTCTGGTCTGGTCTGTCGCGGGGAGACCTGGCAGAGACCTGACAGCCTGCAGATACCTGGCTTCACTCACCCTCCCTCCCACCCTCCGACCCAAGGGGTTGGCACGGTAACCGCAAGGCAACGTGGGCAGATCTGACAGACGGGGCTCTCCTCCCCCCCTCGGCCTCATGGGAGAAATAATCCGCACACTGAGTGAACTCTTCCTCCACACACAGACAGAGAGAAACAGGGAGAGAGCGAGAGAGAGAGAGAGAGAGGTCATGCTCAGATGAGCTCCTGCATTTTTCCCCATGTTCTTAAAACAATATAGATTTAGAGTTAGATAAACTTGGATTTTTTTGTCAGGAATATATACAGGATGCTACCCTCTACAGCTAACCTTCATTCCAAATCAAAACTCAAAACCTCCAACCTGATTTTGGACAGAATTACGTAATCACCTGGAAGGTTTACAACTACCAAAGAGTATTATTCCAACGCTATACAGCAAATGAGCTTGAAAATAACAGAAACCCGAAAACACCATACAACCTGCAACTGAGTAAGTAATGTTTAGTCTGAAGCTATATTTTATTTCCAAAAGCCAAGAAGAAAATATATCACATGACTTTATGAGGACTGAATGCTAAATGAAGGCTGCCAAGCTTGATACAACTTCAATTAGCACTGACGTGTCAAGTGAGAGCTGTCAAAGCCCTTTAGCCCAACAATGGCAGGAGAGTCACACAGTCGACTCCAACCAAATGGAGAGGCCTTAGAAGCGCCTCCCGCTGTTCAGAGGTAATTAAAATACACTACCCTGTGTATGTAAAGAATGATAAGGCAAGAAAAGATCACAAAATGAAGCTCCTTATGGAAAATCAAGAGACACTTTTTTGCTGACAATTATAAAAATGGGAACATCTGCAACCTCATCTTCCACACAGACCATCCCCTGGCATGGCACAGTGCTATATTAGCACACTACCCCTCTGTTAAGAGAGGGGGTGTTAACGAGGGGTGGAAACTCAGGATACTAGACACTAGATGAGGACTCTGAATCAGCTAATATAAATCCCTATAAGTTTGGAACAGTAATGGTACAGTAACGGTGTACCCCCCCCCCCAGACCTACACATAGAGGACCCACGCCAAGAGGACCTACATCCAGACCACAACACCACCAGCGACATACACACACCCACCCCAACTAATCAGTACCCCCCAAAGTCAACCATGCCCACACCCCATTTAGGCCCCCTCAGATCAGATCTATGCCCCTCCTACCCACCCCATGCACCGCACCCCTGCAAAGTGGGCCTCAACATGGAAGTCACACATATGTCCAGGCCGTGAGCGGGCAAACAGGCCCAACCCCCACTCTTACACTAGCCCATGCCAATGGCATGTACCAGATGCTCAGCAGGCTCTGCTCACACTTACTGGCCTGAGGCCAAACCACACGACCAACAACATTGGACACTTTATGGAACACAAAGCCTTCACTATCTCATCCTGGAATATCCAAAACCTGAGGTCATCTGCCTTTGGCCTAAAGAGCAGGAACCTGGACTTCATCAAAGAAATTGTAAATACAGACATTGTCAACCTACAAGAAACCTGGTATAGAGGAGACGGACCCACTGGTTTCCCTCTAGGTTACAGAGAGCTGGTAGTCCCATCCACCAAACTACCAGGTGTGAAACAGGGAAGGGACTCAGGGGGTATGCTAATTTGGTATAGAGCAGACCTAACTCACTCCATTAAATTAATCAAAACAGGAACATTTTACATTTGGCTTGAAATTCAAAAGGAAATGATCTTAACAGAGAAAAATGTCCTCCTGTGTGCTACCTATATCCCCCCACTAGAATCCCCATGCTTTAATGAAGACAGCTTCTCCATCCTGGAGGGGAAAATCAATCATTTCCAGGCCCAGGGACATGTACTAGTCTGTGGCGACCTAAATGCCAGAACCGGACAAGAACCTGACACCCTCAGCACACATGGGGACAAACACCTGCCTGGAGAAGACAGCCTTCCCTCCCCCATATGCCCCCTTAGGCACAACATAACCAACAAAAACGGGGTCACAACTCCTGCAGCTCTGTCGCACGCTGGGTATGTACATAGTCAATGGTAGGCTTCGAGGGGACTCCTATGGTAGGTACAGCTATAGCTCATCTCTTGGCAGTAGTACTGTAGACTACTTTATCACTGACCTCAACCCAGAGTCTCTTAGAGCGTTCACAGTCAACCCACTCTGACACCCCTATCAGACCACAGCAAAAATCACAGTCTACTTGAACAGAGCAATACTCAATCATGAGGCATCAAAGCCAAAGGAACTCAGTAATATTAAGAAATGCTATAGATGGAAGGAATGTAGTTTGGAAACCTACCAAAAACCAATTAGGAAACAACAAATTCAATCCCTTTTAGACTATTTCCTGGACAAAACATTCCACTGTAATAGTGAAGGTGTAAACTTGGCAGTAGAAAATCTTAACAGTATATTTGATCTTTCAGCTTCCGTATCAAATCTAAAAATCTCAAATAGAAAACTGAAGAAGATGAACAACAATGACAAATGGTTTGATGAAGAATGCAAAAATCTAAGAAAGAAATTGAGAAACCTGTCCAACCAAAAACATAGGGACCCGGAAAACCTGAGTCTACGCCTTCACTATGGTGAATCACTAAAACAATACAGAAATACACTACGGGAAAAGAAGGAACTGTAAATCAGCTCAATGTAATTGAAGAATCCATAGACTAACCACTTCTGGGAAAATTAGAAAACACTAAACAAACAACAACACAAAGAATTATCTATCCAAAATGGAGATGTATGGGTAAACCACGTCTCCAATCTTTTTGGCTCTATAACAAAGAACACACAGCAAAAACATATACATGATGAAAATACAAATCTTAGAATCAACTATTAACTATTACCAGAACCCACTGGATCTCCAATTACCTTGGATGAACTACAGGACAAAATAAAAACCCTCCAACCCAAAAAGGCCTGTGGCGTTGATGGCATCCTCAATGAAATGATCAAATATACAGACAACATTGGTCATTCAAGGCTAAAGTGGATTGTTTGCGAGCCATTTCGGATGACTCAGTCAGTTCCATTTTTTTTCATGTTCCAATCGATGCACGTTGACTAGAGCGCCTCATTGTTCTGTTCCTTGAGCTACCGTCATTATACCACAAGGTGCCAATTCAATTAGGTTGCCATCCCCTATAATTCAAATAAATGAAGGCTTATGTCAAAACAATCAATATGGAAACACAAAGGAGGAAAGGTGGAGGGGAAGTCAAGAAATAAATTGAAAAGCATTCTTAGAAACAGGGGGAGGGAATTGGCTCAGTAAAGTGTGTCGTAAACACAGAGGCTGAAATAATCAACCACATCTCTCCTTTAAAGATTAATTGAAGATGACTCTTGTTAAGGTGCCATTTGATGGTGTGTGAGTCCAGAATATGTTTTTAACTATTGTGGGCAAAGCAGCATTTTCACTACTGCGTGTATTTCTTTCTAAACCATTTGGTGTTGTTTTGACTAGTGCGAGTAGTAGCAGTGTTTTGACTGCTGTAAGAGGTCAAGTTGAGTGTCAAGAGTGTCATGTCTTCAGTATGATGCTGTGTGAAGTCTTTGCACTAGAACTACCTTGTGGTATTCAGAATGAAGGGTACAGTTACCTCTTAAGACCACTACGTAGTGCACTCTTTTAAAGGGTACAGTTAACTCTTAAGACGACTACGTAGTGCACTCTTTAAAGCAGAACTGAACTCACAAAAACAACTTCTCTAGTTGAAAATGACATATGTGACATCGATATTAGTCCGAAACATTTATTCCAATGCCAAAATTGACTAGAAATGGGCAAGTAGTTACATTGTTGTCATAAAGTCAGTATAATCTAAAAGAGAGTTTTGTGAGATTTGTGTACATGAGTTAGTCGTAACTTACTTAACGGTTGGGTTTTGATTTCGACAATACTGACTTGCCGACTAGCATGGGATAAACAGTTGCAGTGATTGTGGTCTATCCAATCGTACAGCTGCACACAGACAGTGAGACAGACTTGGCCAGCAGCACAGCAGGTCAAACTTGGTTTACATAAGACAACAGCGTCACACATTTTTTTGACTTGCGAAATACTGCACCAAACACCTTAGCTAGTAAAATTGCTAACTAAAAGCTCCTCGGCAAAAACATCCAAATTAATGACAGATTGCTTGAGTTATCTTAGAATCATTCGGACTATTTTGAGGAAGTGATACTAGCTTTGTTCCTATGGTGTCCAATGAGGGGCAAACTTAAGTAACTGCCACATCGAACCACACCCCCAAGACTAAAATCTTAATGAGCAACAGAAAAACATACAGAATCCGTGCGCTCAGTCACTCTTTCAATCACTGTGTATAGTGTTTTGTATAGTGTTTAAACTATATACAGAACAACGTTTAAAATATCAGGAGTGTTCAGACTATTACAAAAAGACCTAGGTTTGGTGTATAAAGTGCATAGTTAAGTGGTTATGCAAAGCACTAGAATGTTCTACAAGGTATTTGAACAACAGCGTCGTTTTGAACACATAGAGTATTTGGGTCAGACTATCGAGGGCAGTGTAGTGTAGTGTTCCGGCAACAGTAGATGTGGGACAATAATGCTCGGAGCACGGGGGAGAAATCCTGGTCGGCGGGAAGCATAGAAATACACCAAACGGACAGGTTGTATAATAATTAGGCCTTACATAACCATGGGGATAATACACCTGCTTTTGACAACAGTGGTCATATCCAGTATCCACTGCCAGTTCTGTCACTGATCAGCACATACACACATAATAACAGGCATGCAGAGCACATATACCCACGCAAATGTGTGCCCTCTACAGACAAGGCCACACACACACACACACACACACACACACACACACACACACACACACACACACACACACACACACACACACACACACCGTGCATGGAAGAGGACCAGAGCAGACCTCACTCTCAGTAGGAGACTATAGGACTAGCTGTTCCAGGTGTAACCTGCCATCTCTCTCACAGGTCCCTGACAGTTAGAGTACAAGCAGCAGGGCTGGAGGAGGGAGAGAGCTGGAGACAATGTGTGAGGGAGAAAAATAAAGAAAAAGAGGGTAGGCACTTCCAGCATGGTGAGGGATGGGTTGGATGGGTTGGAGCGGAGAGATGGAGTGAGAAAGAGAGAGTGAACGAGAGACAAAGAGAGAGTATGGACTTCCACTATGGCGGGGGGAATGAGATTAGCTAGGCTGACTGCCTCAAACCAGTCTCCTCTGAAAGGACCAGACACTGCTGTCAGCCTGAGCCCTGCGGAACATCAAACTTTCGCCCAACACCCCTGACTGTTAGCACGGCATATTTAACAGACCCTGTCTATTATAAACCTCATCTTCCAGGCAAAGCAAAGCACTCTCCACTCACGTGCACACAACCCAGTTTCCTTTTTACCACCACTTACACCAATCGTAACACCTATCATACTGTCACTGTCATGGTCCAAACCTGACGACGAGAGGACACTTATTACACTGACACTGTCATGAATCTGCCGCTCACGATTACACCCGCTTCACTCAGGGAGAGAATTGACATACTCCACAGATGAATCATGGAGAGTTTGTCAAGGGAGGTGAGGGCATGGGTGGGGTGGGGTGGGGGGTGGGGGGCGTGTTGGCAGGCAGTAGTGGGGCTGCAATATCCCTGAAGCTTCGCTAAGGGGTGTGTGAAGAATAAGGGGGTGGGGGGAGAAGGGAGTCGGCGATATCGCGACGTGAGCAGCTGGTAGGGGATAAGCAGAAAGGCTCCACAGGGGAAGCGCCTTTAGCGTGTCAGGCTCCGTCTGCAGGTTTTCCCTGATGATATGGGCGAAAGAAACAGAAAGATAATGTTGGCTAGCGCTCTTACACTGCTGGCAGCAGTTGGATGGATGGTTGGCTCTGGCCCCCCAATGGTGGAACAAACTCCCTCACGACGCCAGGACAGCGGAGTCAATCACCACCTTCCGGAGACACCTGAAACCCCACCTCTTTAAGGAATACCTAGGATAGGATAAAGTAATCCCTCTCACCCCCCCCTTAAAAGATTTAGATGCACTACTGTTCCACTGGATGTCATAAGGTGAATGCACCAATTTGTAAGTCGCTCTGGATAAGAGCGTCTGCTAAATGACTTAAATGTAAATGTAAATGTTGGAATGTGTGTAGGTAAGGGAGAGAGTGAAAGGAGGGGAGAGAAGGGGGGCTGTGTGTGTGAATTTGTTTGAAGGGTTTCACTTCTAAGCAATTCTGAGTGGTCCAATTTCAATCACATTCACTCACACCTGCGGCTGGAATGTGCTGAAATTCTCCATGGCAACCACTGACATAGTCCCTTTAAATCTGGGCTCATGATTTCAGAGGTACCATAAGAGGAAGGGGCCTTCGTTTTCGTCTTGAATGGCGGCTTACCTTAAAAGTGTCTGCAATGTATTTTTTGTTGTTGATTAAGTATAGTCTTTCAGTTCTGGCACTGAGGCGCACGCAGAACTCGTCTAACACTGTGCCTTTCCTTCCCATTTGATGCAATTAGTATGCTCCTGACATTCAGCCGCTTTAAAGGCAAAGTGATCCTTAAATTGAGCAATACCCTAAGGACCATTACAGAGCTGCACTTACAGGGCTAAAGCTGTGCTCATACGGACGTTATCTTCGCTTTGATGAGTTTGTTTTTTAATTGGGATGGGTTTTTTTTTTTTAAATTGGAGGCCTTGGCGTCGTTTCTAGTTGAGTTCAACTTTGAACCTGACCTAGTGAATCTTCCTTGACCTTTGAGGGATGTTGTTGACAATATCCATCTGGTTTACAGTACCTGAAGCCCCCCGCCCATTGCTTTGATGCTATTCCACCATCAGAAGACCCCAACAGCTATTGGAGAAATGAAAGAAGAGTCCATTGATTGAGGCCTAAGATCATTCTCCCACAAAGCGTCGCCTTGAAAATAAATCCCATGTTGAGGCGGCATAACACATGGTCATACCAAGTATATGTTGCAGGGAGAGATGAAGTGAAGGGGAGGAGCATGCTGTTCCCACCATCCAACCACGTATCACAGGTCTCTAGTAATGAAGAAGCCTTGTATGAAACAATCCCTTTGCATAACCCACAGATGTACCACTTGTACACACCCAGGCCAGAGATCACACCCACACAAATACTCAGTCACACCAAATCCACAGATGTAGCTAGTACACACTTGACGCCACACTCACCCACCTTTAAGCACGTATGTACAACAGACACACACACCAGCCAAACCTGCAGATACCACACACGGATGTGACAACATACTGTTGTTACTAGAATAATTAGAGTACTAACTAACAAACTAAACCCCAACACAAGACAACTACCAACACGCCAGACGGTCGGACGAACACACATACACACGTTTAGTTCTTCTATCCTCATGGGGACCTAAAATGTATTTACATTTACCTAACCCTAAACGTAATCCTAACCCAAACCATAAACCAGTCCCTGTGGACCTGTGTGAACCCGGGGCCCTGGCAGTACTTCCTCCTGGTCTCTGGCACATGGGCAAGACGCCACACCTCTCTGAAGAGAAGTGATTTTGATGGCCAGTTTCATGGCACATGGGCAAGATGCCACACCTCTCTGAAGAGAAGTGATTTTGATGGCCAGTTTCAACAACAGTGTCAACAAACACTGCAAGACAACTGTAAAAGTGCTGTAAGCAATTTGGTAACCACTGATCAAGGCTATACAGAGACTGCATTTTATACTGAAATGGCGGAAGGCAATATGAAACTCCACTTAATAGAGGGCAAGATGGGGCTATAGGCATGTTTCTGATAGTTTCCCAGTAAATTAAGCCTTGATCAGCAAAGTGGAGAGAAATAGGAAGATGGAAGGAATAGCTTATGCAACAAGATGCAGCCACGGCTTTAAAAGCTTTATGTTTGAACTTCCAGTTGGTTCAATTCTCCACCTGACAAACACATTATGTCAGTCACCTGGGTAAAACCTGTATCCGGGCTTCAGTTGGCTCAGGTTGTCCCTAGATAACTAGGCAATAATCCATCTTTGACACTTCACATAAGTATTCAGCCATCTAGGTGTTGAAATACGGACTACTGGATTCACCTGATAACCTGAAAACTATCGTGGGTGTTGAGATCTGCCCAAGTTTGACGTCAGTTGCCAACCGACCAGTTAGAAATGAGATTTCATTAGCACCCATAGCAACCTGGCTTACTGTCTTCAAAGGCTACTGCCGACCAGGATGCACGTGAAGATGTAATAGGTGGGGAAAGGAGGAAAACCATTATGATAGTAATTCAAAGAAGAGGAATAGTTTGCCACATGGAAATGTCTATGGGGAGAAGAAAAAAGCTATTTGGAGAGGGAAAAAATGCTGTAGCCTATATATCACAGGCATAATATGAGGGGGGAAACGAGAGCTGCTGAATGAGCAACTGAATGACAGCAATTTTATAGCATTTGGACAAGAAAATGACCATACCCTATTTTCACAAGGGGATAATTATTAACGACTAAAGTGGCCGTAGTAGGTTCGCGAGAGATGGAGTGAGCGGTGGCAGTTGATAGGTGCTTGATAGGGGCTTGTAGAAAGCAAAGCAGAGCATCCACTGTCACAAGCTCTTTTAGCAACTCGTTTTCCAGCCTGATCTCATAGACTAGATGTAACATAGTAAATGAAAATTGGCAGGTAGCCTAGTGGTTAGAGCAGTGGTTCTTAACCTTGTTGGAGGTACTGAACCCCACCAGTTTCATATGCGCATTCACCGAACCCTTCTTAATTGGAAAAATAAAATATGATTTTTTTCAAATTCAAAACATAGGTATATGTTTTACTGGTGCACAAAATTAACCGTGCATCAACATCACTGTGTTCAAAGAACAAAATCATCAAAACATGATTTTCACACAAAAACAAAAACATAATAATTAATATTTACTGCAAATCAGTGTGACTTCTGCTGTTGCCTTTCAGAGACCAGTTCAGAAATGCGCGGCTTCACCTTGGCAAGTGCCACTCTCATGTCATTTTCGCAACAAAGTCTGTTCCTTTTCTTCGTTTTTATGTCCAGCATCCTCGAAAAGGATTGCTCGCAAAGATATGTTGTAACAAACGATATGAAAATCTTCAGAACTTTCTTAGCAATAACAGGGTACGTTATCATTTGTTGACACCAAAACGTTGAAAGCGTTGTTGTTCTGAAGAGTTGCTGTTGACCCTGGCTCTGCTGAATTTCAATGATTTCATCGAGGTATTCAACATTGACATCTGTTGTCTCAACACTAAATGTGAACGGCTGTCTCACCCATGCTGGATATGACTCTCTTGTAGGGAAGTATCCGTCGAGAGACTTTGCAAGCTCATCTAAGTGTGTGGCAATTGCTTGCTTCAGTTCCGCGGGTACAGAAATGTCTCCGATTCCAGATACATCTTCGATCTTACTTACACAGTCGTCCAGCAGGGGAAAGTTTGCGAAGTTGTCGTTCTCTGTTCGTCGTTTCCATAACGGTAGCTTTTTTTGATAAGCCTTCAGGTTTCCTCCACTTCGATGATGTTGACTCCACCGCCCTGCATCTTTTGATTGAGATGATTGAGAGCTGCGAAGATATCAGCCATGTACGCTAAAATGAGAATGAACTCAGAATTGTTGAAGCAATCTGCATGACAATGTTGGTGCTCTTGCAAAAACAGGGCTAATTCCACACGCACGGCAAAAACACGATTCAGAACCTGTCCCCCGGGATAACCACAGAACGTTAGAATGGTACAGAAGTACCTCGAATTCAGAGCCCATTTCTTTACACAGCTCACTGAAGTGCCTCAGAGCACTAGTTCGCACATAGTTCACGCATTCCACTACAATTTTGAATACTTCTGCCAGTTTTGGAGGCAAGGTTTTTGTTGCCAACGTATGCCTGTGCAGAGTACAATGAGTAACAATGATGTGTGGTGCATCGGCTTTCACTAGCGCACCAAAACCAGACTTTCTTCCCAGCATGACTGGAGCTCCGTCCGAACAAACTGCAGAAACCATATCCCACGAAAGATTGTTGTCTTTGAAGAAGTCATCCACAAGTTTCTTCACATCGGCTGCCTTAGTTGTTGTTGTAAGAGGCTTACAAAATAAAAAATCTTCCTTTATCACGTCGTCTTTCACATAGCGCACGAATACAGCAAGCTGGCTTAGATTGGAAACGTCTGTGGTCTCGTCGAGTTGAAGGCTGAATTTTGCCGGGCTTGAAATCAGATCTGCAACTACTTGAGCCAAGATGTCTTTACTCATGTCCTCTATTCTGTCACTGATGGTGTCCATTTGAAAGAGGAATTTGGGATAACTTAACTTCAGCCTCTTTTCCCAGCATGATATTCGTCATCTTCAACACAGCTGGTTTTATGAGTGTTTCACCAATGGTGTGTGGTTTGCCCTGCTTTGCGATCAGGTAAGCAACTTCTTACGATGCTGTGAGGATCGGTTCGTTGATGGGTACAAAGCCGAGAACAGGCAGAGTAGCCTTTTCATCGAATCTGGCTCTCTTCACCTTGAATTCAGCGAGTGTTGTGTTCTTGTATTTTCCATCTCCATGCAGCTTAAGGAAGTGTTCTCTTAGTTTTGCCGGTGCTAGACTAGAATTGCTCAACTTGGCATTGCAAATCATGCAGTTAGGACGCTGACTCCCATCACGTTCCGTTATATATGTGAATCCATATTGGACATATTCGTCCGACCACTTTCTTTTTTTGCTCGACATAGTAAGCATGAAGGGATTAAAATATTAAGAAAGAAATCACAAGATGTACCATCACGACAGTCACAAGTCGAGTACTGAGCGCACCAAATTCCCTGCAGCACAGATAGGCCAAGCGATGTAGCGTGATCACCTGCAGCCAATGATGGCCAAGCGGGCGTGTCATCACGAATCACATGAGTCGGATGTGTGTCTTGACCTCCGCCGAACCCCTGAGACTGACTCACCGAAACCAGGTTAAGAACCACTGGGTTAGAGCATTGAGCCAGTAACCGAAAGGTTGCTGGATTGAATCCCGAGCTGACAATGTACAAATCTGTTGTTTTTTCCCCTGAACAAGGCAGTTAACCCACTGTTCCCCGGTAGGCTGTCATTGTAAATAAGAATGTGTTCTTAACCGACTTTCCTAGTTAAATAAAGGTACT
Source organism: Oncorhynchus nerka (assembly GCF_034236695.1). NCBI lineage: Eukaryota > Metazoa > Chordata > Actinopteri > Salmoniformes > Salmonidae > Oncorhynchus > Oncorhynchus nerka. The sequence goes on from NC_088421.1 coordinate 8,819,707, forward strand.
CAAATTAGTATGATATGTTACGTTTGGTATGGTTACATAAAACAGATGGAAAAGGGTGGTTGGCCAGGGTGGGTGGGTGGGTGTATAATACAAACGTCTAGTAAGTCAAGTTTGCGAGTTTGAATCTTATCATGGACAACTTTAGCATTTTAGCAACTTTTCAAGTACTTACTACTTTTTAGCTACTTTGCATGTTCGCTAACCCTTCCCCTAACCCTAAACTTAACCCTTGTAGCTAACCCTTCCCTTAACCTAGGATTGGGCGGTATCCAGATTATCATAGCATCATACCATCCTTCTCTTATACTGGGATATATGGTATTACCGGCTTAGTACCCTCTTGGGAATCTATTACCAGAATGCTAACAAAATTAGCACAAATAATAGTGAATTTCCATGGAGGCTGATCGCTAAATATGCTAACGAGCACAAAAGATAATAAACAAATTACAAAGACAGGCAATCCAGCTCATAAAGTTATACATATATAGGTAGGAGCTACCGAATGTCATTTTTGGTGAGTTTGGACATGTAAAAGCGAATGTAAACGAGAGACGTGCAAATTAACAACGTTTTGACGCATGCTTGTCTGAAGGAAGAACAATACTGGCTCTGGAGCAGCATGTGTACACCCTGCGTCTTTGTGGAATCTGGAGTCTCTAGGGCAACGGGCCTCCCTGCTCTGCTCAGAGAAGATAGGGAGGAGAAGAGGGGCCGAGAACGAAGAGGAGGAAAAAATGTAAGAAAATCAAGATAGTGGCAGCTGTAGAAATAAATAATCAAATGGATTTGACTTCTGAAACTTAGATGAACTAGCAAGTTAAATATAGGGTTTGGGTTAACGCAAAATTCTGCTTTTTTCACACCGATTTTTTTTAATGCATATTTTGCGGTGTTTTGTAAATGCAGGAATAAAATGCTTCTTATTGTAATTTCTGTTTGGCATCAGACTCATTTTCTGCTTCAGTTGCCCTTCACCACTCGGATGAGAATTCAGGAACAGGCATTCTATCAGCAGACAGTGCTATGACTGAAATGTAGCTACTTTTCTCCGGTAATTTCGCAGTGTAGCCAGACAACTTTTCTTGGATAAATGCAAGATTATCTTTAAGCAAAACATTAGAAAATGTAGCTGGCTACATTCTTTCTATGATAAACATTAGGAATATTACGGCTATGCATCGATTTTGCAAAAAATAACTTGCTTTTTCTTTGTAAGCTCATTTACTTGTGTGCCTACCAGCCGAATAGTGTTCCACTTCGGTAGCCATGTGATGAAAATGAAGCTATTTTCTGCCCAATGTGTTGCACTAATGTATTTTCTGTGAAGGAAAACTATAGTTGCAAGTCCCTGATCACTCTATTGAAGAGGGAAAAAAACACTTGACTTTCATTATTAAACGCGACTGTCACTACACGGCTTGACTCACCTGCTTCCGCTTTCTCCCCTGGTGCTATTTACAACACTTGACTGGCTCAACTATTCTGGGGAACTACGTAATCTTCATAATGTAAAATAATGTGACAGGTGAAATGAAGTACGCAATCTGGTTTATCTCCCAATGTATTGCACAAGTTGACTACAGGTATTTACTTAAGTCTCTACAAATATTAAAATGTATTGAAAAACTTCAAAGGAATAGTTTCAACGCTAACCTTAACCCCTTACCCTAACTCCTAAACTGAACCCTAACCTTAACCCTAACCCCTAGCCTAGTCAACATTAGCCAGCTATCTACAGTTAGCCACCTAGCTAGAATTCGTAACATATCATATGTTTAGCTAATTCTTAAAATATTGTACATTTTGCAAATTCGTAACATATAATACGAATTGTAATTAATAACATTTGTAACATACCATACGAAACGTAAAACATCAAACTAAATGGAGTGTCTTGGATTTACATACAGAATAATATGAAATGATCTTAGACCAGGTTGCGTTTTCAGAATACACCAAAAATCCAATCCAATTCCATTCACTCCATATGCTCCGAACAGGGTTGCCAAGTCCGTAGTATTCCCTCAAATTGGGCTACTTTGAAAACGCTGTCAGGGATGAAAATGTATTGGTCGTAGGTTGCAGGATTTTGAGCTACTACTACATGCACGGTGGCCGCCATGGCATTTCTCTTCAAAAAAATACAAATCTATGCATTGTGACCTGCTGCTGTTGACTATCAGGCAATGAAGCAGGGGTATGTGTGTGTTGAGAGAGAGCACTGCAGTATTCCACTTAGTCCACTATTGGCTGAGTCATGTGAGTGAGAGGAGACAGCAGCACACCTGCACATCGTGACAACTTTTTACCAGTTGTAGGTAGGCTCTTTAACTTGTCATTTATGGGTAAGTGGAAATTTGAAGTGGAAGTTATGGAACTCCCTGGTGTGCTTCTGTTATGGGGAAAAATCCTCAATGAAACTGACATTAAATGTGGAGAATGATACATTTGCATCTGTTGGCCATCAAGTAGCCTATTAATTTATATGCCATTGTAGGCTACTGCAGGCTACCATTGTGTAGCCTACCTGGAGCTGGCAAACATATTTAATAAATAGCCTATAACTTCAGTGTTTTGTTTTTGTAACCTTGTGTTATTATGCAATTATTAAATGGCCATGTTTAGTTCATTAACTTGGAAGTTATAAAAGCTCTATCGCAAATGCCGAACGCATTATATTGACTGTAACAGTCAGTCAGATTAGGCTACAGGTTAAAAAAAAATACTGGCTGTTGTTGACATGCAGTTCAGATCATATACATATTATTAGTATTTAATTCAGTGATTGAAATTATGACCCCATCCTCAGTAGCCTATTCCAGCAGGCTATTGGGAAACACAAGCACTTCTTACCTCGAAATCGCCAAGCTATTAATGTTGAATAAATTAGTATGTTAATTTGAACTAAGCAAGCTGCTAAAATGTTCAATTTACATCTTGCTTATATCATGGCCAGGTTACTGTAAACTATCTGAAATAATATGTAGGCCTATCAGGGGCAATAGGCTAGCTGTATCTAAGCAAACCATGGCAAAGTTGAATTACAATCATAAACCCAGATTTTAGTCTGTAGCCTATGCCTATTGAAATGACAACAAGTCAATCTCGTAAATGGGCCATTTATAACTGATGGTAGGCTAAAGGCTGTATCCAGGCACTCTGTGTCGCATCGTGCTAAAGAACAGCCCTTACACGGAACCCAAACGGGCTGCGCACGTACGCCATCGTGCATAAATTAATTTTGTCCCCCTACACCAAACGCGATCACGACACGCAGGTTAAAATATCAAAACAAACTCTGAACCAATTACATTAATTTGGGAACTGGTCGAAAAGCATTAAACATTTATGGCAATTTAGATAGCTAGCTTGCACTTGCTAGCTAATTTGTCCTATTTAGCTAGATTGCTGTTGCTAGTTAATTTGTCCTGGGATATAAACATTGAGTTGTTATTTGACCTAAAATGCACAAGGTCCTCTACTCCGAAAATGAATCCACACATAAAACGGTCAACCGAATAATTTCTAGTCATCTCTCCTCCTAGGCTTTTTCTTCTCTTGACTTTATATTGCGATTGGCAACTTTCATAAATTAGGTGCATTACCGCCACTGACCTCGTTCATCTTTCAGTCACCCACGTGGGTATAACCAATGAGCAGATGGCACATAGGTACCTGCTTCTATAAACCAATGAGGAGATGGGAGAGGCAGGACTTGCAAAGGGATCTGCCTCACAAATAGAACTGACTTCTATTTTAGCCCTTGGCAACGCAGACACTCGTTGGCACGCGCGAGCAGTATGGGTGCAATAATTGAATAATATAGATTTCTAAATGTATTTTGAAACGCGAGTGGTGTAGTCAGCCTGTTAGCTGTGGTATATTGGCCATATACCCTTGTGCTTAATCATAGCAGTCAAACAAGTTACATCGACATCCATTGATGGAAAATGATTTGGCTAGTTTAATAAGGGCAACTTGTCTGTTCTCTTGCAACATATCGAATTCATTAATTACAATTGCAATAATTATTGGTATGGTAAAAGGGTTTATTGTATAAATGTGGCAACTCCTGTCTTGCTCTGAAGAAAAATGTGCTAGTTTTCAGGCTTTTTCTGCGAGTTTTGAGGGGTCATTGGGCTAAAAATGTTATTAAGACCTGGCAACCCTGACTCCGAAACAGAAAGTTAAACATTGATTTTCCCTAAGAGCAAGAACTCCAATCCCTTTTACACGTAGCCTAGTCTACAATTTGGAAACATGACTGACGCTCACCATGAGTCCTCGTGTGAGAGAATTTGATATAGGTGTGGCACTTATGCGACTCACTCACGTATCGATTTTCACAACAAACACCACTACAAAATAACTTCTAATGTAATTTCAATGACCGTGACGGCATCGTCAGGGTGGTCACGCACAACGCACATGAGGACACAACTGTAGCATACGGTAAGGTAAGACTGAGCATATTGCAATAACCACACAAATATTTGGTGAATTGACAACAGGGTGAGTTTCATGTTTTAGAATGAGCTAAAACAATAGTCTAGGCTACTTATACCAAACTAGTCATGCCTAGGCTATTCTACTCGCATGCATCCCTATTTGGAGATAGAGGTGCATGCACCGTTATTCCTGAGTTGCTATCAATAAACAGTCAAGTTTCTCCTAGCACCGACGGGTTGTTGCGTACACCCATGTCACAGCCAAAGAATGTCGATTAAAAAGCAACAGCAATATTGCAGAAGTGTGAGACAATTCTGGTAACAATTATATAGCTCAATGTGTAGCCTATTCCACCGAAACAAAATGTACCACATCTGGCAAGACTGAAACGCTCATCTGCTACGTATCATAGGAATGAATGTCAGGAAGGTTGGCTGGCTACATTCACGGACACAATAAAATATGCCAGACAAACACGACACAGAGGGAGCACATCAGTCTCAGTAGCTGGCAAGGAATGTCACGTGGTATTGATAATGCTATAAACTACATCTGATCAATACGCTACCATACCTATTCACAACACATCACAGCATCTTGTTGGAGAAAACACTGTTGCTCGAATATCTTTGATCGGAAGAGAAAACATTCGCTTTCCGAACACTAAAAAACATGACATTATCTCAAATAAACTCCACTAGGTTACAGCATACGACTGAAGCGACGCCCCAGAACGCCAATGTGTTGACAGGTTGGTTACCTTCCGCAATTAAATCGCCGGTTTCAGGACCTTCTTGCGCGCAGCACTCCGAGCATAAACTTTTCTTAAACCCCGTGTTCGCCTGCTCGTTCTGGAGCCCTCTGTTCCAAGCAAGTCGGGAATGTGTTGAGCAACGGTTCAGTGACAACGTCAATTTCTTGGAGTCTCCACCCATGGCACAAAGAGAGACCCAATAGGCGGGTCGTTGAAACGGTCATTGGCTAAATCAACAAATAGAGTGTTATTACAAGGTAATTGAAAAGTCTGCGCAATATCGGTAACAATTTTCAATTCGTTCTGGAGTGAGGAATAGCCTAAATGTGTCCTCTCCTTTATGTTTCTCCCTGCGCAATTGTGATACACCATAAGGAATAACTATCATCAAGAGACATTCAAGAACAATTTAAAAACAGAATATCGAATATGAAATTCACCAAATGTAACAATTCCTACTTGTTTTCAATCTAAGCAAAAAAGACAACATTGAAGTTTCTGCTTTCCTATCACCCATACATCTCCAGAACCTGCCACCATAATTACACCCAAATGAAACATGTGGGCAATATCATTTAGCTCTTCTTATGTAAATCTAATCTAATTAAATTTTCAGTGCCCTCATTAGAGAGTTATGCCCAAATAATCCCTCTTAACTACTATACTCAGCCAGCCTCTCCACTTGAAGATTGTGATGTATGATTGTCACTGAGGCAACAGAGAAGCATTGTGAAAGTAATGAATCAATGTGTGTCTTATACAGAATGTGCCTTAGAAGTGTGTGTGAGGGCTTCTCGAGTGACCCAGTGGTCTACGGCACTGCATCACAGTGCTTGAGACGTCACTGCAGACCCGGGTTTGTTCACAACCGGCCATGACTGGGAGTCCCATAGGGCGGCGCACAATTGGCTCAGCGTTGTCCGGGTTAGGGGAGAGTTTGGCCTAGGGGGCTTTACTTGGCTTCTCGTGCTCTAGCGACTCCTTGAGGCGGGCCGGGCGCCTGCAGGCTGACTTCGGTTGTCAGTTGAACGATGTTTCTTTCGACACATTGGTGCGGCTGGCTTCCGGGTTACGCTGGCGGGTGTTAAGCAGCGCGGTTTGGCGGGTCATGTTTCGGAGGACACATGACTCGACCTTCGCCTCTCCCGATCTTGTTGGGGAGTTGCAGCGACGAGAAAAGATTGTAATTGGATATCAGGAAATTGGGGAGAAAAAGAGGGTAAAATTTAAAAAATTAACAAATACAAATAAGTGTTTGTGTAGTTGTGTGCATGCAAGTGTGTATATGTGCATGTGTGTGCGTAGGTTAAGAGAGCTCAGAGGTCAGACGGGTCAGTTTAGGCCAGGGACACCCAATGTCAGTCTAACCTGTCTTTCTGCACCCACCTTCATACTCCATATATGTGTTCCTATCATGTGTTCCACTTCATTGACCAGAGAACATACTGTACACTGAAAAACACTTAGGGCCTAACCAACTGGACCACAAACCACCAGCTCACCACACAAGGAAGAATGTGTGAAAGAAAAACTCCAGTGACAAGTCTCTGTTCTCTATGACGGCTATACCCTGCCGCCCCAAAGCGGCAGCCTAGTGGTTAGAGCGTTGGATTAGCAACCGGAAGGTTGCAAGTTCAAATCCCTGAGCTGACAAGGTACAAATCTGTCATTCTGCCCCTGAACAGGCAGTTAACCCACTGTTCCTAGGCCGTCATTGAAAATAAGAATTTGTTCTTAACTGACTTGCCTAGTTAAATAAAGGTTAAAAAAAATATCTAAGAGGTTGGATTCAGTCCTCTCCTGACCTGACACTTCTTCACATGGTGTACGAGTAACCATTTTGGTTTGTCTATCAGGCATCTGTTATGATATTTGGACATATTTCTGAAAATATGACAACACATGTCTAGTCACAAAATGACCATGAATCAATCACAGTCTTTTGTGTGGCTAATATGAAGAAGAATAGTTGAATTAGAAGAATAAAAGGTTTGCAGCTAGTGTGCTGGAAGAGAAATCCACAATCTGTGAGAACATATACTACATGACCAAATGTATGTGGATACCTGCTCGTCGAACATCTCATTCTAAAATCATGGGCATTAACATGGAGTTGGTTCCCTCTTTGCTGTTATAACAGCCTTCAGTATTCTGGGAAGGCTTTCCACTAGATGTTGGAACATTGCTGCAGGGACTTGCTTCCATTCAGCCACAAGATCATTAGGGAGGTCAGCACTGATGTTGGGCGATTAGGCATTGCTCGCAGTCGGCGTTCCGATTCGATGAGGTTGAGTTCAGGGCTCTGTGCAGGCCAGTCAAGTTCTTCCACACCGATCTCGACAAACCATTTCTGTATGGATCTCGCTTTGTGCATGGGGACATTGCCATGCTGAAACAGGAAAGGGCCTTCCCCAAATGGTTGCCACAAAGTTTGTGAATGTCATTGAATGCTGTAGCGTTAACATTTCCCTTCACTGGAACTAAGGGGACTAGCCTGAACCATGAAAAACTGCCCCAGGCCCTTATTCCTCCTCCACCAAACTTTACAGTTGGCACTATGCATTAGGGCAGGTTGCTTTCTGCTGGCATCCTCCAAACCCAGATTTGTCCGTTGGACTGACAGATGGTGAATCTTGATTCATCACTCCAAGGAACGTATTTCCACTGCTCCAAAGTCCAATGGAGGCGAGCTTTAATCCACTGCAGCCGACGCTTGGCATTGCACATGGTGATCTTAGGTTTGTGTGTGGCTGCTTGGCCATGGAAACCCACTTCATGAAGATCCCGACGAACAGTTATTGTGCTGACGTTGCTTCCAGAGGCAGTTTGGAATTCGGTAGTGAGTGTTGCAACCGAGGACAAACTATTTTGACTAATTACACGCTTCAGCACTTGACAGTCCCGTTCTGTGAGCTTGTGTGGCCTACCATTTTCTGTCTGAGCCGTTGTTGCTCCTACATGTTTCCCCTTGCATGGTGTCCACATACCTTTGTATATATAGTGTATTTGTGTGGGTTGGCCCATGACAGCGACTTGGATTGAGAAAATTAACTCAACCAATTTCACACTGGGGTGCCCATCTAAGAATTGTGCTCGACCTTGTGACTTCCTTCTCATTTAATTGCCAGTTATCTGCTGAGACATTGATTGTTTTGCTACTTGACATGTTTCTCTGAATAAATGAGAAACTGATTTAAAGGGAAGCACACTTCATAATGGGTTCAAATAAACACAAACAACAGCACGATGGAGTGTCTCAGAAAACAAACGATGCCATTCATATTGTCTCTGTCCGACTTCATTATTTAGTGAACGTTCAAACCCATTTCCGTTCGTTTTAAGGGGCTTTAATGCCAAATGTGACCGTGTGGGTGAAGTTATGATGATTTTCTTTGAGCTATCTACTTAGGAATGTACATTCCTCTTACGTTGGCATCTAATTGTGGTCAAAGTTCAAGGCTTCTCACTGTTTGGGAAGTGATGGAAAGGCCATGTGAGATATGAATGAAGAAGAAAATGACTTTTTCAATTATCACAGAGACACTGAGATTGATCTCTTTCCTTTATCCTAACCCCTGTGAGACACATACACACACACCCACAGAGAGGTTGGAGGGCACGATCAGCAGCAGTGCAAGGCTACTACTCTCGTAGTCAAATCACAGTTTATTCATCATATATGCACAGGATACTGTGTGAACTGTGCAATGAAATGCATTGCAGTAAATACATCCTGAGTGGTAGTCCAATAGAAAGGCGATAAAGACGATACATTAACATTTTGGCTTGTGTTAGCTGTTAATTAAATACTGTCTTTATGGTAAGACCTAACCATTTTGCCTAAACCTCTGGGGTTGGGGTGAGGACAGGGATTTGTTCTACTTCTAGACCAGACTTCACAACAATACCCAGGGGCGGACTGGCCATCTGGCATTTCGGGCAAATCCAGGATGTGCTGGCACGGTTTTAGCCTCGTCTGCCTGTCTAAATATATCTTGTTTGTGTGTGTGCAAAATGATCATTATCTGGTAATAATTGGGGACTCAATGAATGCAATGGTCCAATGTGTTAGAAATGCCAGGGCCAATTTTGGTCCTAGTCCGCCCCTGACAATACCCAACAATTGTGTGGATCTTGGTGAGCTCCCAGTCCCATTAGATTTACTGCCCTGTTTTTGGAACAGATTGAGCAATATCTTTCTGTCAGCAGCAGGGGCTTTACTTTAAAACCCAGTCGTGAATGAGTCTGTTCCCAAACTCATAATGCACCAGATAGTAGGAGACTAGCTGCCTCATTCAGCTTACACATGGAGGACTCGACACAATCATCTCTCCTGCCTGTACAAGTCATATGACGGCACAAAATGACACAAAAAGCTGAATTTCCCTATGATTATTGAAGGTGCGGCGGAAGTTTCCCCAAGTTTCCCCAGATTACCATGGCTGGTTAAGCATGACGAAAGGCCTCCATTTTGTTGCCATGGTGAGGAATATTACTCCCTGCCTGTGAGGAGATAGCAGCTAGCGTCGCATGAAGACCTCTCTCTCTGTTTCTTTATGCTTTCAAAAGTAGCTTCATTTCCGGAGTGGGGCTATTCTGTTCGCTGTGTCTGTGGACAATTACTGTCTTAATTGTGTCCGGATTGGTTGGGCAGATGAGGCCTTTATACGTATCTATCACAGACACATTAGCCCCAGCAGGAGCACTCACCATTGTTGGAGATTGGCATTAGTTAATTAAATGTACCTTGGACAGTGCGATGTCAGTGTGCTTGGTTGAATATGAGAGTGGAAGGACAGTGGATTGCGGGAGTTTTGAGGGCTGTTTAATAAGACTGTTTTCACAGAGAGAGGCTGAAGGAAGAGGCAACTTGGAACAGATTGTCTGAATGTGTGGTTGACGCAGTGCTGTAGTTGTGCCACTATTAGTCCACTGGCCAACTGTTGCTTCTCTTCCCGCTACAAACACAATAACTTATGTTGAAGACCAAAGAGTCTCCATTCGGGCTCCAGAGTGGTGCAGAGGTCTAAGGCACTGCATCTCAGTGCTAGAAGCGTCAGTACAGACCCTGGTTCGATCCCGGGCTGGATCCCAACCGGCCATGATTGGGAGTCCCATAGGGCGGCACACAATTGGCCGAGCGCCGTCCGGGTTAGGGGAGGGTTTGGCTTTGAACTATGGCCGTGATGTCATTGTAAAATAAGAATTTGTTCTTAACTTACTTGCCTAGTTAAATGAAGGTTACATTTGACAGTATTGGGTGTGTTACGACTAATGATTTGTCTAGCTATTCCAACCAGGTGGTGGATGGGGTCAGCTCCCCCATGTGATGTAAAGTGCTTTGGAGACCCAGTGGAAAGCGCTTGGCTATAAATGCTGTTAATCCATTATTATCACGCCCCCAGTCTAGACAGCGAGCAAACACCTCTGCTGCAATCACTGACTGAACTGGAGGCAGACTCTGAAAGAAACTTCCACTCTGCATTAGAGAATAACAGGCAAAGCATCCATAATCACCATCACGGCATGCCTATGGGCTCCTGCCATCACAGCACTGGTTTGCAGTGCTATAGAGGGGAGCTGGGAGTGGCTGTCATCGCTGTTGCCAGTCTGTGAAAGCAGCATCTTTTTCGAGGCGGCGGCAATTTGCATGATTAATAAAAGTATTTTAATTAGGACTCATTCCTATCAATGCAACTGTTGTTCGCAGCAGAAAATAACAACAACAGCCACTATCAGGCTGTCCTCCCACGCCTGCTTCACGAAATGAAAAACTGAAATAAAAAAACAGGCTGTGGTTTGGCAGCTGGCAGATAGGAGCCATTATCATTGTAATTAACATCCAGCCACAGTGTAGCGCAGTGGAGGGAGACTCGCACTCACTGTTGTTTTCTGCCCAAAAAAACAATGGGAGGAGCAGGAGGCAAGAGCACATATTACCGCCATTATCCACATCTGAAAACACTGTGCATTAACACTGTTCCCGGTTCCCATGGGCTATTTTGTATGTGTTGAAATGACTGTGCACTGCAACAGCTGTGTTGAATACACATTCATTGTTTTATAGTCAATTGTTCAAAATACATTTTTCTGTTTTAGTTTTTTTTTTTGGTTTGCTACTCCTGAGTATAAAATAGCAGCGTGTACTGTTCAGACCGTGCTTGTTCCACAGGAATGAGTGGACTGAAGAGTTAAATTGCACATCTGGAAACACGACCAGAAACTATTGAAGATATGTATGTCTCAATGACACAGCAGTTCTCTATTTTTGAAGCTAAAAAACGTAGTGCAGTGTTGCTACTGTAATTACTGCGTTACTACACAGGTATAGGGCACGTTAGTGTAAAGTGTTACCGTCTTTGTTTTTGACGAGGAATCCTTCCTACCACACTAGAAGGCTTTCTAGTACCTCTTTATGCCTATAGTTACAGTTGAAGTCGGAAGCTTACACCTTAGCCAAATATATTTAAACTAAGTTTTTCACAATTTCTGACTTTTAATCCTAGTAAAAATTCCCTGTCTAAGGTCAGTTAGGATCACCACTTTATTGTAAGAATGTGAAGTGTCAGAATAATAGTAGAGAGAATGATTTAATTCAGCTTTTATTTATTTCATCACATTCCCAGTGGGTCAGAAGTTTGCATACACTCAATTAGTATTTGGTAGCATTGCCCTTAAATTGTTTAACTTGGGTCTTCCACAAGCTTCCCACATTAAGTTGGGTGAATTTTGGCCCATTCCTCCTGACAGAGCTGGTGTAACCGAGTCAGGTTTGTAGTCCTCCTTGCTCATACACACTTTTTCAGTTCTGCCCACACATTTTCTATAGGATTGAGGTCAGGGCTTTGTGATGGCCACTCCAATACCTTGACTTTGTTGTCCTTAAGCCATTTTGCCACAACTTTGGAAGTATGCTTGGGGTTATTGTCCATTTGGAAGACCCTTTTGCGACCAAGCTTTAACTTCCTGACTGATCTCATGTCTGTCTCATGATGTTGCTTCAATATATCCACATACTTTTCCTTCCTCATGATGCCATCTATTTTGTGAAGTGCACCAGTCCCTCCTGCAGCAAAGCACCCCTACAACATGATGCTGCCACCCCCGTGCTTCGCGGTTGGGATGGTGTTCTTCAGCTTGCAAGCCTCACCCTTTTTCCTCCAAACATAACAATGGTCATTATGGCCAAACAGTTCTATTATTGTTTTATCAGACCAGAGGACATTTCTCCAAAAAGTACGATCTTTGTCCCCATGTGCAGTTGCAAACTGTTGTCTGGCTTTTTTATGACGGTTTTGGAGCAGTGGCTTCTTCCTTGCTGAGCGGCCTTTCAGGTTATGTCAATATAGGACTCGTTTTACTGTGGATATAGATACTTTGGTACCTGTTTCCTTCAGCATCTTCACAAGGTCCTTTGCTGTTGTTCTGGGATTGATTTGCACTTTTCGCCCATTGTACATTCATGTCTCGGAGACAGAACGCATCTCCTTCCTGAGCGGTATGATGGCTGCTTGGTCCCATGGTGTTTATACTTGCGTACTATTGTTTGTACAGATGAACATGGTACCTTCAGGGGTTTGGACATTTCTCCCAAGGATGAACCAGACTTGTGGAGGTCTACAATTGTTTTTCTGAGGTCTTGGCTGATTTCTTTTGATTTCCCCATGATGTCAAGCAAAGAGGCACTGAGTTTGAAGGTAGGACTTGAAATACATCCACAGGTACACCTCCAATTGACTCAAATGATGTAAATGATTCTATCAGGTGCTTCTAAAGCCATGACATCATTTTCTGGAATTTTCCAAGCTGTTTAAAAGCACAGTCAACTTAGTGTATGTAAACTTCTGACCCACTGGAATTGTGATACAGTGAAATAATCTGTCTGTTAACAATAGTTGGAAAAATGACTTGTGTCATGCACAAAGTAGATGTCCTAACCGTCTTGCCAAAACTATAGTTTGTTAACAAGAAATTTGTGGTGGTTGAAAAACTTGTACCCCTTTTTTCTCCCCAATTTCATGGTATAGCTACTATCTTGTCTCATCGCTACAACTCCCGTACGGGCTCGGGAGAGACGAAGGTTGAAAGTCATGCGTCCTCCGATACACAACCCAACCAGCCCTACTGCTTCTTAACACAGCGCGCATCCAACCCGGAAGCCAGCCGCACCAATGTGTCGGAGGGTACACCGTGCACCTGGCAACCTTGGTTAGCGCGCTGCGCCTGGCCCGCCACAGGAGTCGCTGGTGCGCGATGAGACAAGGACATCCCTTCCGACCAAGCCCTCCCTAACCCGGACGATGCTAGGCCAATTGTGCACCTCCCGGTCACGGCCGGTTACGACAGAGCCTGGGCGCGAACCCAGAGACTCTGATGGCACAGCTGGCGCTGCAGTACAGCGCCCTTAACCACTGCGCCACCTGGGAGGCCTGAAAAACCAGTTTTAATGACTCCAACCTAAGTGTATGTAAACTTCTGACTTCCACTGTATATATTTACAAAAAATAAAAATGGAGGATTGGAAATTATGCAGACAGTTACATTGACAGAAGCTACAATCTATCTCCAATATTAAAGCTGATCTACCCCTTCAAATTTGTATTTAAAAAATAAATCCTCTTACTAAGATATGACCCAGATATTGTATGTTAGATCTTGAGTAACAGGAATACTGAACAAATATAGTACAGTATATGAGGTTGCTCTAAGAGAGTACATACCACCCCCACTGTTGTCAGAGTATCTGTGGCTTACCTCCAATCAATTTTACGAAAGGTAATTCTGTATGATCTCATTATCAAGCAAGCTGCACTCAAGGCCATTTTAAGAAACCACAGTTCACATCTCCTGAGTGGATCTTAAAACTGAAGGATTTCGGCCCCACTAAACTTTTAAATGTCCAATCAAGATGAATCAGAGTCTTGACTGGAGTAACCATGTGCTCCTGATGGCTCTTCAAAATACTAGGGGCCCACTAAAGTGTCTGGATTCAGGTCCTCTTGCCCCTTTAATAAGGAGCACTGTAAAAAAGAAGAACATAAGCAGAGTGATTATGTTTAAAGGGTTTAGGCAGTGTAACTACAGTACTGAGTCGGTGCTGAGGGTAGAAAAAGTATCCTTCCCCTTTAAGGCTTTTCCACCTGTGCTGCAGTGCATAGGAAGCCAAATGAAACATGACTAGTATCTGCATCCTATTTAAAGATGGAATAAGAGAAGTGGGGCCAAAACCCTTGAGTGCTTATTGTGGAGGAAAAGCAGCCAGGTATGCAAGCCTTATACAGCAGCTTGTGAATTTCGTGAATGTATGCTTGCGTGCACCTCTGCAGACCTGTGCGTGTGTATGTGGAGTTGCATGTGTGCATAGGTATGTATGTGTGTGTAGTTTTGTATGTGTGGGCGTGCGTGCGTGTGTGTGTGAGCCCGTTTCAGTAACTGAGGGAATTTATGCGTGAAAGCACCTGAGCGTGACCTTTTAGTCACAGCAGGACGTCTACCTGACAGACGTTGACAGGATCCTTCTTCCTGGCTCCCACTCTATGGTCACAGGTGTATATCATTCAGTGAGAAGGTGAGGAGAGGAGGAGCAGGAAGCCTGGAGGGATGCAGCCTTGTCTGTCAGTTTGTGTCTGAGGCAAAATAATAACAGCGTGTGTGTGCATGCATGTGTGTGGGCGAGTGTGCGCGTGTGGAATTCAGTAAGTCAGAATGTGCAAAGTGAGTAAGAGATTTTGTTTTGTCCACTTCCTCTCCTCCCATCCTCCCCGCATGTTATTTTTTTCTATCCACTAAGCAAATAAGTAAATAATCAAACAGGATCAACATACGTTGCCATTATCACTTAGCACATCAGCAGCTGTAATCCTCATCTTCTGCCTCTACTTCACAAGTGAGACACTCACCGAATACTACAACAGAGCAGCACAGCAGCACATCGCCTGCCCTGCAGGTAGTGACATATGAGTAATCCTGTTGAGGCACTGCTGAATACATTAGTCATTCTGAATACATGGTTGTTGTTGTTGTTACAGAGCCTCAACACATATGACAGCTAGTAACAGCTACAATGAAAAACTGTGTGTGTGTATGCACGTGTGTGTATGTGTGAGTGTGTGGGTGTGTGTGTACTCGCGGGTGTGTGTGTGCGCGAGTGTGTGTGTGTGTGTTCGTCTGTGTGTGAGAATGTGAGGGAGGGAGGGACTCAACAAAAGGCCAATGAGAGTGAAAGCAGCATGAGGATGATAAGCCCTGAGGCATTTCAAGCTCACCAGCATTATCTTACATGTATGGTGGTATCAGGGAGATTAGGCTTCAACCGTGTTGTAGGACTGTGGTGCTATGCAAGCACGCACACACACACACGCACGCACGAATGCACGCACACACGCACGCGCACGCACGCACGCACGCACGCACGCACGCACACACACACACACACACACACACACACACACACACACACACACACACACACACACACACACACACACACACACACACACACACACACACACACACACACACACACACACACACACAGATGTATGCATGACACGTACACACTTATTTTTTTATCAGGACGTCACATTGAGAATGAGATCTCTCTTGTAAGTGAGTAAACACACGCTGTTTATATACACACGCAAACAGGCACACATGCAGGTACACACGCACAAACAAACACACAAATATAAACACATGCTTGAACAAACAAACACACATACGGGCACGCTAGCATGGGTCTCAGGAGATTAAACAGGAGCACATTCTTCTGGCCGATAAATTTAGCAACGATGCACATCTCTCCCAATACCCTCCGGGTTAGACAATCACAAGCCAACCAAGGAAGGGAGAAGAATGAACTAGGTTTGATATTCTATAGCCTACAACCAGAACCAGGCTCAAATTAGGTTTCTCATCATACACATGTGCTATCAGTAAATCAACCATCGGCCATGGAGAAGGTCAGAGGTCAAATGGTTGGTGATAGGACAATGAACTGGAAGGTCACGATCACTACAGAGACGAAGAAGTGCTCATTAGCTGGGAGTTAAACCTCCATAGCATACATTATCAACCAATTGAGTCACAGACAAGATGTACAGTATTTTCTGTGACTCAACTGGGTCTCTGTTTATACATATATATATATATATATATATATATATAATATATACTGTATATATACTCATAGTATTGATACATACTCCCTTAGACTAAAGGTCATATACAGCATCAGACTGTAGCCTATATTATACTATTCCTGTCCTACTGTAGACATCTTTAACTTCACCTCTTCCATCTCCACACAGGCTCTGAAAGGAATGTAGCTGTCAGATCCTTCTCAGAATGAAGGGAGAGTTGACACAGTGGAACATGCACTGTTCACTGTAAAGTGTCAGACCTCTATGATGGGTTACAGTTGTGTCTCATGGCAGAGAGCCAATACGTGATTGATGTCGGATTCAGAGAGTGCTCAACACTGCGGTGCCTTCCACTTTAAAACCACATGTGTTTACGTACGCTAATTCAATGCAAGTAAATAATATAAATATTATATTAGAAATCATTGGAAAAGAACAGGGAGTTGTTGCCATTCAAAAGCAAGTGCTTGTTCGATTTCACTCCAACCTAGCTTATCTGCACAGTCTCAGCTGGTTGTTAGATGTCTTGTATGGTGTCTTCTTTATTACGGGCAATAGGGTTCAGTACACATCATTGCATTTTGTATCGGAATGTAAGCTGGCCCTCTATGATGTCTTGTAGATCAACGCATTGCGCTCTTTTTTTTGTCTATGAAGCCCTCTTCCAAAAACTTCCGTCATACCTCATTGTTAACCTTAAGACGTGTAAGTTACCAGACCCGGACTCAGGAATGGCTAAGCTGGAGATCCCTTTGATCTGCCACTGCTTTTTTTTTTTTTTTTTTTGCACCTATCACCGTGGAATGATCTCTAAAACTCCTTCAAGTTGGTGGAGTTGGTGCCTATTGGGCAATTCAGGTGGATGTTGCAGAGCCGTATACTGAAGAATATGTTTGTTTCATAGGATTGTGTTTTGCTTTTCATGTTTTGTGAAAGAGGCCGTGGTCTCAGCATGACTCCTTGCTTTAAAAAAAAAAGGGAGAATATAAAATATGTCTTTATATGTTGCCAAGCGTAGAAATCAACCCAAACACGACTTGTCAGTTCAAGGTTAGGAGGATCTTCTATGAGACATGGTGCAGGCATTAAATAGGATAAACTCATCTCAAACAGAATCCTCAGAAGAATCATTGTTTTTACTACAAGGGAGTTTGGGACAGGTAATGAGTGCCTTTGGGCGGATAAGGAATAAAATATCTGTTTTGACTCTTTTCCCTGACATTCCTGTCAATCTCCACAACAAATGATCTGTTGTTTCTAATGATGTGTGTGTTTGTGTGTGTGCGTGTGATAATGGGACACTGCTGTCTTCATTAAAGACTACATATTAACTTGCGGCAGGACTCACAGATGATAGCAGAGGTGTGGACTCGAGTCACATGACTTGGACTCGAGTCACATGACTTGGACTCAAGTCACCATAGTCCCTATTGTTTTGAGTTGAGCGTACGTACGGTAGAGCGTTATCACCCCTATGCCTGTTCAAAATCTTTGTGTAGTCTCCTGGTGCTTGTTGTGATATCAAATCAAATTGTATTTGTCACAGGTGTAGACCTTACAGTGAAATGCTTACTTACAAGCCCTTAACCAACAATGCAGTTTTAAGAAAAATATATTTTTTTAAAATAATAAAGTAAAAAATAACAGCAGTAAAATAACAATAGCGAGGCTCTATACAGGGGGTACTGGTACAGAGTCAATGTGTGGTGGCACCAGTTAGTCAAGGTAATTGAGGTATACATGTGCATAGAGTTATTAAAGTGACTAGTCTAGGTAGCCATTTGATTAGATGTTCAGTAGTCTTGTGGCTTAGGGGTAGAAAATGTTAAGAAGCCACTTGGACCTAGACTTGGAGCCGCTTGCCGTACGGTAGCAGAGAGAACAGTCTATGACTAGGGTGTCTGGATTCTTTGACAATTTTTAGGGCCTTCCTATGACACAGCCTGGTATAGAGGTCCTGGATGGCAGGATGCTTGGCCCCAGTGATATACTGGGCCGTACACACTACCCTCTGTAGTGCCTTGCGGTCGGAGGCCGAGCAGTTACCAGTGATGCAACCAGTCAGGATGCTCTCGATGGTGCAGCTGTAGAACCTTTTGAGGATCTGAGGACCCATGCCAAATCTTTTCAGTCTCCATACCTTTTATGATGCTATTATTGATTACGCGCTCCTCCTCTCCTGTATGATTCACACAGCTGTGCAGTAGGAGGCATGTGCACACACACACACACCAATTTTTGGCACCTGTTGTTTCTGGCTGGAGAACCCACAACCTGTTCAGCAGCTGTTCTGATGGACTGATGATGTGGCTGCTCCCCAACACCGCTGCCATTTGAACTGTCCAACCCTGGCTCTAACCCTTTCCCCTTCACCACCCAACCCCCATCTGGGCCCCCATCCACCCCCAGGCACTCTGTCCCTTCCCTGGACATGAGGCCGGAAGAACCAGCAGCTGCCTGGGGTCCGGCCATGGAGGACTGCCCATTGTCGAGCTCAGAGAGGCTACACTGAGAACAGGCTTTGTGTTCCCAGGCAGATGGATAGCTGGCTATCTGTTGACTATGAGCCATCCACTGTCCACCAACCACCAGCAACCCCCTGACCCCCCACCACTACCCTACACAACAGGGCCTGTTTAACCTCAGTACAGCGGCTGCTTTTTGTCTGGCTCACCACAATGTCCCCTTGCACACACTGCTCACTCACAGCACCAGATCCAGTCTTTTAGAATGCAACTTATATACACACACACACACAGACACACACCCCCACACAGACAGAACACACACACAGACACACAAACACACGCAGACACACACAGGCTGAAAACATTTCAGTCACAATGGGACTGAAGCAGAAAATGATACACATGGGAGTAAAGGCTTTGTGGCCACAATATGGACCATATGGACACGATACTGCTGCCTCATGCCATGATGCACTCTGTGTTCTTGTTGTTGTAGTGAACACAGGCCTCAAGATGAAATGCAAAACAAATTATTTTAACATTTCGATTGAAACACATGCTGACAATTTTATTCATCACCATGGTTACACATGAAGACTTAAGCTTTTTTTTGTGTGTTTCTTAAATTATACACTATAAGGATTTTTTGTGTGTGCTGCAGTACAGTACAGTAGGAGCTGTTGGAGAGGGCGTGTGCATGAAAACATTGCATTAGGGTTGAAAAGATGTGCCGCATCCACCCAAACACATTTCACGGAGTGTAATGTCAGAGTGCTCCCAGCGAAGCCCACTGCGTCCATCAGAGAGAGTCATGATTATCACAGGAAATGTGTCATGGCGTGCAGTCAGTGCTCTCTGTTAAAAGCCATCAGAAACTGAGCGGCTGAGTGGGTGTGCTTGGAACCACAGCCTCTATTCCGAAACACACATACAACACCTGTAGACACACTCACATATTCATGCTTTCAAACATAAGCCATCAACTGTCACATTCCAGCCAGTTCGCTCAAGATTCACTTCGAAATTGGACGTCCATGCATGTCCCGAGGACGTCAGGAGATGCTTTCAAAACCTGCCTCTAGGGGCAAGATTGAGGTTTATTACCATCAAGTAGGCTTGGGTTTTGCTATGTTGTTATGGAAGGGGATGGCAGATGGACGTAAGCCGCAAGCTCCGGCTCCGAGTGTCTCGTGTTCAATCCCAGTGGTTCTTTTTATACATTTTTACCCTATTCCAAACCTTATTAACCCTTAACTTAACCATTCAGAATTAATGAAGGGGGAGCCATAGCAGGAGGAGCAACCCAGTAAAGAATGTTTCACTAGAGCAACTTAGAAATTTGACGTTCGGAGAAACGTGGACAAAATGTCCGAATCTGAAGTGAAATTGGTCAAACCATGAGATCTTGTTGCACACTCACGCACATGCACACAGAGAAATATTCAAAGCACCAACATAACCTCAAATGCAACTCAAATACACACACACACAGCAAAACAAAATTGGTTCGATTGAAGTTCCTAGAGCATTTGTTAGGTTTCGGCAAATGTTCTCATAACACAAAAACTGTTCAGTTGTGCTGATGATTGTAGGAAACATTGGCCTGATGTTGAAACGTTCCCAGAACACATTTAATCTGTTCTTTAAATGTTCCCAGAATGTTTTATTATGTTATGGAAAAAGTCTGGTGGGAACGTTGTGGGGACCAATCCCTTAGTTAGAGAAAAGCTAAGCTAAATTAAGACATGTACCATGGGCCTAAATTAGCTAAGTTAAGACATGTACCATGGGCCTACATTCCACGTGTTGTGTTATTTGGTTCTATTATTCATGAGAAGAAGATTTTTTAAATTATGTTGTTGTGCACATTTTAGCATATTAGCTTATGTGCTAATATGTATCTACTGGTATAGTGTGGCCACCTTTTAATGCATCATAGTTATTTTCTCAAACTCTTTAGGGATTCTTGTGATGAGTCCAAATACCAAATTTGGAGTGAATCTGACTTTTAGTTCATGAGAAGAATTTAAAAATTAATTTAAGCATTAGTGATACAAAAAAGTTCATTGTTAATAGTTTCCTTATTTTTTAAGATACTAATGCCAAACTTAACATAGTTATTCATGGCGTTGTTCAAGTTGATGGGCCATTGTGAAGTGGATTTACAAAGGATTTTAATGGACAAGTCAAATCTGATTTCCTGATTTATCAACAACTCAGCCATCTCAACCAATCCCCTAGCTTTTCTCAAACTAAGTTAAGAGCTGTACCATGGGCCTACATACCGAATTGTTACTTGGACTCATGGTTCATGAGAATATGTTTTCCAAAGGTTTTCCAACATTTTCAAGATGGAGGAAAGTCTGTCCAGACGCACCTTATAGGTTCGTTGAGGCAAGTTTGTATAGCATGAGGTAAGACAACTGTCCTCACCTGTGTCTCTTTTACATACATAGTTTCAGGTCTCTAGATCAAACTGGGCGGTGTATATGAGGGTTTAAGTGAGACTGCTTAGAGCAGCGCCACCTATAGGCTGATTGGGCAAATATTTCTTCACCAAGTTACTCATAGCCTCTAGTTTCTGTGTGCCAGATTGGAGTTATTTGCCCCTGAACAAGAAAAAAAAACTATCTAAGAATAACTTTGCTGAGAAACGCTAATTATTTGGAATCACATGACAACTATTGTACAAACATAGTTGTACTGTATTTTGTTGATAGTCACAAGCAGGGATTGAACTTGGGAGCTTTGGAATGTTATTCCCTGAAAATGAGCCACTACACCACTGGGATGAGACTAAAACAAATATCATCTGACTTCCAGGTTGTGGTCTTTGTCCTTGCAAAAGAGATGATAAATAAATCAGGAAAATTAAGTATCCTCTATTATTTCTTACTCCGCTAATCTTCATTATATACTGTAAAGTATATACTGTAAACGTTTTGACTTCTATTTTCCCTACAATATTGATTTCAGAAATAATGTTAAATTATTGCCTGGATGAATGCTGTGAGGTGTACATACAGTAGATGTGCATATGTACTAAGACATATAGCCATAGTTTGGATAATAATTTAAGGATTTCAGTGAAAAGGGAAATCCACTAGAAACATTGGGATCATTCACCTCAGTCGATCTACAAACACATAGCCTATTAGCTATACGATTGTAATGTTATACCCCTAAACGGGGAACACATTTGAAATGATCACACTGACACGTAGCATCAGCAACTGTTCATTCATTTGGAATGATGAATTGCATAAATCATCAACTCTTTACATAGATATCTCTTTTCTGAAATTACATAGCGTTCACATTTTTATTCCTAGGCACTACTAATCAATCTCTGCACAAACAGACATCAATGGAGCACAGATTATTGCATTATTACATTCACATAAATTAATATTACTTACGATTCTGTATTAATATAAGTGATGTAGTGGTAATAATACAGTTGAGGTTGGAAGTTTACATACACCTTAGCCAAATACATTTAAACTCAGATTTTCACATTCAATCCTTGTAAAAAAATTCCCTGTTTTAGGTCAGTTAGGATCACCACTTTATTTTAAGAATGTGATTTGTCAGAATAATAGTTGAGAGAATTATTTATTTCAGATTTGATTTCTTTCATCACATTCCCAGTGGGTCAGAAGTTTACATACACTCAATTAGTATTTGGTAGAATTGCCTCTAATTTTTGTTTACCTGGGTCAAAAGTTTCAGGTAGGGTTCTGCAAGCTTCCCACAATAAATTGGGTGAATTTTGGCCCATTCCTCCTGACAGAGCTGGTGTAACCGAGTCTGTAGGCCTCCTTTGCTCGCACATGCTTTTTTCAGTTCTGCCCACAAATGTTCTATAGGATTGAGGTCAGGACTTTGTGATGGCCACTCCAATACATTGACTTTGTTATCCTTAAGCTATTTTGCCACAGATTTGGAAGTATGCTTGGGATCATTGACCATTTGGAAGACCCATTTGCGACCAAGCTTTTTTGACTGATGTCTTGAGATGTTGCTTCAATATATCCACAGAATTTTCCTGCCTCATGATGCCATCTATTTTGTGAAGTGAACCAGTCCCTCCTGCAGCAAAGCACCTCCACAACATGATGCTGCCACCCCCGTGCTTCATGGTTGGGATGGTGTTCTTGGACTTACAAGCCTCCCCCTTTTTCCTCCAAACATAACGATGGTCATTGTGGCCAGACAGTTCTATTTTTGTTTCATCAGACCAGAGGACATTTCTCTAAAAGTACGATCTTTGTCCTCATGTGCAGGTAAACCGTAGTCTTGCTTTTTTATGGCGGTTTTGGTGCAGTGGCTTCTTCCTTGCTGAGCGGCCTTTCAGGTTATGTCGATAAAAGACTTGTTTTACTGTGGATATAGATACGTTTGGACCTGTTTCCTCCAGCATCTTCACAAAGTCCTTTGCTGGTGTTCTGGGATTGATTTGCGCTTTTCACACCAAAGTACGTTCATCTCTAGGAGACAGAACGAGTCTCCTTCCTGAGCAGTATGACGGCTGTGTGGGTCCTTGGTGTTTATACTTGCGTACTATTGTTTGTACAGATGAACGTGGTACCTACAGGCATTTGAACATTGCTCCCAAGGATGAACCAGACTTGTGGAGGTCTACAATTGTTTTTCTGAGGTCTTGGCTGATTTCTTTTGATTTTCCCATGATGTCAAGCAAAGTGGCACTGAGTTTGAAAGTAGGCATTGAAATACATCCACAGGTACACCTCCAACTGACTCAAATGATGTCAATTAGCCTACCAGGAGCTTCGAAAGCCATGACATCATTTTCTGGAATTTTCCAAGCTGTTTAAAGGCACAGTCAACTTAGTGTATGTAAACTTCTGACCCACTGGAATTGTGATACAGTGAATTTAAGTGAAATAATCTGTAAACAATTGTTGGAAAAATGACTTGTGTCATGCTCAAAGTAGATGTCCTAACCGACCTGCCAAAACTACAGTTTGTTAACAAGAAATTTGTGGAGTGGTTGGAAAACAAGTTTTAATGACTCCAACCTAGGTGTATGTAAACTTCTGACTTCAACTGTATAAATAGGGAGTAGGCAAAGGACAGGTCAAGGGCAGGCAGGGGTCGGTAGTCCAGGGAGGAATCCGTAAGGTACAGAGCGGCAAGCAGGCTCAGGGTCGGGGGCAGGCAGAGGTCAGTAATCCAGGGCAATGGCAAAAGGTACAGAACGGCAGTCAGGATCAGGGCAGGCAGAATGATCAAAACCGGGAAAACTAGAAAACATGGTCTCAACGAAATAGGAGTACAAAAAAACACGCTGGTAGGCTTGACGAGACAAACTTGCAACAGAGAAACAGAGAACACAGGTATAAGTGCACAGGGGATAGTGGGGAAAATGGGCAACACCTGGAGGGGGGTGGAGACAAGCACAAATACAGATGAAACAGAGCAGGGTGTGACAGATTGTTTAACACTTTTCTGGTTACTACTTGATTCCATATGTGTTATTTCATTGTTTTGATGTCTTCACTGTTATTCTACAACATAGAACATAGTAAAAAATAAAGAAAAATCCTGGAATGAGTAGATGTTCAAACTTTTGACTGGTACTGTTTGTTTGGGCAATACCCTAATAAAATATCAGGATGTATAATGATGTAAGAAGATTGAAATGCCATTTCTTTAAAAGTTTGGTAACTTCATATAATAATGTAATATTTCAAATCAAATCAAATTTGATTTGTCACATATACATGGTTAGCAGAAGTTAATGCGAGTGTAGCGAAATGCTTGTACTTCTAGTTCCGACAATGCAGTAATAACCAACAAGTAATCTAGCTAACAATTCCAAAACCAATACCTTATAGACACAAGTGTAAGGGGATAAAGAATATGTACATAAAGATATATGAATGAGTGATGGTACAGAGCGGCATAGGCAAGATACAGTAGATGGTATTGAGTGCAGTATATACATATGAGATGAGTATGTAAACAAAGTGGCATAGTTAAAGTGGCTAGTGATACATGTATTACATAAAGATGCAGTAGATGATATAGAGTACAGTATATACGTATACGTCTGAGATGAATAATGTAGGGTATGTAAACATTATATTAGGTAGCATTGTTTAAAGTGGCTAGTGATATATTTTACATCATTTCGCATCAATTCCCATTATTAAAGTGGCTGGAGTTGAGTCAGTGTGTTGGCAGCAGCCACTCAATGTTGGTGGTGGCTGTTTAACAGTCTGATGGCCTTGAGATAGAGGCTGTTTTTCAGTCACATCAATATTGCAGCAAAGTTTTCAGAACTACTTCTTCCATTATCTTTGAAGTATGTTTTTAGAACAATTCTGGATCATCATGTCATAACCTTACAGAATAGCTTCACAAGGAATGTTTCTTGTTTGTTGTTATATGTGTTAGTATTAATATCTCAATCAACATTAACTGAATATTCCAGGAATGTTTCTTTCTTCTTCACAACTTCTATGGACGGGTGGGTTGATTAGGAACACAACCTGTGGCATGGGGCACAAAAGAGAGGGTTGGTGTAATGTCGTGTGTGTAGGTGGCAGGGAAGTCAGGCGCAGGAGAATCGAACTTGGTATAAATGGAGTCGTTTAATAGACTTGACAAAACTCCAGAATCAAAATAAAATATAAAATAAAAGTGGTTACAAGAACACGTCGCGCACCAAAACATAAATACACGAATATACAAACAAACAATCTCTGACAAGGACATGAGGGGAAACAGAGGGTTAAATACACAACAGGTAATGAATGGGATTGGAACCAGGTGTGTAGAAAGACAAGACAAAACCAATGGAAAATGAAAAATGGATCAATGATGGCTAGAAGACCGGTGACGTCGACCACCGAGCACCGCCCGAACAAGGAGAGGCTTCGACTTCGGCAGAAGTCGTGACAGTTGGCTTAGATTACTGACAACATTTAAACTATATTTAATCTCCAATGTTTATTACACGTTTAAACATAAATACATTTGCACAATGAGCACCTGTTGTACCTCAAATACATTGTTTCAGTTGTTGGCTAGCGAGCTAGCAAATTTCAGCCATATTAGCATCGACGTGACATCAGTCAAAACACCTTAAAACAGGACATAGTGTCAATAACAAAATAAAACTAGCTGAAATGAGCCACCTACGATTCCCCACATGGCAGCTTCTTGTCATTGTTGCTAGCAATCTGCCCATCCAGAATCACACGGCCTTCTGCCCCATTGAAGCGCACACATGGTTTTCATGATGTTTCTACGCTCCAACATTTTCTTGCTGAAGTATGTTCCGGTAACGTTATTAGAACCATCATGTCATAATGTCACACTATAACTTCATTAGACCATTGTAGGAATATTCCCTGCTTGTTGTTATGGGTGTTTTTAATGACATATCCATCAACATTAGCAGAACGTTCCTGTAATGTTTCCTCAGAACCACTTCTATTGTTCCCACCTTTTGTTGCAGCACTGTGTTTAAAGAACATTACCGGAACATTGTGTACCCTTTCCTTGGCAACCTAATAAGAACCTCAGGGGAATGTTCCGTGGTAGTTTTTATGATTTTATGAACATTTTAGCGAATGTTAGGAGAACATTCCACCGATATTTCATTAGAATGTTTTGCCAAACATTCTTTGAATGTTTGTGGGACGCTATCATCCTAATGTTAGCTCAAAACCTAACTATAACTTAATGGGAATGCCTCAAGGCCATCAGCTAATGTTCTGGGAATGTACCCAGTTTGCTGGGCACACACTGGGACACAGACGCACACTCCTCCCCTCTTCCCCAATCAAATTAAATGAAATCAAATTTGATTGGTTGTACACACATTTGGCAGATGTTATTGCGAGTGTAGCGAAATGCTTGTGTTCCTAGCTCCAACAGCGCAGTAATATCTAACAGTACACACAAATCTAAAAGTAAAATAATGGAATTAATAAATATTGAAATATTAAGACGAGCAATGTCGGAGTCTGGAGTATATGGGATGTATAGACATTATGGACAGCATGTGGATAGAATATGTAGTATATCTGAAGAATAAGTAGGATAGAATAGTATATGTACAGCAATAGTTGAATATGATTACGTTGAGCTGATACCCCCTCCCCTTTTCATTGCAGACTGACAACTGGACTCATCTGCCTGGCAGGAAAATGCACCCTAAGACAGAGAGGTATATGGAGAAAGAGAGAGAGAGAAAGAGAGGGAGAGATGGGGATAGATGGAGAGGGAGGGAGGGAGAGAGAGAGAGAGGGAGGGAGAGAGAGGGAGAGATGGGGATAGATGGAGAGGGAGGGAGAGAGAGAGATGGGGAGGGAGGGAGGAGAGGGAGGGAGGGAGGGAGGGAGGGAGGGAGGGAGGGAGGGAGAGAGAGGGAGGGAGAGAAAGAGAGAGAGAGAGAGAGAGAGAGAGAGAAAGAGAGGGAGGGAGAGATGGGGATAGATGGAGAGGGAGGGAGAGAGAGAGGGAGGGAGAGAGAGAGAGAGAGAGAGAGATGGGAATAAGTATGGGAATAATGAATAGCACAAAGAGGTAAAGTAAGTGTATGGCAGAAGGAGAGAGAGATGGAGGGAGAGAGAGAGAGAGAAAAAGGAATGAGACAAACAAAAATGATTCTAATGGGAGGATAGAAGTCAGCCAGAGTACAGCACCAGCAGTGGAATATGAGTCTGCCTGCCACTGCCTGGGGTGTTTCTGGGTTCGCTGTGAGAGTGCAGCAGTCCTGACAAGGGGAAGAATGGGGGCAAACAGGAATGACTAAATAGGGTAGATGGGCCAAGGCTAGATGAAACAGCAAGGCTGCATTTCTATAGACAGATGAACAGGCATCCATGTGCAAAGAAACGGGGAAAAGGGACAGACAGACAGACAGACAGACAGACAGACAGACAGACAGACAGACAGACAGACAGACAGACAGACAGAGTGGGGGGGGTCAGGCAGGTAGACAGACAGACAGACAGACAGACAGACAGACAGACAGACAGACAGACAGACAGACAGACAGACAGACAGACAGACAGACAGACAGACAGACAGACAGACAGACATACAGAGTGGGGGGGTCAGGCAGGTAGACAGGCAGATAGACAGACAGGTGAATAGACACGGAGACAGAGAAACAACTAAAAACCAGACGGACATACTGACAGAGAGATAGTGGAGGCAGACAAAGTGGCAGACGGATGGACTGCCAGGCATGAAGAGGTAGAAACAAAGCGACAGCCAAAAAGACAGAGACAGACAGCCTTGAGTATAATACACCCTCTACAGAATGTCAGGAACAAGGAATTGCATTTCAAGCACGATACAACAATTTGGTAGCAGTCTAACTTATCATTATCCCTGTGTATAATTTAATTTACTCTGTCAGGTAAATGCAAGCTTCAAAATGCATCAAATCACTGAACGCTGATCCGTGATCATAGTTGTAGAAGGGAAATCAGGTCCCCTAGAGTGAGATGCAGTAGAATCAATCTACCAATCTCAATACAGTGCATTCTGTATTCAATGCATGGTCAATCAGTATGATACCCATGTGATCTTAGGCCACTCTAGTGGGACCTGATGTGGTGACTCAACTGTCTGTCAGTGAACAGCTAAACAATGTGCGATTATCGTAGAGTATTTACAAAGCCTCTAAATATGCTATACACTTGCACAGTGATCACGTTAAAGCTTACTGGGACTTTTCGTCATCTGAAGTTGACTAATCACCACACGGTTCAACTCAAGAGACAGAAACATAACAGAAGAACAGATAAGAGCAGGTCACAGATACCAACCTGCTCCTGATTGGTTGGTTTCTGTCATTTGATAGAAACGGGAGATAGAAGCCTCGGAAACTGACAGTGATGTGATGTTTGGACATCAGTCTGTATCAATGAAAGTATCTCCACCTTTCAAGTCAACAGTAATGATCCTTATCAGCAGAACTTATCTCTGTAGATTTCTATTCATAGGATCTAGCTACCCCTGTCTATCTAGCAACATTGATTTTTATTGGAACTGTTCAATGTAGCCATTTTTTTCTCAATTTAAAGAACTGTATGTAGCTATAATGATGTCTTTATGTCAACACAATCTTAGTTTCTGTAGATGTCTATCTGTATGGCGCTGACCTCGCTTTCCAAACCAGGATCGTTTATAGTGTATTAATGTAAATATTATTTTCAATGACTAGAACCTACTTCTGCCTAGCAACCTTGGATGGTTTCTATAGTGAGAAAATAACTTATGTTACCTGTCTCAATTCCCTTGACAGTTATTATGAAAATACCTGACCTCTTTAAGGTTTGAATAAAAATGCTTTATCATACTGTGAACCCCAATGAAACCTTTTAGCCATATAGATAGGTTTCATTTGACCATTTTAAACACAATACAACCACCTGGATAAAGCACTTCAAATCATCGAGGATTGTCACGCCCTGATCTGTTTCACCTGTCTTGTGCTTGTCTCCTCCCCCCACCAGGTGTCTCCCATTTGTCCCCATTATCCCCTGTGTATTTATACCAGTGTTCTCTGTTTGTCTGTTGCCAGTTCGTCTTGTCCCCGTCAAGTCTTACCAGCGTGTTTTCCCCGGCTTCGAGTCGTTCTAGTAGCTGTTTTCAGTCTTCTCGGTTCTGACCATTCTGCCTGCCGTTATGTACCTCATTGAATCTGCCCTGGATTACTGACCTCTGCCTGACCCCTTGTATAATACATACTATGAGACCTGTACTATCTGCCACCTGTGTCTGCGTCTGGGTCATATCCTATGTCGTGATAAGGATGACACAACAAAAAAATGATTTTGTGGTACTCTAAAGGCATATAAAATGCACAAACATAAATATAGTAGTCCTAGGCTACATGGTAGACTTAGCCTACTTGGGTTCCACATATAACACATACCAGAACAAAGGACAGGACAACATTGTCATAGCCATAGTGCAGGAGTCCCTCAGTAAATCAGGGATCTCAGGCTCCTAAACTGAGTTAGAGGATGGTTGATGGTGGTGATGCTAATTTGATTTGATTTGATGCCAGGTGATGCAGTTGGCTTGCCGGCTCTGATGTTATCCTCGGCCTCTTTGTAGCCTGTGATGCCAGGTGATGCAGTTGGCTTGCAGCACAATTGAGAGCATCATGTTGGGCTGTATCACCGCCTGGTATGGCAACTGCACCGCCCACAACCGCAAGGCTCTCCAGAGGGTTGTGCGGTCTGCACAACGCATCACCGGGTGCAAACTACCTGCCCTCTAGGACACCTACAGCACCCGATGTCACAGGAAGGCAAAAAAGATAACCAAGGACAATAACCACCCGAGCCACTGCCTGTTCACCCTGCTTCCATCCAGAAGGCTAGGTCAGTACAGATGCATCAAAGCTGGGACAGAGAGATTGAAAAACAGCTTATTTCTCAAGGCCATCAGATTGTTAAACAGCCATCACTAGCACAGAGAGGTGACTGCCTACCTACAGACTTGATATCATTGGCCACTTAATAAATGGAACACGAGTCACTTCAATATTGCCACTTTAAGAATGTTTACATATCTCATATATACATATAATGTATACTGGATTCTTCACTATCTATTCTTTACTACCTATTGCATCTTAGCTGCTCTGTCACTGCTCACCCATATATTTTATACTTATATATTCTTATCCCATTCCTTTACTAGGTTGTGGAATTAGTTCGATATTATCTGTTAGATATTACTGCACTGTCGGAACTATAAGCATAAGCATTTTGCTACACTCGCAATAACATCTGCTAACCATGTGTGTGTGAGACCAATAACATTTGATTTGATTTGCCGGGTGATGCAATTGGCTTGCTGCCACTGATGTCGTCCTCAGCTCAGCATTTCTGTAGCCCACAATTTGTTCATCTATTTATAGTTTCCCAACCAGGAGTTGACCCCAGGGCATTTTCTCTGAGTTGACCCTTATTGAGTATGGAAAATGCCACCAAAGAAGCGAAGGGAAATACTCTTGCTCTTTTAAATAGGCGAGCTGCAGTTTAGGCTTCTGGAGTTTGTGTTGCTGCTGTCACCATAATGTTTATCATGTTCCAGGATACAGCATGGTGTGGGTCATGTGCCTGTTTGGGAAGCTATCCTTAGGGAGAGGAGAACATTTGGAATACAGTGGACATTCTTGACAGCCATTTAATGAACTCCGGTACTCCCTTATGGCAGTTTATTAAGGTGAATTATTATGGCCCTGATAATGATGATGATTATAATGGGAGGGTGATAATGTTGTTTGTATTACCTGAGGGGGCCCTAAGACAGACACTGTCTTTCCAGGCCACTGGTCATAATCACACAGACAATGCTGGTTATTGATGGAGGAGAAAGTGAAGGAAAGAGAGAGAGAGATGAGAAAGACGGAGATCATGATCTTATTGGGCCATCTCCTCTGTAAACACTGATGTGATGTATTATTTGGGATGTGGACTCTGCTAGGCCAGACAGTTCTCTACCCATACAATAAGTGCCACCCCGCATTCTATCATTCCTTCAGAGGAGATCATAAACTAGACCAGCACTCACACAACATACACACACGCATAGCTAGACATCTGAAAACATATAATCCCATTGTTCTCTTAATCATAACGATCCTATTCTTCATGCATAGGGGATAACAGTTGTGGTTATTGATGACGGCCATGTTATGTTGTGCTGTTCAACAGTAGCTACAGGCAGGCTGTGAAATGCTATTCCACTATAGTACAGTGTGGGGAAAGACCTTTAGATTTATTATGATGACATTATGGCAGAAACATCCCTGGACTCCCCTCACGGAACGTAAGCACAGTGAGTCCACACTCAGAGGGACTAAATGGACAAGTCCCTTGAGTCTATCCCCCGGCAACACATCCACTCCACTTAAAACACTCCACTAATAATACACACACAGGCCTAGGCTTTAGTGCTTCAGGGGTTTAATGCTTACACACGCACGGGCGGGCGGGCTCGCACGCGCTCGCTCGCTCGCACGCACGCACGCACGCACGCACGCACGCACGCACACGCACACACGCACACACGCACACACACACACACACACACACACACACACACACACACACACACACACACACACACACACACAGGCTGAGTGAGGGTGACATTTTGGCAGCTTATATGAAATTGCACTGTTACATAGCAAATATACTGTTATGCAGCACAAGTTTAGAATGCAACAGTTACGCAACTTAATTGGGCATCTTGCATCAGCATCATTATTGAATACATTATTGCCACTCTGTATTAATTCCATTATAAGTGGAATTTTAAGTAGCATGGTCTCTTATACAGTAGTCTAGTTAAACAATAATTATACAGTACATTGACATACAGATGTAGGATCTTAATTGGATCACTCTTTTGTTGCCTGCGAATTTTCACGCACAGCAGGAAATGCAAACTTGTAGTGTATTCAAGGTTTAAAAAGGCTTCTAAAGTTTGTAATTTCCACTTTAAAATGTCACACTGGATGAAAAATGTACTAACCCCTACAAAAGATGTCCAAGAATTATAATCCACACAATAATTCACATTTCCTGTTGCTGCAGGAAAATGTTCCTGTTGTAGCAAACTGGCTCAAATGAAGATGCTATATCCGTATCAGAGCTCTTACTATACAGTATTTAGACACACATGTTGCATCAGAACAGCCAGTACCATTACTCATGTACTTTTTATATGTAGGACTAGTCTTATATATATGTACTCTATTAAAGAGGGTTCACAGCACATGGACTGAAATATTTAACCTTTTTCCATGAGCAAGGACATGGGGGATGGAGATGGGAGAAGTGATTTAAGTGGCCTCATCCAGAAAGCGGCAAATTGACCTTCGGAAGAGGCCCAAAGGTCAGTACCCTCTAATCAAGCCTATTGAAGGGGTAAGGATGTGGAGGAGTGGAAAAGGCCACTGAGTATCTCATCTGGTAGGTTGGGGGTGTCTGATGCACATACTGTATTTGCAGGTTCTGATTATGCTTTTCAATATTTACCATTTACAGTGGGGCAAAAAAGTATTTAGTCAGCCATCAATTGTGCAAGTTCTCCCACTTAAAAAGATGAGAGAGGCTGAGAAATGCCTGTTCTTCCAACAGTCCGTCTCCTTCTTAGGGTATCGCATTTCCACCTCGAGGTGGAGATGGAGAGTGGCCGCATTTCAGCCGTGCGTATTTGGCAGACTCCCACCACGGTAAAGGAGGTGCAGCGGTTTCTAGGGTTTGACAATTACTACCGGAGGTTTATCCTGGGTTTTGGTCAGGTAGTGGCTCCCATTACCTCACTGCTGAAGGGGGGACCGGTGCGTTTACAGTGGTCGGCTGAGGCGGACAGAGCTTTTGGTCACCATGCTAGCCCATCCGCATCCCTCTTTGGCGTTCATAGTGGAGGTGAACGCGTCCGAGGCTGGGATAGGACCGTGCTCTCTCAGCGCTCGGGTACGCCACTGAAGCTCCGCCCCTGTGCCTTCTTCTCGAGGAGGCTCAGCCCTGCGGAGCTAAACTATGACGTGGGGGACCGGGAGCTGTTGGCTGTCTTCAAGGCTCTGAAGGTTTGGAGACATTGGCTTGAGGGGGCTAAACACCCTTTTCTCATCTGGACTGACCACTGCAATCTGGAGTACATCCGGGCGGCGAGGAGACTGAACCCTCGCCAGGCAAGGTGGGCCATGTTTTTCATCCGTTTTCTTTTCACCCTTTTGTACAGACCAGGTTCCCAGAACGTGAAAGCAGACACACTGTCCCGGCTGTATGACACAGAGGAGCGGCCCATGGATCACACCCCCATACTCCCGGCCTCCTGCCTGGTGGCACCGGTAGTGTGGAAGCTGGACGCGGACATTGAGCAGGCGTCATGTGCAAAGCCCCCTCCCCTCCAGCGTCCGTGACCGGCTGATCTATTGGGCCCACATGTCACCTTCCTCTGGTCATCCATGCATTGGTCAGATGGTGCGCTGTCTGAGTGGGAAGTACTGGTGGCCCACTTTGGCTAAGGACGTGAGGGTTTATGTTTCCTCATGCTCGGTGTGCGTGCAGTGTAAGGCTCCTAGGCACCTGCCCAGAGGTAAGTTACACCTCTTACCCGTTCCACAACGGCCATGGTCACACCTGTCGATCGATTTCCTGACTGATCTCCCCCATCACAGGGAAAAAACACGATCCTGGTTGTTGTGGATTGTTTCTCTATGTCCTGCCGTCTCCTTCCTCTGCCCGGTCTCCCTATGGCCCTACAGACTGCGGAGGCCTTGTTTACGCACGTCTTCCAGCACTACGGGGTGCCTGAGGATATAGTGTCTGATTGGGGTCCCCAGTTCACTTCAAGGGTCTGGAGGGCGTTCATGGAACGTCTAGGGGTCTCGATGAGCCTTAGTAACGGGCAGGTGGAGAGAGTTAACCAGGAGGTGGGTAGGTTTCTGCGGTCTTATTGCAAGGACTGGCCAGGGGAGTGGGCGGCGTTCGTGCCCTATGCAGAGATGGCCCAGAACTCGCTTCGCCACTCCTCCACTAACCTCTCCCTCTTCCAGTGCGTAATGGGGTACCAGCCAGTGGCATCAGAGTCAGACCAAAGCTCCTGCGGTGGACGACTGGTTCCAGCCCATGTCCACCTTCAGCGCACCATGCTGCACCAGAAAGCTCACCGCAGTGAGGCCTGGGGGGACTGGGTCTGGCTCCCGACCAGAAACCTGCCCCTCCGCCTGCCCTGCCGGAAGCTGGGTTCGAGGAGGCCCCGGCGTACTCCGTTCGCTCCATACTGGATTCCGGGCGTCGGGCGAGGGGCCTTCAGTACCTCGTGGAGTGGGAGGGGTAAGATCCGGATGAGAGATGCTGGGTTCCTGGGGAGGACGTGTTGGACCCTTCAATGTTGCGGGAGTTCCACCGTCTCCGTCCGGACCTTCACCTCGCCCTCCGGGTCGTCCCCGATGCTGGTGTCGGCACGCTGCTGGAGTCACGCGTCAAGTGAGGGGGGGTACAGTCACCACTTCCGCTGAAGTCGGTTCCTCTCCTTGTTCGGGCGGTATTCGGCGGTCGACGTCACCGGCTTTCTAGCCATCGCCAATCCACCTTTCATTTTTCCATTTGTCTTGTCTTGTTTTCCTACACCTGGTTTCAATTCCCTCAGATTTAGACATGTATATAACCCTCTGTTCCCCCCATTCCTGTGTGGAATTGTTTGTTGTTTCGGGTATGTGCACGCTAGACTGGTTTGCGCTGGGTTATGTCAACCCATATTGTGTTTAGTGTTCTTAGTGCCGTGTGTTTTTTTAAAAGGCTCCTTTGGCTACCCAACCTCTGCTCTGCTGCGCCTGACTCCCTTACAGCCAGTTACGCTTACCTAACAGTGCTGCAGAACCCACACCCCCAAACATTTTCCAGCGGCTATGGCAAAGCATCACTTTACCCATCCACATAGATGGGCAAAGACAATATCCTGTTACAATTACAAAATATTCTAAAGACCAAGGTATCATTTTGACTTAGCTAGCTCTCCCAATCAACACCTATGATTGCTTTATGCCTCGCTTTATGTCTCTCTAAAATGTCAATATGCCTTGTATACTGTTGTTTAGGACAGTTATCATTATTTTAGTTTACTGCGGAGCCCCTAGTCCCACTCAACATGCCTCAGATACCTCCTTTGTCCCACCTCCCACACATGCGGTGACCTCACCCAGCATAACTAACGTGTCCCGAGATGCAACCTCTCTTATCATCACTCAATGCCTGGGTTTACCTCCACTGTACCCGCACCCCACCATACCCCTGTCTGTACATTATGCCCTGAATATATTCTACCATGCCCAGAAATCTGCTCCTTTTATTCTATGTCCCCAACACACTCCCCAACGCACTAGACGACCAGTTTTGATAGCCTTTAGCCGTACCCTCATCCTACTCCTCCTCTGTTCCTCGGGTGATGTGGAGGTTAACCCAGGACCTGCGTGTCCCCAGGCACTCTCATTTGTTGACTTCTGTAACCGAAAAAGCCTTGGTTTCATGCATGTTAACATCAGAAGCCTCCTCCCTAAGTTTGTTATACTCACTGCTTTAGCACACTCCGCCAACCCTGATGTCCTTGCCGTGTCTGAATCCTGGTTTACGAAGGCCACCAAAAATTCTGAGATTTCCATCCCCTACAACATTTTTCCGTTAAGATAGAACTACCGGTCCGGTGACGCAACTTAGGAAATGGCTGCCTAGTTTTTCGTACTGCACATCGGTTGGGTATCCCCCCCCTAAATTCAAGTATTTTCTCTGAGCATTATAATAACTTACGCAAAATGGAAAAGGGGGAAATTGGAAAAGGTCGCGGAGCTACAACAACAGCCCGTAACAAGACAGCAGAAGATATACTTGTCGATGAACCCGAAATGGCTAATGCTAGCGCAAATAAGATAGCAGCAGCAAAAGAACCCTCATTTCGTGAGGTGATGAAGGAGGAATTGCGTGAGGCGCTCACAGTCTTACGAGAGGAACTTCGAGAAGATGTAAGAAAATAACTAAATGAGTTCAAGAAGGACATTAACCAGAAACTGGAAGAAAACAAATTAGAACATCACAGCATATCTACAAGAATGGGAGACGCAGAACAGCACATTGGGGAAACGGACACATGGAACTCTGCAGTCAAGGAAATACTTGAACAGTCACTGAAAAGCCAACACGGACTACAGGCAAAAGTGACAGAACTCGAAGGTTTCTCACGTCGAAACAACATTAGACTTTATAACGTAGTCGAGGGCATAGAAAAAGACTCTATGCCCAACTTCGTGGAGGGTCTAATCAAGGGCATACTTGAAGACGACACTGACCTGGGAATCGAGAGAGCACACCGAGCTCTGTCCTCAAAACCCCCCAGCGGCGCCCCACCAAGATCCCTAGTAGTACGTACGGTTCCGAAAATTCTCAGTCAAAGAGAAAGTCTTACATGCAACCTGGGAAAAGCCTGTTAACTTCCAAGTCCAACGAGTGTTCTTTGATCATGACTACGCGGGAGAGATACTGAAAAGAAGGAAAGAATACACCCCAATTAAGAAAGCACTTAAAGAGAAGGGTATTCGCTTCCAAACACCATACCCGGCAAAAATGGCCCGGTTACATACCAGCATGCAGACGAGGCGGCTGAGGACCTGAAGTCAAGGGGCTTCCCAGTGGAGTATACCGCCAGGAGAAAGGCGACATCACCAGCGGAAAGACTCGAGCAGGCTCTCCCATGGATCATTGTTGACAAGCAGGGTCATGGAGAAAGAGGGAAACCATCTCGGCGAGAGGACATTCACATCTGAGAGAGACTCAGGCATTTCCAACGGGAAGATGTAAGACACTGAATTGGATTTAACATAATTAATAGTTACCCCGAGCTGTTAAGACGTTGGGTTGTTACGGTTGACATTGCAATAGGTAAAATATATCCCCTATTTTCCCCCAATGCTGAGCAAGGGTGAGTAGCCAAAAGCATGTGTTCTTTATGAACACACTAAGTAGTGTCACGTTAATAACATATATATTAGCTAAGGATTAATGACACATTGACAACGGGGCGACAGAAGGGAATATCAAGGGGAGGATTCATGATATGCAATCATGACCGATAGAGTTTTCACTTGTAATTAACCGATGTGTATAAGCGACGAAATATAGGCGCCCTTATTATTTTC
Organism: Oncorhynchus nerka; assembly: GCF_034236695.1. Classification (NCBI taxonomy): domain Eukaryota; kingdom Metazoa; phylum Chordata; class Actinopteri; order Salmoniformes; family Salmonidae; genus Oncorhynchus; species Oncorhynchus nerka. The sequence continues at coordinate 8,857,231 of NC_088421.1, forward strand.
GGTTCCACCAGGTCTTGTTTGTGACTACGTCACGCATTTTCATATCTGAGCGAAGGGCCCATCCTGCGGACAGGCTCATCCCCTCAAACCCCAGAGGCAAGAGACAGTCCTCTGACATGGGAGTCCAAATACCAAAGTATTTTCCCACTTTGGTTTACTTTATTATCGTTCTTGATTTTTCGTTCATTTTTAGGTTCATGATAAGCAGGCAGATATGGTGCACAGGTCTTTTTTATTTATATCGATGCATCATGGGGAATTTAAGGTCATCAGTCTCAATGTAAACGGACTGGGGAGTGACATCAAGAGAAGTAAGGTCATAGCAAAGATGAGAGAGGTGACATACTATTCTGGCAGGAAACTCACTTATCCACACATGAACACGAGAAACTCAAGAAAATGGGATATAGGAACACTTTTTTTTCTTCTTACAAAATGGGTAGAAGGGGAGTTGCAATCTTGATCCCAAATTCAGTTAATTTTGAATTTATGTCAGAAATAAAAGACAAGGAGGGTAGATTTATACTTGTTAAATGTAAACTGGATAACAAGGAAGTTACATTATTTCATGTATACGCACCCCAGGGAGTGACATGGTCTTCTACATGAAGTTACATTATTTAATGTATACGCACCCCCGGGGAGTGACATGGTCTTCTACAGGAAGTTACATTATTTAATGTATACGCACCCCAGGGAGTGACATGGTCTTCTACAGGAAGTTACATTATTTAATGTATACGCACCCCAGGGAGTGACATGGTCTTCTACAGGAAGTTACATTATTTAATGTATACGCACCCCAGGGAGTGACATGGTCTTCTACAGGAAGTTACATTATTTAATGTATACGCACCCCCAGGGAGTGACATGGTCTTCTACAGGAAGTTACATTATTTAATGTATACACACCCCCAGGGAGTGACATGGTCTTCTACAGGAAGGTGTTTGATTTAATTGCCACAGAAACCACTGGCACTCTTATCTGTGGAGGGGACTTTAACACAATTCTAAACTCAAAATTGGACAGCACAAACCAAAATAGGAAAATGAGCCTAGTTGCCAAAAAGATCAATAGGATACTGCAGGATCTAGGACAGCTCGATGTATGGCGTGACACCCACAAGACCGATAAGGAATATACTTTTTACTCAGCTCGCCACACTGAATACTCCAGGTTAGACTACTTTTTTATGTACAGTGCAGATAGACACAGGCTTAAGGATTGTAGGATCGGGCAGAGCGACTTATCAGATCATAATGGAGTTTACCTAACTCTACACCTTGATAGCAAACCAAGAAATACTATATGGAGACTTAATACAAGCATGGTGAATGATACAGCATTCAAGGAATCAATAAAGTCAGAATTGAACATCTATCTGGAGAATAATGATAATAGGGAAGTATCTCCTGCTTATATTGTGGGATGCAGCTAAGGCGGTTATTAGAGGGAAGATCATAGCCAATCATCTCTCAAGAAAAAGATTAAAGCACAGAAACTGCTGAAATTACAGGAAACCCTAAGAAACTTAGAACGATCTCATAGTCAATACAAAGACCCTCTTATATTACGAGAGATTCAAAAGCTAAAACAGGAAATTGACCAGATTTATAGAGAAGAAGTAGAGAAAAAGCTTAGGTTCCTGAAACAACGATATTATGAAGCAGGCTCATAGGCAACCAAATTACTAGCATGGAGACTCAGGAAACAACAAGCATAGAATACCATTTTCAAAATAAAAGACCCCAAAACAAAAAAGATCACATGCAAATTAGATGAAATACAGAATGCATTTGAATCATATTACACAAATCTGTACAAGCAACCAGAGAAGGCAGATGCACAGACAATAGAGCACATTTTGAACTCACTTGATCTTCCCTCAATTGGGACAGAGCAAAATGATAGACTAACTTTAGAAATGACCACCGAAGAAATCAATAAAGCAATATCTCAACAAAAAGTCAACAAGTCTCCAGGCCCTGATGGCTTCCCTTCAGAATGATTCAAGACCTTCAGAGAACAATTAGCACCTCTACTTAAGTAAGGCCTGTTTTAACAAGACTCTGAGGGAGGGGGGTCTCCCACTGTCATGGAGAGAGGCCATCATATCAGTAATCCCAAAAGAGGGTAAAGATAAGAAAGAATGCAGTTCATATAGACCTATCGCAATTCTTAACACAGATTATAAACTATGTGCATCAATAATAGCCAAAAGAATGGAGAACATAATCCCAGAATTGATTGACGGAGATCAAACTGGTTTCATACAAAATAGGCAGTCACAGGACAATATAAGGAGAACACTACATGTCATGGACCACATTACTCAGAATAACACAAGTGCAATATTAATCAGCCTAGATGCAGAAAAAGCATTTGATTCAGTGGGATGGGATTACCTATTCCAAGTTATGGAAAGATTTGGTTTCAACAAAGAAGTGATACAGTGCATCAAAACACTGTATTCATGTCCGACCGCTAGAATAAAGATAAATGGACATTTGACACGAACGATCAAATTAGAGCGAGGGGCAAGACAAGGCTGTAATCTATCACCCACACTCTTCTCCTTGTACCTCGAGCCATTAGCACAGGCAATAAGACAGGACCCAACCTTAGAGGGAATAACAATAAGAGGCAGTGAACATAAGATATGCATGCTGATGACGTTCTGTTATTCCTTAAAGACCCAGGCTCAAGTGTACCTAGATTGATGGATGTTTTACAAACATTTGGAACATATTCAGGGTATGTGCTTAACGTACACAAGACCCAAGCCCTAGTATATAATTATACCCCTCAGGAAGAGCTGAAGAGTAGGTATAACTTCACCTGGACCTCTTCATCCATTAAATATCTGGGAGTAAATTTACCAAAAGATACACCCAAACTTTATTGCATGAATTACGATCACATTAACAAGAAAATATATGACGACCTAGAAAGGTGGAATTCACTTCCCTTAGATCTTAGTAGTAGAATTGAAACAATCAAAATGAACATCCTGCCAAGGTTACTGTATTTGTTCCAATCACTGCCCATAGAAATTCCGCCTAAACAGTTTAGGGAATGGGATAAACGGATATCAAGGTTTATCTGGAACAGTAAGAGACCAAGAACTAGATATACAACATTACAGTTACCAAAAAACTGTGGGGGTATGGCCTTACCAAACCTAAAAGATTATTATGTGTCAGCCCAATTGAGACCTCTGGTGTGTTGGTGCAATTCAGAATACGAATCCAAATGCAAAGACATTGAGACTACTTTGACAGAGATACCCATACAGTCAGTTTTGGGAAATAATGACATGGTAAAAGAAATATAAAATAGACTAAATCAGTGGATTAATTTCTCTCTGAAGACATGGTTTAGGGTAGTTAAGCAAAATTATTTAGACAGAGAGATCAAACTGCTGAGTTGGCCCGCATACTACCCAAGCTTCATCCCTGCAACTCAGGACAGCAGGTTTAAACAATGGACGCAGAAAGGCATCACATCATTCAGTACAATTATAAGGAATGGGAACCTAGATAACTTCCAGGACCTAAGTAAAAAACATGGCTTGGATAAACAAGATTTTTACAGATACCTACAAGTTCGACACTATTTCTTAAGGGAGATAAAAGTGACTGACCCTCGAGCACCTCCAAAATTAATCCAAGTATTCACTAACGCATACAACTTGGGGAGTAACAAAAAAACGATTTAAAATCTCTACTTGGGTATCCAATCCTCAAAGAAACATTCTACAAACTGTATTAAAAAGAAATGGGAGGAGGAACTTAACATTGAAATAACTGATGAAACATGGTTGAACATCTTAGAGACTCAACATAGCTCCACCAACTCAAGTTCATGGAGATAATCCTGTTGGAAGAATGTTATACGTTTCTTCATAACACCTAAACTGAAATCAAAACATACTGGCTCACTACACCCTTGTTGGAGAGAATGCGGTCTATTGAGGGCGGATCACTCTCATATCTTTTGGACTTGCCCCGCAATCGAAACTTACTGGGGAGAAATAAGATCTAACGTTGGAAAAATAATGGGATTTGACATAGAACAAACATTAATTTCTTTGTACATGGGTGAAATACCTGATAACTTACACAATAGAGAAAAGTACCTCTTGAAGGTCCTACTGGCAGCCAGTAAAAAGGCTATAACTAGGAAATGGCTACAAAAAGATCCTCCCACAGTGACACAATGGATCGACATTGTAGAAGAAATACACCACATGGAGCGTATGACCTTTGCTTTAAGAACTCACCAGGAGAGAGGTCAAGAATACTGGGAAAAAATGGGTTTCATACATGGAAAAGGTCTAATTCAAATATGTCAATGTAACTAATATGATGATATGATGATGAAGGTATGAAGTGCACTGTAACTGCCAGATCTTTTTTTTTTTGGTTCTTTTATTTGACTTTATTTGTACTTTCTTTGTGTTCCTACAATAAAAACAAAGTATATAAAAAAAAGATAGATCTGCCAATGGGGTAGGAGTTGCAATCTACTGCAGAGATAGCCTGTAAAGTTCTGTCATTCTTTCCAGGTCTATGCCCAAACAGTTTGAGCTTCTAATTTTAAAAATCCATCTCTCCAGAAATAAGTCTCTCACTGTTGCCACCTGTTATTGACCCCCCTCAGCTCCCAGCTGTGCCCTAGACTCCATATGTGAATTGATGTGAATTGATTGCGAATTGATTGATTTGATTGTGAATTGATTGCCCCCCCCCCATCAGTAGTGTATTTAATCAAAATACAATCATTTGTTTGCAAGTACAATCCTTCACTACAACAACATTCTCAGTAACAGGAACAAAAAAATGTTTTACTTATTATGATTGTGATATGTGGTTGTTTATCTACCTTAGTTGAACTGACTGTAAGTTGCTCTGGATAAGAGTGTATGCTAAAAGACCAAAATGGGAATGTTTATGTAAAAATTAACAATTGCAAAGCACACTGGGTATTGGCCTTGTTTCGTGGGTATCATTACAATAATGCCCATGCTTTGCAAGTGTTAATTTTAACATTTACATTTTGGTCATTTACCAGACACTCTTAACACACCATATTGCCATCAGACATCTGATACACAATTTTTGTATTTATTATATATATATATTTTTTTTTTAATTTTTTTTTTTTATATTTTTTTTACATATTACCGGTCTCAAAAGTATCTTGTTGCAAAATACATTGGAAATACAAATGAGGAAATGAGGAAATACTCAAAGTAATTGAAATACTTATTTCAAATATATGTAACAGAAATACTACTCATCTCTGCCCATGCAATCGTTATTGTTCTTGTTCATTACATTTATTAAATAAAACTATCTATGATTCTCCTTTAATGCCACACTAGCTGTATGCAATGACACGTAGGACAGGTGAAGTGAACAGTGTCTTCCATAACATTTAACAATCTGAAATTAAACCAGTGGGAAGATTTGACTCAGTCATCCAGGCTCCAACGAGACTTAGGGTTGTCATTTGTCAACCAGAGCCCAATAACAGTGCACCTTGGCAGGCATTACACATGGAGGTGACCCCTAACCTGGGTCTGTTTTTCAGCGGGTTGGGGACACTGGGAAGGACAGGGAGTGAAGGGGGGAGGGGCGTCTTCCAGGACACGGCCTAGTCCTGGGGGTGATAACTCACCTGGTGATAAGGCCTCTTTCACGGATCATAAAGCCCTGTTATTGCCTTCGGCCCTGTGTGTGTGTGTGTGTGTGTGTGTGTGTGTGTGTGTGTGTGTGTGTGTGTGTGTGTGTGTGTGTGTGTGTGTGTGTGTGTGTGTGTGTGTGTGTGTGTGTGTGTGTGTGCCTGTGTGTGTGTGTGTGTGAGAGAGAGAAAGAGAGAGCTACAAGGGTAAAGTCTCCTTTTACTTCTCCATTCTAAAACTCTGTCTATCTATTCATCTCCTTTAACCTCTTATTGCAGGACCGTCAAACAATTTCCATTTCACTTTGACATGTAAGGCTTACTAAGTTGTTAAACTTGGATTTCTGAAGTCATTCAGACTCCATCAATATATTTATTTTTCAACCAAAGGTTTGAGCATTGTGAACAAACACTGATGGCGTGTTAAGAGCTATTGAAAGAATGTAATATCAAGGTCATCACTGAAACTGATTCAAGATGGAAACGATTGGTCGCAATAGTGTAATGAAATACCTGTAAAAGGAGGCTTCTGATGGATTTGAGCAGTTTTCAATATGATCTAATACATTTCACAGGGAAGGGATGGCTCCCATCATGATATCACCGGATCAGCCTCGTGTAGAGTGAAACTTCTGACAGATAATTCCCATTAGTCACCTTTTTATTACTGCAGCTGGTTTGAGTATTAATGCAAATGTGTCTGTGTACAGCTAAGTGAAAGCTGTTGGAAAAAGCTTTATAGAACCTGTAGTGAAAATTCACCCGGGACTTACTGTACATCACTCACATGGTGACACTACACAGTCATATTGGGGGGCACAGGGGATGTCACAGGCAGAGATATAGCTACAAAATGAGCAAGAGAAATATAATTGGAACATGGGGATGGACACGGAGATACAGGGCCAAAACTGATAGTGAACAAGGGATAAACAGATGGATACATATCAAGAGAGAGTTTACAATGGGGAGAGAGGGAGAAAGAGGGATGGAGGACAAGCAAACAGAGAGAAGGAAGAGAGAATGGGAGTGAGAGGTTGAGAGAGAGAGAAAGAGAAGGAGAGACAGAGAGAGAGGGAGAGAGTGAGTGTGAAACAGAAGAGTCAGTGCGAGCTTGTCTCGGAGAGAGTGCACGTCCACACAGCTCGGCGTGTGGGAGTCCAAGATAAGCGAGACGAGGAGAAAAGGAGAAAAATAATGACAGGCTCCCTCATCGTTCGATAAGAAAGCTCATATTCAAATTCTTCCGCAGGGCCGTGTCCCTGCTATCGCTCATGCAGAAGCGACAAACGTGTTGAGAATGAAATAAATAAAGTGGCCGGCATAATAGAGCTGGCAGGGGAGGAGGGTGAGAAGAAGAGGAGAAGGAAGGGAGGGCGAGAGGAGGAGAAGGAGGAGGAGAGCATGGAGGCAGTTTGAATAATTGATTCAAATGCAGCTTGGCACATGCTCACGCATATCTATTATTCAAAATTAGCATCCTGTCAGAGAGCGGAAACCCCCCATCCACCAATCAGATGAGGCCTTGTTCAACCAACGACCGACTCCCGTGAGGACCATTTACAATTGGAAACGCTTCCATGAAGCGAGCCGAAGTTGTCAAAAAAGAAAAGGATTATTGATACTTGATCTGACGATAGTCATTCAAAATGTATTTGAGAATCATGGGTGGAAATTCAATGTTAACTCTAGGCTGACATGTAAACCACATTAGAGGGGTGAAATAATGTTATTATGGCTATATTAGTCATTAGCTGAGAACATGTTTTTATTAAGAGAGACAAACTTTTTTTATTTTATTACAGATACATTATGACAGTTCTAATGATACTGTATATTCATATTATGCCCTACCGCCTTGAGGTTAGCCCAGCCCACTCTCAACCCAAGCCCCACCCACATTTATGTCAATTTTGAGGGATGCCTCCAAGCTGCCTGTCATATTACATCCCTCTTCCTGCATGACAGCTCCAATATTTAAATGCTGGCCACATTGCTTGGCAAGCCTCTAGGAACTGTGCCCACCCAATCCACACCTGGATGGTACTAGTGACTCATTGCTGGCCAATCAGTGGTTGTCTATCACCTAAACTGTAACAGTGACTCAGAGCATACTGCTTATAAGCACAATAAAGCTAAACAGCAAGAGATAAATAAGGAGAGAGAAAGAGAGAAAGAGAGAGGGTGAATGAGTGTGTGTGAGAGAGAGAGAGGAAGAGGATGAGAGGAAGATATCCAACATTATTATTGAGACAAATGGACAGAGAATTAACCCCCCCCTAAAAATATATAATCCAAGAACGTATTTAAGTACAATAAATTCACTAAATTTCTATACTGGTGTAGGCCAAGGGATGGTAACTCTTCAGATTAACACAAATTATCTTTGCTTTATATTACACAAGTGATCCTGAATAATGGTTGCTTTGATGCGTGATGTCTGATATTTCCAGTTATACACCCATACAATGTCCCCCACGCCTCCTCCTATACATTAGTTCTGTTTCATGAGATACAGGCTGCTGCTGTTCCCTGGGAATTGCTGTCTCTCATTGAAAAATGTATTCAAAGAGAGGCGAATTAATTGGGATTAAATGGAAATAACAAAAAAGGTGATGCATGAGTGACTCTCGCAGTGTCCACGGAGACCCGGATGGCACGACAACAGCGACACTGCCACTGGTTTGTAGGTTTCAACTGTGCAGAAGAGTCCCTTTGCTGAATCAAGAATCCCCAGTTTCTCTATTGTTTAATTAATACGAGCACAAACAGAAGATAAATCCCCCCTCCTCCATAATTATTATGCTAGCATAAGGCTTTGTGAACAAGCTAAAATGGTGCATTTGCAGACTAAGTTCTTGCCATACAGTCGCCCAGCTGGAAACTAATTGAAATGTTTTGTTAGATCAGATAGGTGTGTTGTAACTGACGAACATATATTGCTAAGAACGTGAGTCTAGGTTAGGCCCTAGACTAGGATCTCATATCCAGGCCACCAGCACAAATGACGAACGCCCTAACCACTGTCCCAATAAGTGATGTTTCTAGAACATGTGCTTATTGGGCCAGCATAGTTAAGCCCTGTCCAGAAGAAACCCTAACCCCTCCTCTCATGTATGTAGATCTGAAACAACGTGATAGGTGTAAGCAATAGGGTGAATGCACTTTGAAATAAATCTCAGCTCTGTTAAAAGTACACTCAAGAAAAAATGATTTTATTTGTCATAGTGATTCAGGAGTATCATTAAAACAGGTTAACATGCCCCACTAACGTTAAATACTATACAGAAAACTCTTAAATTGATTAAATAAGTAAATCAAATCAATGATGAGAATAGTCAGATTAAGAGATACCTGACACTGTCATGGTGGTGTAGCGGGAAGATTGGAGTACCGTGAACCAAGAGGTTGTGAGGACATGTTGAATATTAATTACTGTTTAAATGAACATGCACAATGTAGTCAAATATGTAAATTAAAAACACCATGTTAAAAGCACTGTATGTGAGTGTTCCTAACCTTGCCAACAGACAAAAAGCTATGAATGGATCAGTGCCTTGATTGGCACGGTAACAAGGTGTGATGTGTAAAGTAAAACATTTTATGACGTTTATGACCCCTCTGATACACAGAAATGGTCCCTTGAAACGTGTCTAGAATTTTAATATTTTATATTCTGAGAACATGGCAACCATGTTCTGTGAATGTTTGGTGGGACATTGATAAAGATAAGCTGACATATGGAATTGTTTTAAGATGGTCATACCAAGGATCATTTAGCTATTTGATTTGGAATTTTAAGACCCCTTAAGGTATCAAAAAACAATATGAAAAAAAATGATTGGATGAAACATTGAATTTGCTATTACTGCTATTAACCAATAGAAACACATTAAATAACAGATTCACTACATTTAACAACTACATGGATAGTCCCCCAAAAATATCTAAAACAAGTTTGTTCTGAAGTGTCTGTCCTATATCTGAGAGATATAAGAAAGATCAGGAGACTATTTTTATTTGATTTATTTCATGTATTTTCCCCCTTATTTTAGGTACCAAACTATCTCCATAAATACATCCATATATTATTTTAACTAGTACCGGGGTCCTTCCCTAAATTTTATCAGCATATCGATTGCGCAACCAGGGCTGGAAAAACCTTGGATCACTGCTATTCTAACTTCCGCGACGCATATAAGGCCCTGCCCCGCCCTCCTTTCGGAAAAGCTGACCACGACTCCCTGCCTACAGACAGAAACTAAAACAAGAAGCTCCCGCGCTGAGGTCTGTTCAACGCTGGTCCGACCAATCTGATTCCACACTCCAAGACTGCTTCCATCACGTGGACTGGGATATGTTTCGTATTGTCAGACAACAACATTGACGAATACGCTGATTCGGTGAGCGAGTTCATTAGAACTTGCGTTGAAGATGTCGTTCCCATAGCAACGATTAAAACATTCCCAAACCAGAAACCGTGGATTGATGGCAGCATTCGCGTGAAACTGACAGCCCGAACCACTGCTTTTAATCAGTGCAAGGTGACCGGAAACATGACCGAATACAAACAGTGTAACTATTCCCTCTGCAAGGCAATCAAACAAGCTAAGAGTCAGTATAGAGACAAAGTAGAATCTCAATTCAACGGCTCAGACACAAGAGGTATGTGGCAGGGTCTACAGTCAATCATGGATTACAAAAAGAAAACCAGCCCCATCACGGACCAGGATGTCTTGCTCCCAGGCAGACTAAATCATTTTTTGCCCGCTTTGAGGACAATACAGTGCCACTGACACGGCCCGCAACTAAAGCATGCGGACTCTCCTTCACTGCAGCCGACATGAGGAAAACATTTAAACGTGTCAACCCTCGCAAGGCTGCAGGCCCAGACGGCATCCCCAGCCGCGCCCTCAGAGCATGCGCAGACCAGCTGGCTGGTGTGTTTACGGACATATTCAATCAATCCCTATCCCAGTCTGTTGTTCCCACATGCTTCAAGAGGGCCACCATTGTTCCTGTTCCCAAGAAAGCTAAGGTAACTGAGCTAAACGACTACCGCCCCGTAGCACTCACTTCCGTCATCATGAAGTGCTTTGAGAGACTAGTCAAGGACCATATCACCTCCACCCTACCTGACACCCTAGACCCACTCCAATTTGCTTACCGCCCAAATAGGTCCACAGACGATGCAATCTCAACCACACTGCACACTGCCCTAACCCATCTGGACAAGAGGAATACCTATGTGAGAATGCTGTTCATCGACTACAGCTCGGCATTTAACACCATAGTGCCCTCCAAGCTCGTCATCAAGCTCGAGACCCTGGGTCTCGACTCCGCCCTGTGCAACTGGGTACTGGACTTCCTGACGGGCCGCCCCCAGGTGGTGAGGGTAGGCAACAACATTTCCACCCCGCTGATCCTCAACACTGGGGCCCCACAAGGGTGCGTTCTGAGCCCTCTCCTGTACTCCCTGTTCACCCACGACTGCGTGGCCACGCACGCCTCCAACTCAATCATCAAGTTTGCGGACGACACAACAGTGGTAGGCTTGATTACCAACAACGACGAGACGGCCTACAGGGAGGAGGTGAGGGCCCTCGGAGTGTGGTGTCAGGAAAATAACCTCACACTCAACGTCAACCAAACTAAGGAGATTATTGTGGACTTCAGGAAACAGCAGAGGGAACACCCCCCTATCCACATTGATGGAACAGTAGTGGAGAGGGTAGAAAGTTTTAAGTTCCTCGGCGTACACATCACAGACAAACTGAATTGGTCCACCCACACAGACAGCATCGTGAAGAAGGCGCAGCAGCGCCTCTTCAACCTCAGGAGGCTGAAGAAATTTGGCTTGTCACCAAAAGCACTCACAAACTTCTACAGATGCACAATCGAGAGCATCCTGGCGGGCTGTATCACCGCCTGGTACGGCAACTGCTCCGCACACAACCGTAAGGCTCTCCAGAGGGTAGTGAGGTCTGCTCAACGCATCACCAGGGGCAAACTACCTGCCCTCCAGGACACCTACACCACCTGATGTCACAGGAAGGCCATAAAGATAATCAAGGACAACAACCACCCGAGCCACTGCCTGTTCACCCCGCTATCATCCAGAAGGTGAGGTCAGGTGCATCAAAGCTGGGACCGAGAGACTGAAAAACAGCTTCTATCTCAAGCCCATCAGACTGTTAAACAGCCACCACTAACATTGAGTGGCTGCTGCCAACACACTGACTCAACTCCAGCCACTTTAATAATGGGAATTGATGGGAAATTATGTAAAATATATCACTAGCCACTTTAAACAATGCTACCTAATATAATGTTTACATACCCTACATTATTCATCTCATATGTATATGTATATACTGTACTCTATATCATCTACTGCATCTTTATGTAATACATGTATCACTAGCCACTTTAACTATGCCACTTTGTTTACATACTCATCTCATATGTATATACTGCACTCAATACCATCTACTGTATCTTGCCTATGCCGCTCTGTACCATCACTCATTCATATATCTTTATGTACATATTCTTTATCCCCTTACACTTGTGTCTATAAGGTAGTAGTTTTGGAATTGTTAGCTAGATTACTTGTTGGTTATTACTGCATTGTCAGAACTAGAAGCACAAGCATTTCGCTACACTCGCATTAACATCTGCTAACCATGTGTATGTGACAAATAAAATTTGATTTGATTTGATTTGATTTATTCAGACAAGTCTTGTGAACAAAACAGAGAACACCATCGTGTTTGTGAGAGTCTCAGCTGTCCACAGAGGGGTCATATTAGTTTGTATCCTAAACCGTTCGGACGCCACAGAGGGACGTTGGCAGAAGAGGCGGTACCAACTTCAGATGCGTCTTGTGAGGCTTGTGGCCGTCCAAGAGCAAAACAGTGTTTGTGATTGCTACAGACATTTTTGTGAGAAGATCTATTTTTGGGATGTCTCATGGTCTGACAAACACCTCTCTAGCTCTGCAGATGCAGAAGGGCGATATCAGCGGATGTGGTGGATTGAGATGAAGCCCATGCAACAAAATAAAAAGATATATTAAAACAGACGGATTTTGATGGGGATTTTTTTATGATGCTAATTAGATTTCCGGTTTAATTAAGGGAATTGTCTCTTGGAAATATTCATTGCACATCACGGGAAGATTCCTTAACGTTCATTAATGTTAGTTAAAAAATAACCTAATGAGACTCTTAAGAGAACGTTCTCTAAAGTTGTGGGAACATTTGTTGTTAGCTGGGAAGCTTCTTGCTCCAGATAGACATGCTGTAGCAGTCAGCTAAAGTTGCTGCTGCACTAGACTGATGCAAAATGCAGGGACAACTCCATTGCCATTCCATCTGGCATTACATCCTCCTAACCTTGCATCTCTAAAATCTAATTTAACCAAGAAAAAGATTAGTATGGAAACCACTACCACTCCCTAAACACTGGCTTATGCAGGGGATGCTGATGTGTAGTCTGTTATATGAGAGAGAGAAAGTAGCAGGTAGCCTGGGTCCTCTCCAAACCTGGTGCCTGCAGCTCCTTTGTGGGTCAGAGAAGTGGCCCGCCTCGGTGGGCTTTATCTTGTTCCTGCTAAAACAGCTCATTGGCTGCAGGGGTTGTGTGTGTGTGTGTGTGTGTGTGTGTGTGTGTGTGTGTGTGTGTGTGTGTGTGTGTGTGTGTGTGTGTGTGTGTGTGTGTGTGTGTGTGTGTGTGTGTGTGTGTGTGTGTGTGTGTGTGTGTGTGTGTGTGTGTGTGTGTGTGGATCAGATGAGGCTGTGAGTGTTTTATTTGTTCCTTTCTAATGGAGCTTGTTGTTTTATTCAAAGTAGGACAATTGGTGTTTTTCTATCCTGTGCATTTGTTTCACATTTTCTTATGGTCTGCTATGCTGTTGTGCTGTTATGGTCTCTTGGAAATTAGTATGTGTATCCTTCTCTCTTGTAGAAGTAGTTATAGAACACAGTATTTCAATAAAGCATAGTTTGTGGCAATTGACCTCTAAGTGCAAAGTTCTTGCAGACTATAATCCTAACTAATAGACATAGATGAATATGGCAAGAGACACCATACAGAAAAGATTTAGGCTAATAACTGCTTCAGAAAGAGATAGAGAGGAGTTAAATAATATTATACTTTCTATCAAAAAAAACCTTTCAACCCAGATTAGCAATGGTCTACCAATTTACGCTGTTGCAGTGAGCAAGCCTTTTTGTTAAGGTCTAATGGTGAAACACTTAGATATACTGTATTTATCCCACAGGAAAGAAAAACCTCCCAGACAAATTGTTCTGTCACAAAACAAGTCGTTCTGCTACATAGATAGCGATATTGAAGCTCTCACTTTGTTATCTCGGCAACACTTTAAAAAGGAGGCCAAGGATGACCATAATTTTGGCCGAAGACACAGCAACTGAACAATAAGGTCAACTCTCCAATCAAAGACACTGTCGCCACTGTGTGTACTTTATTGGTTTAGGACACATTTTAATCGCTTGGTTTCTGAATCCCTCATTATCTGCATTGTTATCTCTATGTTGGGGAAGCTGCTGCAGACAAAATGTGATGTTTCTTCATAATCCCTCTTAGTCAATTACCTCATCCACTTCAGCCCACAATAAATCATTCCCATCATTTCCTTCTGAGATATTTCATTTGACCTTAAATTGTAGTAATTTGTTCTAAGACATGGCTCGATAAGTGCTTTTTTTGTAAGATTATATCGCAGAATGGCCACTTATGATTTTAACATTCCATTTTCAGTCTAGCATACTGTTCAAACAAGTAACATAATCTCAATTTGCCCTCCATCGATTTGAATTAATACCTCTTTAGTGACACCACACGTTCTGCTGTAACTTTAATGGTGACACTAAAGTCCCCTTACCTTTATGACTTCAACTTTGAAATACTGCTATTGCAACAGATCCATCCCTGTTGAAGAGATTTCAGCTGTACCCTAATCTCTACCACAATATGTCCCACAACAGTCTTTTTCCCTGCGTGTCAGAGGTGAGTTGTGAGTCATATCACTGTTGTTGTGATTACGTTCCATTAGAACCCATTAGTGAGGTATGTAAAAATCCATCATTCTGTCTCGCCAGCATTCCACTGCAAGGTGATACATGACCGTGCCAATGTATTAATGGGTCACAAACCCAGAAAAGCTGTAAAACTGTAAAAACTCTGGAGGCATATTTGCATATTTGCATATTTGCAAGCTGTCAGCTTGGAACTGTCCTGGAATTAGCCCTCGCTAGCCTCCAGAAAAAAAGCACAGGCACTAGCACAAACCATGTCCTGCGTGTGAATTTACAAATTGACTGGATGTGTTTCTCTCACTGTCCGGGAAAAATCCAGTCCTTTTCAAATCCCACCCCAGGGGAGTATATTTCTGGGTTCTGTGACACTGTAAAGTCCATGGAGAATAAGAGCACCTCCTCCCAGCTGCCCACTGCACTGAGGTTAGGAAACACTGTCACCACCAATAAATCTGCGATAATTGAGAATTTCAACAAGCATTTTTCTACGGCTGGCCATGCTTTCCACCTGGCTACCCCTACCCCGGTCAACAGCCCTGCGCCCCCCACAGCAACTTGCCCAAGCCTCCCCCATTTCTCCTTCACCCAAATCCAGATAGCTGATGTTCTGAAAGAGCTGCAAAATCTGGACCCCTACAAATTAGCCGGGCTAGACAATCTGGACCCTCTATTTCTAAAATTATCCACCAAAATTGTTGCAACCCCTATTACTAGCCTGTTCAGCCTGCAAATAAATTAATAAAAAATCCTACAATGTGATTTTCTGGATTTATTTTTCTCATTTTGTCTGTCATAGTTGAAGTGTACCTATGATGAAAATTACAGGCCTCTCTCTCATCTTTTTAAGTGGGAGAACTTGCACAATTGGTGTCTGACTAAATACTTTTTTGCCCCACTATAGCCCATCTGTAAACAGCCCATCCAACTACCTCATCCCCATACTGTTATTTTTATTTTTTATTTTGCTCCTTTGCATCCCAGTATCCCAGTACTTGCACACTCATCTTTTGCACATTTATCACTCCAGTGTTTAATTGCTATATTGTAATTTTTCATTGCCTTTACCTCCCTTATCCTACCTAATTTGCACACAATGTATATATACTTTTTCTATTGTATTATTGACTGTATGTTTGTTATTCCATGTGTAACTGGGTTGCATTTCTATAGGTTAGCTCTTCTCACTATGTGTCAAAAGCACTTTATTCTGGGGGATACACTGGTTTTCACTGTGGGGTAACTTCCCACATCCATCATCCATCTCTAGCACCCAGCTGAGTGATACTGTGCAGCCATTTTGTGTCACAATGCTCACCTCTGCCTTCTGCTATGACAGTGGAGAGGAGAGTAAGAGCCATTTTTTCTGGCTCTACCTTGCACCCATCAAAACCCAGGTGTTGCTGTCACCTGTCCCCCAGGGAGTAGGGCTAGTGGAGCGGATAGAGGGGGGGGGCAAAGGAATCAGGCCTAACTTACCTTGGGGAGTTCATTAGGAATCTCTTAGGAGGGCTACATGTGGAGCCCTGTCTTGACTCATCAACCCTGGTCTGGCGTTCCCTGAAACAAATGGAACAAACACCTGTTCTGTCCCAACCTCAGTTCAGTTCAGCCTAGTTGTTAATACTCATGTAAGTATTTATGTGCATGCACTTACATGTATGTAGCTGTCTGTCAGCCCGTCTGTGCTTCCTTCGCAAAACGATCAAGTTAAAATAGCCAGCATAGACTTTTTGACTCAAGCACTCAGCCAGCAACAGAGAATGTTACACAACTTTGTAAGACCTTTCAGGAGATGATCCCATTCATCAACGGAATGGCTACAAAGCACATCCACATATCGAACTCAGTCCAAATCACAGTCTCTTGTGTTGCCATGGCGCTAAGAGGCTTTGCACGGTGATGTTAGGGAATTCTGAATGTGGCTGGCAGTTTGGCCAGGCCACAATATTCCCAACAGAGGAACAGCTTTATTGTGTTGACAAGATCATGCATAAGATGCCAAATGCTTTTTCTTTGAGAAAAGAATCAAATGAACTCAGAGGGGAAAATAATTCAAGACATGAAAGAGTACAACCACTCTGATCTCTGTGTCCCTGGACTCCTCTGGCGTTTCTCACACTCTCTCCCTTTTGTCTTTGCCTGGCAAAAGCTGCAGATAGAGGATCTTTTCCCATCCCTATATATCATCATGAGACGTGAAGGATGGGAGCTGAGCAGAGCTGGTGAGAAGCATCTGTTTTTCGCCCCAACCCTGTTGACCAGAGAGTTAACTTATCTGAAGCCGTTGCACCATTGGGTTATCATCATCATCATCATCATCAACAATGCATCCTCATCAGCAGTATCATAGTAATGATGGCATTAGTGTATACAAGGTGTATTTGTATTCTTAATACAGTAGAATCTACACTATTTATGTGTTCTTGCAGAGCATGTATTAGATAGATGATACACAGCTCAAAGTAAATCAGACACACTCTGGATCACACAGCAGAGATCACAGGCGTAAGCCACTTAAAATGACACATTTTTATCCGTGACAATTAAATATCAGATGGCTTTATCTTTTTCAAGCGAATTACCTTTGGTTTGAACCCAGCGGCCATGGCTGTGTAGTGTGCCGAACACTGATAATACCTAGATGAAAATCTGCTGGGACTGCTACTACCTTCCCAGCTCGAAAGCCAGCCAGCCTTTCACACTTAATGTCATTTAGCAGAACTATTTATAATTTATCAGAACTAGGATCTGTATCCGGAGGACTTCAGAATGCAAATCAAATACACTGTATGTGCATATCATGACCATATACTGGATTTGATAGTGTAAGTATACCCTACTAGATGACGAGACCAGATTATACATCTACAGTGTCAAAACAAGACTAATAGCAAGTCACTTGGTGAGTGTTTTTTAATGTTTGAATATTGGCGATACTGACCAAACTACGTCAGTGTGTATATTGTCACAACAGTTTAGTCCCACTCCTTCAGACTTCCTGCCACTCCCTTACAGCTAGAGGTGAGCCTGTTCACCCAACTCGTGGCACTCTCTGAACAGAGGGTTGAGGCCCTGGGCCCTCAACATAGCAGCAAGCACCCTATGACTGGTAGTGGCCCTAGGAAACCAGCCAAATCACTGGTAAGTGTCACTCTTCTGTGACAAGCTACCTCTCTCCACATCAAAAAGTGTCCTGGTCAAGCAGTTTTCTGAAAAAATCTTAATGGCTCACACAAACACCTTGTAGCAGTCAATAACCCCAGAGCTAGCAAAACAAACTGGTCCTTGAGCTGGGTGACTTGTTTTGAGGCACGGACATCCACAATGTTGTTATTTTCAAGAACATGGTGTCACATTAAATGTAAGGGAAGGGACAGTTGGTGATATGTGCATTCCTAATCTTCTCTCATTGATTGAGACAGGTGGGTGTCCACCCCAAAGTGATGCATATCATTGCTGGATTACTTCATGGAGCAAAAACAAATATTTAATTTATTCATGGAGCATTTTATAAATTCATACGAACCCCCTGCAACTAGACATAGAAGTTTAGAAGATATGTGTTGTCTTTCCAGTTGGGAATTGAGGAAGTAAAGGTTGGTCAAAAATTTTCTGTGCTATACTTTACACTACCTACACTCTTAGAAAAAAAGGTTCTGTCTAGAACCTCAAAGGGTTCTTCGGCTGTCCCCATAGGAGAACCCTTTGAAGAACCCTTTTTGGTTCCAGGTAGAACCCTTTTGGATTCCATGAAGAACCCTTTCCACAGAAAGTCCTACCAGGAACCAAAAAGGCTTCTCCTATGTGGACAGCCGAAGTACCCCTTTGGAACCCTTTTTTCTAAGAGGGTACTGTGTAACGGCTGTATGGAAGCATTCACCTATCACTGTCATTTCAAAGTGTAGCTATCTCTGACTGAGATCTGCTCATTTCTCCTCCTGGTAATTTCCATGTAAAGGACCCATGAGCACCAACATGTGAAGTTCATAGGAGTATATCAAATTTGGTGTCAAATGAAAGATAAGAGTCTATATTTAAGGGAAATTAAGGCATAGATACGTTTAAAAAAATAAATCCATCCAAAATATTAGGAATAAGCAAAAGCTTTTGATTTCAAAGATGGAAAAGTTTTTTTTTTTTTTTTCTACCCGAAAAACTCTTAAAGGGTATTAGAAATACATCAAAACAGAATAATGTTGAAGAAAAACCCATGCCAATATTAATATTTAAATTTAGTTTTGCAGAAATTATTTTCCTTCTGTAAGTTTAAGAAATATTACCTAGTGTTTTGTCATTCTGTTACCAAAAACTCACAAATCTTAAATATATTTTCACATTTCTATCTGATGAGGGAGGATTATGAAAGTACACAGAAGTAACAAGTAAAGGTAGACCTACCAATTAATTTGTGTTTTAACTGATTACAATTTTGTTATATAATTATTAAGTGATAACCAAATCTGTAATAGAGTGACCGAAAAATGAGTAATAGAATGATCGCAATTGAATTGGCCACAATGGGAAATCATAATAGTCACAAATCACATTTGCAGTAGAGCACGGCACAGTACAGTAGAGCACACTAAAGTAGAGTACAGTAAAGTTTTTTTTTAAAGTATAGTAGAGTTCAGTACAGAGTATTTATTTTTTCAGTAGATTGAAGTTGAGTTTGGTTATGGATATATTTGATCAAGATGATTTTACAGATGATTTTGCCATTATCCATTAGCCTTTACATATGCTTAAATCAGGGAGTTTGACTATAAAACGACATATTTCTATATTTTCAGGGGGAATTGGCCATGTATAGACCCATAAACTGAATTAGTGTAATAACTTAACAAATATTTAATGTCAATAGGTTTGTTTAGTTTCTCTTGCACAACCTGGTTTATGTGAGTTTTGTTAAATAGTCACAAGGGTAAACCTGGTTTATCAGAGTATTGGGACATAGACACAGGAATAAACCTGGTTGGTATGGGTATTTGGGCTAAGATATGCAGGTGCAAATCTGGTTTATGTTAGTACTGGGACTCAGGTGCAGGGGGTAGACCTAGTTAACAGTTTAGGAGTAATCAGGCTTCAGCACATTTAGACCTGGCTTAGTTGACTAATTGTGTTCAAGCACAGGCGCAGACTTTGTGGGTATGTCAATTGGAGCTGAAGTTTTCACTTGGTCATTATGGGGTTTAGTGTTTAGATTGATGAGGAACATGTTTTTATTTCATCCATTTTAAAATAAGGCTATAAGGGTAACCAAATAAGGAAAAAGGCAAGGGGTCTGAATACTTCCTAATGCACTGTAGGTTACTGTTGGTGACTTGGGGAATACAGGCCTAAAGAAAGTGGGTAACAGGGCTGAGATTGGCAAGTAACAGGGATGAGGTATATTGGAAAAGCGAGTAACAAATAGGGCATTTAGAGCTAGGATATGGGTGTATCTGTACATGATTGTATCAATATTAGGGTATTGGCATATGGGTGTTAGGGTTAGGGCATAGGGTGACAGGGCTGGGGGTGTGAGTAATTGGGTTTAGATGTATGGGTAAGTAGCTATACAATGCAGTGCTGTTGTATACAGTGCTGTGGTATACAGTGCTGTAAAAAAAATATTTGCCCCCTTTCTGATTTTCTCTATTTTTGATATTGAATGATCTTCAACCAAAACCTAATATTAGATCATGGGAACCAGAGTTTACAACTAACAAAAAAAAATGATACGTATTTTATTTATTTAATTAACAAAGTTATGCAGCAACCAATTCCCCTGTGTGAAAAAGTAATTGCCCCCTTACAGTCAATAACTGGTTGTGCCACCATTAGCTGAAATGATTGCAATCAAATGCTTCTTGTAGTTGTTGATCAGTCTCTCACATCGCCGTGGAGGAATTTTGGCCCCCTTTTGCATGCAGAACGGGTTTAACTCAGCGACATTTATAGGTTTTCAAGCATGAACTGCTCGGTTCAAATCCTGCCACAAGATCTCAACTGGGATTAGGTCTGGATTTTCAACCTAATATTAGGTTTTGATTAAAGATCGTGACCAAGAATAAAACATACTTTTATGTACATACTTTAAAAACGTATTTTTAAGCAATGTGGATAGTGGCATGCGCACTGGCGACTAGCGTCAAAACAGCTTCCCAGTCAAAACAGTTTGCGCATATATAATGGTAACATTTTGTGAGGTTTTTCTTCGTTTTGGAATTTGGCAGCGGTTTTTGTGGCTATGTTGGCTACACAACATTTTTTTCTTGAGGCAAGTCGAAGTTCTGATTGATTTATCTTAATTCCAACTTTTTTTACCCCCTTTTTCTCCCCAATTTCGTATCCAATTGTTAGTAGTTACTGTCTTGTCTCATCGCTACAACTCCCGTCCCGGAGGGAGGTCATCCTCAGAAACACAACCCAACCAAGCCGCACTGCTTCTTAACACAGCGCGCATCCAACCCGGAAACCAGCCGCACCAATGTGTCGGAGGAAACACTGTACACCAAGCAACCTGGTCAGCATGCACTTAGGCATGCAACCTGGCCTGCCACAGGAGTCGCTAGTGCGCGATGAGGATATCCCTACCGGCCAAACCCTCCCTAACCCGGACGACGCTAGGCCAATTGTGCATCGCCCCATGGACCTCCCGGTTGCGGCCGGCTGCCACAGAGCCTGGGCTCGAATCCAGAGTCTCTTTTTCTTGTTTTTCAAGAGCAGGTCTTTAGGGAATATTCACCAAACTGAGTTCTACTAGGAGCAAACTGAACCTATGTATGCAGGCGCCTTTAGGACTGTGTGCACACATTGCCTTATGCTCATGGGACGAGAGCCGCAAATTATGATATAATACTTCTGACCTGATCCTATTTATTTAACAGATGATTGTTTTTGTTTAATTTTATATATCTTTTTTTTTTTTTACTCATTTGAAAGATTCCCCGTCTGCGGGCTTATGTTGAAAACGTACATGGCTCGAATGCAATGCAATTTTGTCTGCTATTTCTGGAGAAGTGCAAATATGAACTGTAAATTGGTTCCATGACATTTCTCTTTATATTGGATCTTTGTCCAGCTCCTGTGAAATGTTTGGATGTGCGTAAAACCCTCCATAGCCTAAGTTGCCTTGTCTGTATTATACGCCCACAGGGAGCAATTATGGTGCCTGGAACCGTATTTAGACAAGTTGTTTCATTTTTATTCGAATTTGATTAGAATTATACACTCTCTTCTTAGGCCTCATCAATAGCCGAGTGAATGTAATCTTGCTTATTGACTATGTTTATCATGTTCAGACTGCAATTTACATTAGGCCTAGGCCCTATATCAGTGTGAATGCTGTCAGATTAGATTTTGATCCATCAATGCATGTTAAAGGGAGTTCTTCCCCTCGTCTAGCGTCTATGTTTAACAATGTACAGTATGTCCATATTGAAGCAATGCATGGGGAAGGCTAACGAACTAACATTAGAATTGGAGTTGAAGACAACACAATACAGAGAAGACTGTAAATACACAACTGTATTTATCCATGGAGCACGTTCTGATTGGCCACTGAGGTGTCAAGCCTTGACATACCCACAACCACCGCCAGCTACTGAGCCCCTAATTCCGGTTGTGAAAGCAAAAATATTTCAGACACACCCCAAACCTAATCGCAAGATCGCCAGTGCTAATATTTACCATTGCGTTAGATTTGTTAAAACAGAGTCCCCCCATGTTATATCACAGCTGACACCCCATTCTTTCTGCAAACATGGTTGAATCTTAATTCAGATTAGATACTTAACCATTTTTGGAAAACGTGGTCACATAAAAACTGAGGGAGATTCTACAGTCATTCTGTTACCAAACTTTGCATCTGCACCGTTTGTCAAGTTAATGTGTTTTAGTACAATTGTCAGAGGCAATTGTTAAAGGTTTACTTCTGCATATAGGTGTACGGTTTGTTAAACTTGCAATCAATGGTTTTTGCTTGTTTTACATTTTAAAGTGAGTCTCAGCATCACTCTTATCGTGGAATTGCCCTCCTTCTCCTACCCAACGCTGCGTTCGTAACCAAGTGGCAATTTACCACAATATACAACTGGGAAAAATCTACTTGAACAACCCTCCAACTGGCAATTACCAGTGGGAAACTCATCCACCATCCTGAGCATGCTGACCTCACCTACAAAGGAAATAACCTCGATAACAGCATTTTCGGCAAATGCAACAAAACATTTATTAAAAGCAATTCATTAGGTTTTTTAACACTATAATTTGTTTACAAGTGAATAGCTGTACTTTCAGTTCATGGTTTACACAGCTTGTTAGACATTAGCATTTCTCAACGAGTTCAAAGCACATGAATGCATCCAACTGGCATTTATGACTTCCCAACAGTTGAATTCCCACCTGGTTACGAATGCAGCATAACACACTGGAAAGGCCCTGGAGTCCGCGATTTGACTAAGTGTAGAAAATGTGAAACCCAAAGCAGTTTAAATTATGGATAGGGAAAATTGAAATTACAGCAACAACTATTTGTAACGAGTACTGAAGCTGGCATTGATTAAAGTCTATTTTAAAAACATAAGATTGAAACTCTGCTGTTACAGTGCCCCCAAGTGAGAATGCATAGTATAACAGTACGTTGGTTTGGCGTATTTGAGCTGCGTCATGCAGTCTGGCGCTGTCAGGTCCAAACAGCATCACATGAAGATAAAATATAGCGTTGACTATTTACCAAGCTGTGTGCAGTGTTTGAAACTGCACCATTAGGATTTTTTTCTCATTGTCTTAACCGTTTTCTTTACACATACAATTCTGAGAAAACCAACTGGTCCAAAATGTCTCCCATGAGTCTTCCATTGTATTTTTATTTTTACAAAGGACTGAGAACATGCAGGAAACAAATGGTTGATTTAAAGCAGTGATAACAGAATAACTGGCTTGGTACGCGTTCAAAGAAATTCCCCATATGGTGCGAGGCAAGGACAGATTGGGTAGATGGTAGACCTCGTTAGATACCATCAGATCATTTGATGCTATCTGCACAGCCAGAGAAAAAGTTGTTCCATGCAGCACTAGCATTTCCCACATAAGAAATAGGAGCAGGGGTGGAAACACAGATCGTTCTCCAGACCTAAGTGGAGACACTAGCTGAACCTGTGGCATGTAGCGGTTCACTTCCAGCCCATACCGCTTTTCCTTTTTACATTTAGCAGAAGTTCTAATTCAGCGAGTGCATTCAAAGGGCGGTAAACGGCAACCCATCAACACTTGTATGCAAAGGCACACCACGTACGGCCCCATTCTCTACAAGACGCCAAGTCCTGTACAATATGCAGTTGGCTTTTTGCAACACGTCAATATTGACCAAATCATCTTGGTATGGTCCCTTCAACTTGTATGCATAGTGGACTGTGTCATTTCAAACCCAGCTATGATTAAATAATTGTACCTCAAAACGAGATGTAAATTTCAAATATTTATTGAATAAAATGTGGAATTGTATAAACAAGTCTCCCCCACTCACTTTTCAGTTGGTAGCCCAGCATCAATCCTAACAATGGCTGACTTTTTTTAAAGGAAGAAGCACAACCTTGTAGATGGGGCTGCGATGATCAGAACTACAACACTCTGCTGTAACATGGACGTATGCAGCCCCACAAAACATTGGAACTGCAGTTAAGTGCTTCTACCCAAACTGAACCACCCTTACCTATTCTAACCACCGCCCCCAAATCCCGCAACCACAACAGGATTCCGCATGAGGTGGCGGTTGATCATTTTATTGAAACTTGTACAAAACAAAAAGAGTTACATGGAATTGTGCCCTTCACACAGCAAACTAAAAAATATAAGGAAAAAACTAAATCACCACTCATCCCACATCTGTCAAGCCGTTTGTCCATGTTTGCACTGGACTGCTCCCGTATGAGGGGGGAGTTAAACTGGTAGTAAAAAGTCTCAATTCAGAGGTAATCATTATCTTAAAGGGGGTGCGGTGATTGCAGCACGGGGGAGAGAAGTATCACAACCAGGGGAGAGAGGGCTGCTGAGAGCTTCTAGAATCCGTGGACCTTGAGCTGCTCCTCTTTCGCCAGGCCAATCTGGAAGTGGGATGAGGGCAGAAGAGACATCACACAAAGGAACTCTGAACTCCAGTCACAGAACATTTACAGACAGGTGTTTTTCTATGAGAGCCATCTGTAGGGGCAATGACAGATGGCCGCTTAGTACACACAAGTGTGGAGTATAAGCTGGGTGCAATGTGCTATAGCAGGGACAAGAGTCAAACCTACCTCAATCAGAAACGTGCAGATATTCTTGCGCTGGTCACCTTGCAGCTGAATCACTTCCCCATACTCTGGGTGCTCAATCACTGTCCCATTGCAGGCAAATTTCTGTTGACAAAGCAGAACTAGTCAAACAAGATATGGAACTTTTTAGTTTACCACCTAGTGTAAACTCTGCCATAACATACCTTCTTAAAGGCCTTGACTAGCTTCTTCTTATCATAGTCGATGGCTATGCCCTGGACCGTGGTCAGAGTCTTCCTGCCGTTACGCTGCTGGATTCTTATGTGGATGTAGTCGTCAGTCCCAGATGGGAGTCTGTCATTACCCTTAGTTGCATCAGCAAATGGGTCTGTGGGGAGAACACCATTTTAAAACTAACCACACTACAGTTCAAAAACAATCAGTCATGTAAGATTACAAGGAAGCAACGTAAAGTGATAGCTAAAATGGCAGTGGTATGTTTGACCTAGCTAACAAAAGATTCAGGCCGATGAACTGGTGACGTAACGTCTTAGCCACGAGGCTCAGGCCCAAGCAAAACCCTGCACAGATGTTTGTTAGCAAATTACATGGAATATGGGATTAACGTTAGAGGGAGAAAAAAAATCCCACACAGAGTGGGCGGCTAATCTGCTCAAACCTAGATTTACTCGGAATATTTAGTGACATATTAGATTAGTGACATGGGAGAAAGTAAAATGCCACAGCCCAGATAGAAAATCAATTCGGGAAAACAAGCAGAAATTTCGAAAGGACGTAATTAAATGGTAGAGAAGCCCACAATTCAGCGGCGCTACATTATTTGATCAGGCCACTTACGTTACACTTAAAATAGTTTACGCTTCACCCAAAAGGCCTTCCCGGCAGGGTCGTATTACATACAGACAAAGGCAAAAATTCTACATCTATACTCGGTCCATTGTTGAGAGCTAGTGCCAGAAAAACAACCGGTAGTAAGAACGAGTTACACTCCCAAATCGGTATTGTACATTGATCAATGTAGCCACAATAGACTAGTTTGATATACCGGCTACAAATCCGCGTTCGGGCATAAAAAAAGGAAGTGAACTTCGGCCTAGTTGAAGTCTGATGGATATTGGCCAACATTTGCAAAAAATAAAAAAAATCTAGAGGTTAATATAACTTATTTTCAATCGAGAGGGAATGTTCTCTATAAATAACCAGGATGTTTCATGAACATTTAAAATCAAAACGATATATTTAGTTGGAACGCCGTCAAAATTCTTACAAATGCTAGCTAACGTTAGCAACAGCCCTTCCCCCACTTTTCCGACCCCGCTTTAGCCGAGACGGTTGAAATGTCTTACCGAAAGTTTGGAGGTTCTGGATAGCGGACATACGATAAGATTTCCTTTCCTTTCGGATAATAACTGGTTAGCGATAGACTGGTCTGCTTAATTTATTTTTCTTTCTTTGACTCTTCCGTTTCACTGGGACGACGTTTTAGTCAGCTGAAAGGCTCTCACAAAATGGAGATTGTTTAGCTTGCAAAGTAGAAAACAACCCTTTATAGCGCCTCCCCGCACGTAAGGACGTGCATCACGCCACACCCTATTTTACTGGAAAAATTACGTAATTATCTTGGTATTTCAGAGGGGAAAATACCTGGAACATAGGCTACATAAAAACTATAGCACACATATATAAATTAAATGTGAAGATTTTTAGTTAATAAAGCAATGTTCTTCGTCGATGAAACAATGGTCAGTGGTACATTATTCCATTTTAGGAAATATATTGAAAACAGATGTTTCTGTTTTTGGTATTTCTACACCTGCATTGCTTGCTGTTTGGGGTTTTAGGCTGGGTTTCTGTACAACACTTTGTGACATCAGCTGAAGTAAGAAGAGCTTTAAAAATAGATTTCATTTTATTTGTTTTTAACTGACTAACTATAGGCTTCTCCTAACGTGTAGTTGATCGAGCCCCCTCGGGAGAGTTGCAGATTACAGTAAAACATTCTTATGCCAACTATACAATGTGTTGGCACCTTTAATTAATGTACCTTTTCTCATAAAATAAGTCAATTTCAGCACCCCTCTTGATGAAGTCAGATTCAGAGGGGTTGGGTTAAATACAGAAGACACATTTCAGTTGAAGGCATTCAGTTGTACAGCTGACTAGGCATCCCCTTTTTAAAATCGTTACATCTCAAATGTAAACACGACCTCACTTGAAAACTAGCTGCTGTTTGTCTGTGTCTGATGGGACAGTGCTATCCGGCATCCTTGGGACGTCCCTACGCCAAACTGTAATCTTAACCCCTAACCCCTAACCATTTAAAATGTCAACTTCAATTGGGTAGGGACGTCCCAAGGATCCCTGAAAGAACGGGCCGTGTGTGATGAACTCCCAATGACTGAAATAGGGAAAATATCTGTTGTAGAGTGTACTTAAAAAATGCAGCATGCAATCTGAATTATCTTGATCGTATGAAGATGTATCCCGTTGACCATATTTAGCCAATTTATAGAAAGCTAGCCAATGCTTAGAGTTTGACTAACCTAGCCTGCTACTGCTGTAAATGTACACTGCTAAAAAAAATAAAGGGAACACTAAAATAACACATCCTAGATCTGAATGAATGAAATATTCTTATTAAATACTTTTTTCTTTACATAGTTGAATGTGCTGACAACAAAATCACACAAAAAGTATCAATGGAAATCAAATTTATCAGGTCTGGATTTGGAGTCACACTCAAAATTAAAGTGGAAAACCACACTACAGGCTGATCCAACTTTGATGTAATGTCCTTAAAACAAGTCTAAATGAGGCTCAGTAGTGTGTGTGGCCTCCACGTGCCTGTATCAAATCAAATCAAATTTATTTATATAGCCCTTCGTACATCAGCTGATATCTCAAAGTGCTGTACAGAAACCCAGCCTAAAACCCCAAACAGCAAGCAATGCAGGTGTAGAAGCACCTGTATGACCTCCCTACAACGCCTGGGCATGCTCCTGATGAGGTGGTGGATGGTCTCCTGAGGGATCTCCTCCCAGACCTGGACTAAAGCATCCGACAACTCCTGGACAGTCTGTGGTGCAACCCAGTTGGTGGATGGAGCGAGACATGATGTCTCAGATGTGCTCAATTGGATTCAGGTCTGGGGAACGGGCGGGCCTGTCAATAGCATCAATGCCTTCCTCTTGCAGGAACTGCTGACACACTCCAGCCACATGAGGTCTAGCATTGTCTTGCATTAGGAGGAACCCAGGGCCAACCGCACCAGCATATGGTCTCACAAGGGGTCTGAGGATCTCATCTCGGTACCTAATGGCAGTCAGGCTACCTTTGGCGAGCACATGGAGGGCTGTGTGGCCCCCCAAAGAAATGCCACCCCACACCATGACTAACCCACCGCCAAACCGGTCATGCTGGAGGATGTTGCAGGCAGCAGAAGTTCTCCACGGTGTCTCCAGACTGTCACGTCTGTCACATGTGCTCAGTGTGAACCTGCTTTCATCTGTGAAGTGCACAGGGTGCCAGTGGCGAATTTGCCAATCTTGGTGTTCTCTGGCAAATGAAAAACGTCTTGCACGGTGTTGGGCTGTAAGCACAACCCCCACCTGTGGACGTCGGGCCCTCATACCACCCTCATGGAGTCTGTTTCTGACCGTTTGAGCAGACACATGCACATTTGTGGCCTGCTGTAGGTCATTTTGCAGGGCTCTGGCAGTGCTCCTCCTGCTCCTCCTTGCACAAAGGCGGAGGTAGAGGTCCTGCTGTTGGGTTGTTGCCCTCCTACGGCCTCCTCCACGTCTCCTGATGTACTGGCCTGTCTCCTGGTAGCGCCTCCATGCTCTGGACACTACGTTGACAGACACAACAAACCTTCTTGCCACAGCTCGCATTGATGTGCCATCCTGGATGTGCTGCACTATCTGAGCCACTTGTGTGGGTTGTAGACTCCGTCTCATGCTACCACTAGAGTGAAAGCACTGCAAGCATTCAAAAGTGACCAAAACATCAGCCAGGAAGCATAGGAACTGAGAAGTGGTCTGTGGTCCCCACCTGCAGAACCACTCCTTTATTGGGGGTGTCTTGCTAATTGCCTATAATTTCCACCTGTTGTCTATTCCATTTGCACAACAGCATGTGAAATTTATTGTCAATCAGTGTTGCTTCCTAAGTGGACAGTTTGATTTCACAGAAGTGTGATTGACTTGGAGTTACATTGTGTTGTTTAAGTGTTCCCTTTATTTTTTTGAGCAGTGTGCATTTGCCTGCTGAGGCTAGTGTTTCATTAGCTATCTCTCTGTCAGTGAACACATTTTTTAAATATGATTTGGCATGATTATGGGGTGGTTTTGCGGACACAGATTAAGCCTAATCCTAGACTAAATTGCACTTTTAAACTGGACTAACTGAAATGGAATTTCTCAGACATGGTTGAATATAGCCTCAGAGTTGCTCTAGTCTAGATTTAAAAATCTGATTTCCAGAAGGACTATTAGAGTAAATCTAGATTTAAGTGAAGGCTTAAATTAAACCTGTCCAGAGTCAGGTTTAACTTCAGATTAATGGATGTTGGCCCCCATGTTGACCTTGGCGATGGAGTAAAATGGATTACCCTGGACTAATTCAATGATGATCAAAGAGCACCACCAAGTCCAGACAAAAGGACAGTTATAGACCGGAGCAACTCACTGAATGATTTTGATTAAATCAAATTTCCGTGACTATTTCCTTACGTACAAAGAAAATGCAGCTAACATCATTTGTTTGCTTGAGCCAAGGCTTTTATCTGACTCTCTTAGGGGAAAGCCCATTCCTCCTTCCCTACTGATCACCTTGAGTTTTTTTGGCATCTGCAACCTTCCTCGTGAAACAGGAGATTTGTGTGGTGTAGGTGAACTGACTGTATGCAGAATAGTACACAAAAGTCTGCAATGATATATGTGAACTGAAAGACAATTACATCAAGTTCCCTGATGCTGCGGCCCAAGCCAACTACAAGGTAGAGTTATATGAATATGGGAACTTGCCTGGAGTCATTGGCTATATAGATTGATGTCATATTCCCATTAAGTGTCCCTCTGCAGCAGATGCTGAAGACTACAGGAATCGTAAATCTGGTTCTCAATAAATGTACAAAGTATGTGCACTCCCACTTTGCAGTTCTCCAACATTGTTGCATATTGGAAAGGTACGATTTATGACTCAAGGATTTTCCAAAACTGTATGCTCAGCTTGAAAGAGGACAACATTGTGGAATCATACTTGGTGACAGTGGGTATGCACAGAACAACTTCTTGTTCATCCCCTATCTTCATGCAATAGGACCTGAACAACAACTGTACAACCCAGCTCATATCCACTCCAGAGGTGTAGTGGAGCACATGTTTGGTGTATGGAAGAGTCCTTTCCAGTTTCTCAGAAACACATTGCGCTTTCAACCAAGAAGATGCTGCATTGTCATAATTTCAACAGCAGTGCTTCACAATTACCTCAAACAGCATGGCTGCCCAGATCCTCACACTGAAGATAAGGATGATCCAAACGTTCCCATGGTTGAGGCAGACACCGACAGAAATGGACAAGCCTACAGAGATGCTTTTGCTACGCAGGACTTCTCACAACAAAGATAGCTCAAGTGATTGAAGCAAACATTAGCCACTATTGGGACCATGAACTGGTGCTGGTTCGAGAATAACATTGGCACTGCTGCTGCTTCCTGTTTCTCTCCTCCATCATAGTACAAGGTTCAAATTGATTACAGGGGTCTTCTAAAGACCCCCACCATTGATGATGTTGTTATTAATTTGCTTATGTGCCATTGTACTTATGCTCACTGTATAGCTGAATATTGAGGCCTCTGTCTGTGTCTAGCTCTCTGCCAAAATCCGCAGCCCCGCCTGTGAGAAAAGGTGTGAAAAGGGACTGAGGGTGATAGCGAGAGAGAGAGAGAGAGACAGTGTCTGTTTTTCTATGAAACAAGAGCAGATTTGCACGCCACTGAAAAAGGTTCTCAGAAACCTTGTGTTAAGAATAACTTGTTCTTTTAGCTGCACGCGCAGGTTTTGACATAGGAGATCACACCATAAGGTGCCATCTTGGGTATATAAGATCGTGTCTTTCTTTTCTTCGGGCAGAACATCAGGAGAGGCATCATTTGTATGTCTGATGTTTGATATTTGACTTCTGTCTACGTCTGTATTCTAATTAAAATCGTTGTGATTTATATATGCACATTTTGAGTGTTCCTTATTTGTTAAGTAAATAACAGAGCCCAGAAAAGTGGAACCAACATTAGCCAACTCAACATGAAGGGTGTGCATCTTCATATCATGCTCTTCTTTTAAATACATTTGTTTTTCGCTCATGAAACTAATGTATTTAGCACCAGTTTCTCATTCATGCTCACAGCCTCTTTGTCTTTGTCCTGCTGCCCATGTTAGTGACACAATCTTCCCTCCTGGCTGCTGCAGATGTAGTGAGCTGACCTTCATCCTGTCTTATCCCCTCCAAGCTATGGTGATCATCTGCCTCTAGAAAATGATTACATTGCTGCATTAGATCATATTATTTCTTCAAGAGTTGCATTCATTACATCATTGTTATTATGGAAGTGCAAGAGATGACTGACAACGTTATATATTCCCTGCAGTCCAGGGATGGCACATGTTGAATGAATGTGGTCTACCAAATGAGGATTGCAACAGTCCCCCATCTGAACTGTCCAAATGGTGATCATTGGGGACACCTTCCAGGGGTTGTTGGCTATCAAATATCCCGTTCAACAAGTCCCCCAGCTCATCTGTCTCTGGTCTTACCAGTCTTAAAACACTCCCCACGAGCAACATTTGTCTTCTTTAAGTTGATTGTTATGTTTTTCCACAGGACCTTAGAAAGACAAGACAATATAGAAATTATATTAGTTATTATGCGTGATTTTGTGTGTTACATTTCTGTCTCACGAATACATTTAGGCCCCACTATGTTGTTACACAAGAACAAATTGACTTTGATTTGTAAAAGTGGGCCAACAATTAACTGAAGTTGTTGTAGCGTCCTTTTGTTAACTTTTTCATTTGTGTTGAATTAATTACAAATGGTAGTCCAGACATTATTATTCTTGTTTTCTGTTGATGAATCATGCTATTTGTTCTCGATAATTGGGTGCTTTGACAAAAATCACTTCAAGAAAGTTTTTTCAAAGTTATCGAAATTCTTTTAACGTTTTCTTTTACCTCCGTCCATTGTTTGGTTTAGGTTATTTGTTCCAATTCAACACAATGCTTATGTATTAGTGTCCCATCCTGGTTTTTGAAGCATCATCAGGTCAGTACTAAGTGCAAATTGTTAATCTAACCAGGCTTCAAGTCAATAAAAGATTGACGGAGGCGAGGGACATGGACTGGAAATGAGGAAGGGAGTTTGGATGGCTAACTAAAAAGCAGCATTCCTCAAGAGAGGATGGCTTTCACTTCAGGAGTGATGAATTCCTTAACTTCTTTGACGAAAAGATCAAGATCATGATCATTAGAAAGCAAATTACGGACCCCTCTTTGAATCTGCGTATTTCTCCAAAGCTCAGTTGTCCTGAGTCTGCACAGAACTGTCAGGACCTAGGATTAATGGAGATAATCAAGTTTTTTAATCCTGTATCTCTTGACACATTCATGAAAATAATCATGGCCTCTAAACCTTCAAGCTGCATACTGGACCCTATTCCAACGAAACTACTGAAAGAGCTACTTCCTGTGCTTTGCCCTCCGATTTTGAAAATAATAAATGACTCCCAATCCTCAGGATGTGTACCAAACACACCAAAAGTAGCATTTATGAAGCCTCTCTTGAAAAAGCTAAACCTTGATCTGGAAAATGTAAAAAACGATCAGCCTTTATCGAATCTCCCATTCCTCTCAAATAAAAATAAAAAAGCTGTTGCACAGCAACTCATTACCTTCCTGAAGACAAATAATGTATACGAAATGCTTCAGTCTAGTTTTAGAGCCCATCATAACACTGCACTCGTGAAGGTGGTAAATTACCTTTTAATGGAATCGGACCAAGGCTCTGCATCTGTTCTCATGATCCTAGACCTTAGTTCTGCTTCGATCACCACATTCTTTTGGAGAGATTGGAAACCCAAATTGGTCTACACGGACAAGTTCTTGCCTGGTTTAGATCTTATCTGTCGGAAAGATATCACTTTGTCTCTGTGGATGGTTTGTCCTCTGACAAGTTAATTGTACGTTTCAGTGTTCCTCAAGGTTCCGTTTAAGGACCAATATTGTTTTCACTATATATTCTACCTCTTGGTGATGTCATCCGGAAACACAAAGTCAACTTTCACTGCTATGTGGATGACACACAATTGGCATAGCGTCGTCCGGGTTAGGGAGGGATTGGCCGGTAGGGATATCCTTGTCTCATCGCGCACCAGCAACTCCTGTGGCGGGCCGGGCGCAGTGCACGCTAACCAAGGTTGCCAGGTGCAAGGTGTTTCCTCCGACACATTGGTGCGGCTTGCTTCCGGGTTGGATGCGCGCTGTGTTAAGAAGCAGTGCGGCTTGGTTGGGTTGTGTATCGGAGGACGCATGACTTTCAACCTTCGTCTCTCCCGAGCCCGTACGGGAGTTGTAGCGATGAGACAAGATAGTAGCTACTAACAATTGGATACCACGAAATTGGGGAGAAGAAGGGGGGAAAATATATATATATATTTTAAGGACAGACTTTTTTGCATCTTCATAAAATCAGAAACTTTTTGTCCAAAATGATGCAGAAAAGCTAATCCACGCTTTTGTCACTTCTAGATTAGACTACTGCAAGGCTCTACTCTCCAGCTACTCATATAAAGCACTAAATAAACTTCAGTTAGTGCTAAACACGGCTGTTTGAAACTTGACTAGAACCAAAGGCTAGGGCTGATTTCAAGGTGTTACTGTTAACCTACAAAGCATTACATGGGCTTGCTCCTACTTATCTCTCCGATTTACACGTACGCTACATCACAAAACGCAGGCCTCCTTATTGTCCCTAGAATTTCTAAGCAAACAGCTGAAGACAGGGCTTTCTCCTATATAAGTACATTTTTATGGAATGTTCTGCCTATCCATTTGAGAGACGTAGACTCGGTCTAGACCTTTAAGTCTTTACTGAAGACTAATTTCTTCAGTAGGTCCTATGATTGAGTGTAGTCTGGTCCAGAGGTGCGAAGGTGAACAGCAAGGCACTGAACCAACGAACCGTCCTTGCTGTCTCTGCCTGGCCGGCTCCCCTCTCTCCACCGGGATTCTCTGCCTCTGACCCTATAACTGGGCCTGAGTCCCTGGCTTACTAGTGTTCTTCCATGCCGTCCCTAGGAGGGGTGCGTCACCTGAGTGGGTTGAGTCACTGGCATGATCTTCCTGTCTGGTTTTGGCCCCCCTATACTCAGCCTTGTCTCAGGGTAGTAAGTTGGCGGTCTTTGACATCTGCTGATGTAAAAAGGGCTTCATAAATACATTTGATTGAATGATTGATTGAGATGACGGAAGCAGAAGTGTTGTTTGAAGATGAAAGTGCGTCGAGTACAGTTAGTGAGGAAGATGAGTGGACAACAGTGAAGTCCAAGAACGAAATGAAAAGGGCTACAATTGTTGTGGGAAATGAGTCTGATGAATCATTGCTTGTTGGAGTACGATTTTTGTTTAAGGATGTTCATTTGAGGAAACCCTTTGGAAGTCACGAGGATGGTGAAGAAGGCATTGGGAAAAGTGGACGCAGTCAAAGAAACCAGGAATGGTATGGTGTTGATATCGTGTGTATCCAAAGAGCAAAAGGAGCGTGCATTGTGGCTTGCAAAAGTATCGACTCATGAAGTGGACAGCTTTGATTTTCAGAGCAGGGCATCGGTAAAAGGTGTTCTCTCTGGCGTCTCGTTGGACATTGATAATCAATATCTTAGGCAAAAAAAATGGAGTAGTCATGCACGTCGCTTGACCCGTATGGAGAATGGGAAAAAGGAGCAAAGTTGTATTAATGTCTGTATTATTGATGTTTGGTAAAGAGTATCTACCACCCTATGTAAAGCTGGGATATAAAATATATGCCGTAAGAGCATTCGTGCAAAACCTAATGCAATGCAAGAAGTGTAAAAGGTTTGGCCACGTGTCAAGTGTTTGCAGATGGAAGGAATATTTGATTGTCTTGGAATGTAATATGTTGCAACTGTGGTGGGGATCATATTTCTGAATTCCCTAAGTGCCCTGTTAGGGTGAAAGGGGTTGAGGTGTCGAGGATCAGCGCTGCACAGCAAATCTCCTATGTGGAGTCGGTGAAGAGAGTTGAAAGGGTAAGAGGCCACAGTTCTGTAGAAGATATGGCTGTGGATGCATCGCAACCAGTTGCAAATGTTATACATCAATCAAGTGATCTGGATACATTTATTGTGAAGAAGATGGATTTCGTAGCTTTATAGCCACAGTTATTAATTATGTCCAAGAAGTCCAAAAGCATTATACATAATTATACATCATTATACATCATTATAGCTGCAGCCGAGAACGTTTTGGGCCTCCAAGACTTAACGGCAGAAGAATTGCAAGGATTACTGTCGCCAGAAAATGTCCTGCCCTCACAATCTTTTAAATAGAGACCTGTTCCGAACAGACCCATGGCAACTAGACCCGGCCCGATCCGAGTGAGGGAAGCAGCAGAAAATCTATTTTTTTAAATCAACTTTATTACAATCCCCTAATGTTGATGTCTGCACCTACGCGGAAATATAATTAGAATAATAAACAAATTCCCATAAAAATGTGTCAGTTTAAACTAGAGATATACATTTTTTGCATTAGATGGCATCCGCCTATGTCGTTGCACTTCAGCATCTGCGGTGAAAGGTGACAGAGCTAGAGCGGTGTTTGTCATACCATGAGACATCCTGAAAAACGTTTTTCTCACAAAATCGTCTGTAGCGTCCGAACGGTTTGTTCTACGACCCCCACAAGCATCTTTGGACTAGTCTGAAGTTGGTGTAGCTAATCTGCCAACTTCTGTCAGTAATGTCCGAAGAGTTCGGGCTACACACTAATATGACCCTCTGTGGAAAAGTGAGTCTCACGATTCTCTTGCTATAGGATGCCCACAGTTGAAATAATGAATGGAAATACAGGTATTTAATGGAGACTGTTTAGTGACAGCATGAATGACATCAGTGAGTCCTGCCTTGATGACTGTATTAGGTTTACAATTGTTCTATAGATTTTTGTCATCTTAAATTATTACTTGGAATAACAATAGCTAAAGCTCCCTGTCCCGGAATGACATGCTAAAGTGATACACATTTTCTGCTCCTGCTAGCTAGCAACAGGTCTACTTGTTGTGGCTAGCTAGCTGCATTGCTAGAGTTGCTGTGTTGTAAGTAAAGTTGGGTGTCAACTCTATAACTAAATAGATTACAAATATAAACTTTACCTGACAGCAGTGCGTCAGACAGAATTGAGGTGTTTTTGATGTAACAGGAACGTTATAGGCCTACTATGCTTGGTTATTATATTCGGTTCTGTTATGTAAACTGCAAATGAATCGGTATGTGATCTTGTGAGACATTGTGAGTAGATGTGCTTGTTTTGAGGTCAAAGCTAGAGCTGTATGGAGCCACCTGTGCACATTTGTTCATATTCTTTGCTAGTTAGTGAGTTATTAGCCCAGTTGTAGCTGATTTCTATTCAACAATGGGGGAGTGGTTGCTTCCTACAAGAGCACAAAATGTGTGCATTTCTAGCCATCTTTGAAAAACAAATCAGGTAAAGAGCTTTTGTTATGTCTTAAAGGGGTAGTGTTGTATTTTGAGACTGTCTTGAATAAGCTAAGTAGCCAATAGGCAGAATATAGCATAATTTGTATGAGTTTCTGTAATAATGGCATGGAATAATAATTATTTTTATTTCGTAAAGTGGTTTCTTGCATCAAACAACACATTTTCAGTCACCTCCTTGTCTGAAGGACAAGTAGATAAACAGGTTCATGTCAAGCCCTGCATGTTTTTTTTTTTCAAGTCTCATGGAATGTAGGCCTACAATGAACCACACATTGGCTGCTACTGTAGGCTGAATGATAGAACAGCTATTTCCATGTTAAAATGTTATGGGATGCATTTTCTCCATTGTTTTTTTATGGTAGGACACTCTAGTAGGCCTACATTATGATCAAATGGCAACAGTAGGCTACTTGGCCACTGTTAAAACTGTAACTTAAAGTGGGTACAGACTCAGAGTTCACAGTAAACACTCAACAAAAGTAGCACTGAATTTTCACAATGTTCAAGTTTGCGCACAGAGACCTGAAATTTGCTCAGTGCTGAATTTTTTTGAGGGAACATTTCCTATGACTATGTGGTATAGCTATTTGTAGGCTATGGCCTAGGGGTATTTAACTCTTACCCTCCAAGGTCCGGAGCCTACTCATTTTCTGTTTTAACTGATAATGAATTGCACCTACCTGATGTCCCGGGTCTAAATCCATCCCTGATTAGACGGGAAGAACGAAAAAAGCACAGTGGAACTGCTTACTATCATTGCAATGGTTGCGAGGAGAGGTTTATTGGGAGTAGGCATTTGTGTACATTGTATTGTGTAGCTTACACGCTGTATCATAAATCAGCTTGATCACATGGTTACAATATTCCTTATTAAAGAATAAAATGAAACAGAGATGAACTATTCATAGAATTTATTTGCATAGATTAAACATGCTATCATATCAATTGACCAATTAGTGAACATAAATCATTACTATGTAGAAATGCAGGAAATTCCTTTTAAAACAGCCATAAAAATCAAGCTTTTGGTGTTGTGTATTCATGCATCGCAATAGACTATAATCTAAATGCATTATGACCTCTAACTTGGCCCAATTCACATTTCCAAATTCCCACCCTGACATACCAAGTTAGAATGGGCCCTGTGTCTCAAACAATAGCCCATGTAGGCTAAATATCCCAAGCAGAGCTACAGCAGCTTTCAGAGAGGATCAGGCTCCTTGAGATTTGTGGTTTGGGTGTCCTCAGCAGAACGGTGTCGTTCTGGGTTGCAATGCGCAAGAGGGGTCCATAGAGTTTTATTTTATAAAGGCAAACACAAAGTCAATTAGGATTTTTTCCCCCATGTTCGAATTGGCCAAAGTGGTCAAGCCTCAGACGGTCTTCAGTAGTGCACACACGTAGCCTATAGTTCTTCATCATTCTCACCAGCGCCAGAGAGAAGACAGGGAAGAAACCACAATTTTATACTTCTAGACTGATATACATATTTATTTGGTTTGTCATTCTATCGCTTTTCATGGAATTTTTGTGGAAATGAAATATCATTTATTTAGATAACATTTTCCAGAAATAGTTTTACCAGCTGTGTATTCTCAAATTGAAAAAAGCACTCCGGCAGCACCACACCTCTGCTGGGTAGTTCACCATGTTTTATTGGTTTACTAGTATTTGGCAGCGTTTGCCTGTCCAGAAAACAGAAATAAAAGTATGTTGAAAAAGGGAAGAATTGACATGGGTAACAAATGGAAATTTGTTCACAATAAATAAATATACACAATATATTATATTATATATACCCTGCTTTGCAAAACGTGCGCACCCAAAGATTTTGGTATCTGCACAGACATTGCTGACACATGCCAGATCTTACAATGCCTGGATGAGTATTTCACGCATCAGCTAAACACATAATATGCTCCAGTAATCTGTTGCCAGACAGTTGATGATGTGGCATGCAAACAATGGTTGATGCATGCAACGTCTGATCAGGGAACACAACCTTTACCTCTCCATTCTCTGGAGGTGCATCATGGGTAAACAAATACCAACTACGATACACCTCCTGATACAGAGTTTGAGACAGCGTTATCATCAGCTGGGATGACCTCAAGGACCTTTTGTATAGTTCACATAGTTTGGTGGGTAGGATTGATATTGTAGCCAGGCCTAAGCCTAGTGTAAATTCACTGGTGGTATGGCTGCCTGACCCTAAGTGAACTCTACAAGCCGCACCTTTTGAATTGTCCTCAATGTAGCACCTTGTCAGAACAGTAAAAACCACAACATGTTACAACTCAAACTAACCTTTTGGCTGTATTTTGGAAATTAGTGGGACATGTGACATTTGATGCGAAAAATCATAGATGAACCTTTCTGCTCGAGGTGGTTATAAACATTTAACGCTGATCCTGTGCATCAACTTGTCTCTCTCTTGCCAGGTGGCTTTCTTTCATACCCTAATGCTTTCTGAACTGAGTAGATTTACATATAATTAAAGCAGAATCTTCATCGCATTTGTTCAAATGTTAAATATTTCCAGATCACTTTGGGAGTGTTAGGTATCTACAGTACTTTATTATGATCTGATTATGCCAGTAGAACAATTGGTAAAACACTAACTAACATGCACAGAAAAGTCAAACTCCTCTGTTATGAAATCCATCACCTGACTTGACTACATTCTTTATAAAGTTGAACCTGATGGGTGAATCTAAAAGCATACAGATGCTGCTAACTGTAATAATTTGTAAGTCGCTCTGGATAAGAGCGTCTGCTAAATGACTTAAATGTAAATGTAATAATACAACACTATTTCATAGCCAGGTTTTGTTCGCTGCTCACAGGGTAATGTTTATGTGCTGCAGGTAACACTGCCTGGCCGCTAGACCAGCCCCATATACAGGCACAACTCCTCTTAAATGTCCAATGCTGCCATTTGTATCTCAATATGACATCACTTCTGGGTAGCAATTTAGCTAGGACTGTCTGGAAGTGATCTGAGTGGGGAGGGGAAAACTGAAGACTACGTAACCCTTTCAAAACAACAGGAAATCAGGCCTTGCTGCTAACCTCTACCTTAAAGGTCATCTTATGAGTGACAAAAAGGGATCATTAAGAGATTACGGTTGTTGTACATCATTGTCACCAACAGATTTGGTGTAGTGCCACCAAAGGAGAAAAAGTATCATGAGTGGCATTCTTGCTGTAAACAACACACCCATTGACACTCAATGATCTTGCAGTTAGCCACTGTTCATCCATGCAGTGGGTCCTACAGTTGTTAGTGTCTTTTGACCCCCACAAAAAAAAAAGGAACTGACCTCAACCCACCAATAGGTCCTGACGCACCACTTGGGAAAAACTGGTGTCGAGATAGGGTGGCATCCACCGAGCCACCAGTGGCCTTTATCGTCATTGTCACTTTTCATATCTTCACTTATAAATAATGTCAAGCTGGTCTGATAACATTTCCCCACAGAATAAACAAGCCATTAATCTTTCTGTGGCAATGGAAATTTATCTCATTATGGAAGAAAAGCTGAAGGTGATCATTTGAACTTCATTAAATTCCAAGATTATATGCCGCCGATAGCTAGAATTTAGCTTGAACAGATTTTGTCAGACATAACATGTAAAAAGTACCTGTCATTTTGGGTGGAAATGATTACCTTTCAACAACAAATTAGCTTTAAGCAATGTGTCAACATTTTGGAAAAGAATATTCTTCTGGTGACTTTAGGAGTGTCCTAATTACACAATTAGGCCCGAGAAGGTGTGGTATATTGGCCACATACTACAAACCCCCGAGGTGCCTTATTGCTATTAAAAACGGGTTACTAACGTTATTAGAGCAGTAAAAAAAAATGTCATACCCATGGTATACAGTCTGCTATACCACAGCTGTCAGCCAATCAGCATTCAGGGCTCGAACCACCCAGTTTATAATAAAGAGCGTAATGTTTTATTCAATTTACCACTTAAAATGTGACTTTTGATGTTGCATTATGTATATTTCACTTAACCAGTTAATGTATTTTCACTGTAGGCAACTTAAAAATGTATTTATTGGTCCACTTCCAGAAAGAAAAAGTTTTACAAGTTATTCTGTCTCCATATAGACCTTTTTTCACTGTGATCCTGCCTTCAGAACCATCCAATTTACATTTGAAAGAGAAGAAAACATAATTCCATCATACATACCCACAACTGTTTTTGTAGATCTGTGGTGGGCAGGGTTTCTTCACACCCACCCTTGCTTTCAATAGACAAAAACATGTAACATTTTTGCACAGTTCAAAAAAGCCCTTTATAGCATCACATCAGACCCCAGGTTGGAGGGACGTTGACAGCAGCCGTGACAGCATCAATGCAGTTGTTCCGTGCCAGTGGCGCTAAGCAGCTCTCCCACGACTGCAGAGGGGGACACTGGAACAGTGTTTGTGGTGGTGCAGGAGGTTATTAGACCTTAATGGGGTATGCATCAAGTGTCTCGGGGAGCATGACAAAATTCTCAGGCTCCCTGTGCATCAGCAAGAGGGAGAACCTGGAAGATCTTAATGGTCGCTTTGCGTCCTACACAGAGAATCTAAATTAGATACCTTTTCGCATCACAATTGTAGGGTTTTCTTTTTTCACTGTTAGCCTAAAGAACTACCATTCACTTTCTCCTATCATTAGGTGTAAAAATCAAATGATATTCTGGTCAGATGCGATAGAACGGCCACCCAGTGCATTCAAGTACTCAGTTGCGATTCCTCTCTTAGTGGCTAAAACAGTGAGAAGTCTACCTAGGATGTGTGTTGTATGAATGTGTGAGGCTCGATGTTGTGTGGCTCAGGTGCACTCACTAGAGGGAACCAACACGCAGCTTGAGCTACAGATCAAAGAACATTGGGAGAGAAGATCCCTTGGTGACCGTAAAGAAATGTGTTGCCACTTGGGGATGATCGATAACCTTCAGAACCAGGTAGGTCTACATGGGGACCTATCACTGAACACCTTCCACAGTCTCATTTTGC
The DNA here is from genome assembly GCF_034236695.1 of Oncorhynchus nerka. Classification (NCBI taxonomy): domain Eukaryota; kingdom Metazoa; phylum Chordata; class Actinopteri; order Salmoniformes; family Salmonidae; genus Oncorhynchus; species Oncorhynchus nerka. Next base: position 8,899,050 of record NC_088421.1, read on the forward strand.
TCTTAAGTATCATCTCATGACCAGACGACTTACTCTCGTTCATTTGTGACCTGTCACCAAGTAGAATTCTAGCCCATCCTTTCAGCAAACAGTAGTGGGAGGGAAAGTAGATAAGCAAACGAAAGGACCCCACTGGGCACAGACAAATTCAATACAAACTAAATCTAAAGGGGAAAACATTTAAACAGAGATATTGGCACAGCACCGAACAAAAATATAAATGCAACATTTGAAATGTGGAACCAACATTTTACGAGCTGAAATAGAAGCTCATAAACATTTGCCAAAAGCACAAAAAACATTTTCAAATTTTGTGCACAAATTTGTTTACATCCCTGTAAATGAAAGGTTACTGAGGAGGTTGTCTGTAATAAAGCCCTTTTGTCAGGAAAAATTCATTCTGATTGATTGGGCTTGGCTCCCAAGATGGTAGGCCTATGCCCCCCAGACCCACCCATTGCTGCGGCCCTGCCCATTCATATGAAATCAATAGATTAGGGCCTAATTTATTTATTTAAATTGTCTGATTTCTTTTATGAACTGTAACGCAGTAAAATCATTGAAATTGCTGCAGTTATATTTTTATTCAGTGTACATGACCAAAAGTATGTGGACACCTGCTTGTCAATCTCATGAGAATTAATATGGAGTTGGTCCCCCCTTTGCTGCTATAACAGCCTCCACTCTTCTGGGAAGGCTTTCCACTAAATGTTGGAACATTTCTGCAGGGACTTGCTTCCATTCAGCCACAAGAGCATTAGTGAGGTCGGGCACTGATGTTGGTCGATTAGGCCTGGCTCGCAGTCGGCGTTCCAATTCATCCCAAAGGTGTTCGATGGGGTTGAGGTCAGGGCTCTGTGCAGGCCAGTCAAGTTCTTCCACACCGAGCTCAACAAACCAGTCCTGTACGGACCTCGCTTTGTGCATGGGGGCATTGTCATGCTGAAACAGGAAAGGGCCTTCCCCAAACTGTTGCCACAAAGTTGGAAGCACAGAATCATCTAGAATTTCATTGTATGCTGCAGCGTTAAGATTTCCCTTTACTGGAACTAAGGGGCCTAGCCCAAACCATGAAAAACAGCCCCAGACCATTATTCCTTCCCCACCAAACTTTACAGTTGGCACTATGCATTCGGGCAGGTAGCGTTCTCCTGGCATCCGCCAAACCCAGATTCGCCCATCGGACTGCCAGATGGTGAAGCGTGATTCATCACTCCAGAGAATGCGTTTCCACTGCTCCAGTGTCCAATGGCGGTGAGCTTTACACCACTCCAGCCGACGCTTCGCATTGCGCATGGTGATCTGAGGCGTGTGTGCGGCTGCTCGGCCATGGAAACCCATTTCATGAAGCTCCCGACGAACAGTTATTGTGCTGACGTTGCTTCCAGAGGCAGTTTGGAACTCAGTAGTAAGTGTTGCAACCGAGGACAGACGATCTTTACATGCTACTTGCTTCAGCACTTGGCGATCCCCTTCTGTGAGCTTGTGCGGCCTACCACTTCTCGGCTGAGCCGTTGTTGCTCCTAGACGTTTCCACTTCACAATAACAGCACTTACAGTTGACCGGGGTAGCTCTAGCAAGGCAGAAATTTGGCGAACTGACTTGTTGGAAAGGTGGCATCCTATGACGGTGCCACGTTGAAAGTCACTGAGCTCTTCAGTACGGACCATTCTACTGCCAATGTTTGTCTATGGAGATTGGATGGCGTGTACTCTATTTTATACACCGGTCAGCAATGGGTGTGGCCGAAATAGCCGAATCCACTAATTTGAAGGGGTGTCCACATAATTTTGGCCATGTAGTGTATCAGGACAAGGGGAGATGAATGAGGCTGCTGAGAGCTTCTAGAATCCGTGGACCTTGAGCTGCTCCTCTTTCGCCAGGCCAATCTGGAAGTGGGATGAGGGCAGAAGAGACATCACACAAAGGAACTCTGAACTCCAGTCACAGAACATGTACAGACAGGTGTTTTTCTATGAGAGCCATCTGTAGGGGCCATGACAGATGGCCGCTTAGTACACACAAGTGTGGAGTATAAGCTGGGTGCAATGTGCTATAGCAGGGACAAGAGTCAAACCTACCTCAATCAGAAACGTGCAGATATTCTTGCGCTGGTCACCTTGCAGCTGAATCACTTCCCCATACTCTGGGTGCTCAATCACTGTCCCATTGCAGGCAAATTTCTGTTGACAAAGCAGAACTAGTCAAACAAGACATGGACCTTTTTTTAGTTTACCACCTAGTGTAAACTCTGCCATAACATACCTTCTTAAAGGCCTTGACTAGCTTCTTCTTATCATAGTCGATGGCTATGCCCTGGACCGTGGTCAGAGTCTTCCTGCCGTTACGCTGCTGGATTCTTATGTGGATGTAGTCGTCAGTCCCAGATGGGAGTCTGTCATTACCCTTAGTTGCATCTGCAAATGGGTCTGTGGGAAGAACACCATTAAAAACAAATCAATTTACTTAAGACAAAAATAGAGTTCAAAAACAAGCAACCTAAAGTGATACCTAAAAAGGTCACTATTTTGTTTGACCTAGATAACAAATGCAGGCCGATAAACTGGTGATGTAACGTCCTATCCACAAGTCTCAGGCCCAAGCAAAACGCTGCTCAGATGATGGTTAACAGACTAGTACATGGAAATGTAGGTGTTTGACAAACCCCTCCCAAAAAAAGGGTGACTAATTTACGCAGACCTTAGTTTATTTGGAATACTGGGGGGGTTCGTGACACATGGTGAGAGAAAGCAACATTTCACAGTCCAGACAGCCAATCATTCCGGCAAAACACAACAGGCAGAACTAGCTGAAATGTCGAAATGACAGCATGATTGCAACTACGACAGTAGGGGGAATATCATTAGATCTAGCTATTTGTCTGAACTATTTATAGTTTCACCCTGAAGGCCTTCCTGAAAAAAAATGTATCAGACAGATTGGGCAAATAGTTACATTTATACTCGGGCCATTGTTGACACTGTGCCAGAAAAACAACCGGCAGAAACAATTTGCTAACCGAATAACGTTAGATATTGTACGTTGATTAATGTGTCCACAATACAGCCTTGCTATAACGGCTACAAATCCGTGTTGGGACCAAACGTTAAACAAGGACATTAACTTCGTCTGATGATGTCGATAGGTGTTGGTCAACGTAAAAAAAAAAAAAACACACACCTGGCATTCTATTAATAACTTTTTGCAATCTGAAGGGAATGTTCTCGACATAACTAACCAGATGTTTTATGAAGAGATTTATTTACAATTTATGATTAAAATCAAACGTTATATTTAGTTGTAACGTCGTCAACATGTTTGCAAATGCTAGCTAACATTACCAACAGCCATTTCCCCGGCTAATCACGTTAGCCGAGATGGTTGAAATGTCTTACCGAAAGTTTGGAGGTTCTGGATAGCGGACATACGATAAGATTGACTGCTTTCGGATGATAACTGGCTAGCGATCGACGTGTCTGCCCAAATTCTGTTTTTCTTTGAATCTTCCTTGACACGGGGACGAAGCTTTAGTCGGCTGACCGGCTTTCACAAAATGGACATCGTTCAGATTGCAAAGTGGTACACAACCTTTTACAGCGCCTCCCCGAAACTACCGTCACCGACGTTTTTGACGTACGTATGGACGTGTGCTACGCCACCCTATTTTACTGGAAGAATGACATAATTATTTTCGTATTTCTGGAGGGGAAAATATCCACTAGGCTGCATAAAAAAAATATAGCACAAATATCTAAGTTAAATGTGGAGACCTTAGCTAACTCCAAGGTAGAGTTCTATGAATATGGGAACTTTCCTGGAGTCATTGGCTGTATTTAGGGTGACCAGACGTCCCCTTTTTCCGGGGACAGTCCCCGTTTTTAGTGGCCTGTCCCGGCTGGAGCTGTCCCCGGAAATGTCCCCGTTTTTAACTGTGCTTAAAAACAGACCGCAACGTGAAATAGTTTACTTGGCAAGAAAGACAGGGCAGCAGAGCCTACCGGTTGACGTCTCGATCGCGTTGTGCTTGTTTAGGCCAACAGAGGGGGCTGCTCCCTATAGCAGCTTCATTCATTCTTCTTCTTCTACTAACTACTTGCTCGCGATAGTTTTAGAGAAAAATGCTGTGGCAAACTCAGCCAGAAGCTACCAAGTATCAAGTGAATCCACAACATCACCACAAACGTCTTTTCAAGTCAAACAATCGTTTGAGGTACCAGCTAGTGATGTTATAATCTCACAATGTATTATATAGATAGATGATCTGCTGTATAAGGTTTTAAATAGGTAATGCTAGCTAACACTAGCTCTGTAGACTAAGTTAGTTAGCTACTGTTATGGTAGCTAGGTTAAAAAACATGTAAACATGCAGTGGACGGGCTATTTTGAAAATATGATAATATTAAATGAATGCACAATTAATTCGGAGAATATTTTTGTAGATTACAATTTTAATGGTTTGTCATTATAAGTAGTGTGAAAATATATTTAGAAATGTTCATGGATAACATTAGCAGTGGAGAGGAAGGAGAGGAGGAAGAAGAGTGAAGGAGACAGAGGAGGAAAAGTAAAGATAAGGTTACAGAGCCTCCCAATTTATTATTCCAAACAATGTTTTAGAGATTAAATACAAAAATGAGGAAAGCAATGGGAATCTGTTAACCAAAGTATTTTATCTAATAGTATGCTATTTATTAATACAAATTGGAGAGGAAGGAGAATGAAAAATTAAGGGAGTAAAAAGAGTGAAGCAAGGAGAATGTAGAAGAGTGAGGTGGAAAGGTGAAGAGAAGGAAAGGAAGACGAGTGAAGAAAAGAGGAGGAGAAGAAAAAGTTAAGAGAGTAAGAAGAGTGACACAAGGAGAGTGAAGAACAGACAGGAGATACAATGACTCTTTCCAAGAAACGGAAATGCGCTGTTTATGAAAAACATGAGAGAATTTCCATTTATACGCTCAGGTCAAGACGATAGAATGGTTCACTGCACCCTTTGTAATTCCTCTCTTTCAATTGGCAGCCGGAGAAGAACGGCAGTGGTAGAACATCAGCAGACGAAAAAGCACAAAGCCTCTCTGGTTGCCCGTGTTGGTATGCCCTCTGTCACCACATTCTTCAAGATGGTAGAGCCTTATGGTTTAGCTGTGCAGGGGGTGTCTTTGCATACTACACTATGCAACACAATCATAGTTACAGATCTATGGACTGCACAGCACAACTGACACAGAAGCTTTACGAGCCAAAGTTTACATGTGCTAGGACAAAATGTGACGCCATAGTGAGTAACGTGTTAGCAACATGGGCAACTACTTTGGTAACACAGGACCTAGACCAGGTTGAATTTGTGTCCCTGTCCATTGATGTGTTCATTCATGGACATGTAAAGTTGCTGTCAATAGTAGTCAGATATTGTAAGATATATGGTGGCAACACATCTGTGGAAACAAAACTGCCTGATTTTGTTGAATTGAATGGAAAAACAGCAGAGGAAATTGCAGCTGAGGTCTTGGTGGTCATCCAAAAATGTAACCTGGAAAACATTCTCTGCAACCTCTGTGTGAAGAGATCCAGAAGGCAGCAGTCACACTGCAGGAAAAATGCCCCAATGTGACCATCAATGACGATGCATTGTGTGACGAGGTTACTGGCCAGCAAGAGTTCCTAAAGGGGGGATCGCTTGAAGAATGGAAAACATCTGAGGCACCACTTAGTCAGAGATGGAGCACGGTGGTTACCCACTTCAAAGAGAATGACATCCCACACATAACCTGGCTAGATTAGCGTCTGTTGTCATGTGCTTATCTGGAGGTAATGCACCAGTCGAGAGAGTGTTCTCCCAAATGAATGATCTATGGACAGCAGCAAGAAATAGGTTCACTGTTCCTACCATCAAGGCCATTCTTATTGTGAAGACAAACTTCAACCTCCCCAGCCAGGAGTTCAATGGAGAACCTGGCCAAAGACAGCAATCCTGAAGAAAATACATTCTTCTGAGAAACATACAGATTAGGTTGGAATAAGTATATTATGTAGTTACCAATTTCATCAGCATCTTATTTCTTTATTATGTTGTTAAGTATTTCACATATACTATTGTCTCTTTTTTCAATTTTGCTCATGCTCTCTTCTGCTCTTATTCTAGCAGGACCACTGAATGGCTGTTCAGATCGGACAGTTCTGTCTTGTCTATAGTGTTTCTGTAGTATAGTTTTTTTCTCTGTATCACAATGTGCCTATTAGACTAAATACATGAAACTGGAATTGTCCCCCTTTTTTATTTCATAGATAATAACATTGGATATTTTTTCATTTCAGAAATCTGGTCACCTTAGTATAGATGGATGTCATATTCCCATCAATCAATCAATGAAATGTATTTATAAAGCACTTCTTACATCAGTTGATGTCACAAAGTGCTGTACAGAGACCCAGCCTAAAACCCCAAACAGCAAGCAATGCAGGTGTAGAAGCACGGTGGCTAGGAAAAACTCCCTAGAAAGGCCAGAACCAATTTGTAAGTCGCTCTGGATAAGAGCGTCTGCTAAATGACTTAAATGTAAAAAAATGTAACCTAGGAAGAAACCTAGAGAGGAACCAGGCTATGAGGGGTGGCCAGTCCTCTTCTGGCTGTGCCGGGTGGAGATTATAACAGAACATGGCCAAGATGTTGAAATGTTCATAGACCAGCAAGGTCAAGTAATAATAATCACAGTAGTTGTCGAGGGTGCAACAGGTCAGCACCTCAGGAGTAAATGTCAGTTGGCTTTTCATAGCCGATCATTCAGAGTATCTCTACCGCTCCTGTTGTCTCTGGAGAGTTGAAAACTGCAGGTCTGGGACAAGGTAGCACGTCCGGTGAACAGGTCAGGGTTCCATAGCCGCAGGCAGAATTGTTGAAATTGGAGCAGCAGCACGACCAGGTGGACTGTGGACAGCAATGAGTCATCAGGCCAGGTAGTCCTGGGGCATGGGCCTAGGGCTCAGGTCCTCAGAGAGAGAGAGAGAATTAGAGAGAGCATACTTAAATTCGCACAGGACACCGGATAAGACAGGAGAAATACTCCAGATTTAACAGACTGACCCTAGCGCTTTCAACCAAGAAGATGCTGCATTGTCATAATTTCAACAGCAGTGCTTCATAATTACCTCAAACAGAATGGCTTCCTAGATCTTCGTATTGAAGATGAGGATGGCCCAGATAGATGTTCCCATGGTTGAGGCAGACAACAACACAAATGGACTAGCCTGCAGAGATGCTTTTGCAATGCAGCACTTAGCAAACAATAGCCATGGATTCACAAATGGAAATATCGGGACCCCAAACTCGTGCTGGTTTGAGAGGAACATTGGTACTGCTGCTGCTTCCTGTTTCTCTCCTCCTTCATAGACAACTCAACATGAAGGGTGTGCATCTTCATATCATGCTCTTCTTTTAAATACATTAGTTTTTCACTCATGAAACTAATGTATTTAGCACCAGTTTCTCATTCATGCTCAGCCTCTTTGTCTTTGTCCTGCTGCCCATGTTAGTGACACAATCTTCCCTCCTGGCTGCTGCAGATGTAATGAGCTGAGTGCAAGAGATGACTGACAAAATTGCATATTCCAAGTCCAATGATGACACTTATTGAATGAATATCCTACCAAATGAGGATTGGAATGGTCCCCCATCTGAACTGTCAACGGCTGAGTTTAGACAAGCAATTATGATATTTTTTCCACTAATTGGTCTTTTGGCCAATCTGTCTCTGGTATCTCCAGCCTTGAAAACCCTCCATACAATCAACAGCTTTTGTCTTCTTTAAATAGATTTTTATGTTTTTCCACAGGACCTTAGAAAGACAAAACAATATATACTTAACACAAATATAAAACGCAACATGCAATAATTTCAATGATTTTACTGAGTGACAGTTCATATCAGGATATCAGTCAATTAAAAATAAATTCCATAAACCCTAATCTATGGATTTCACATGACTGGGCAGGGGCGAAGCCATGGGTGGGCCTGGGAGTGCATAGGCCCACCCACTTGGGAGCCAGTCAGGCCCAGCAAATTAAAATGAGTTTTTCACCACAAAATGGCTTTATTACTGACAGAAATACTCCTCAGTTTCATCAGCTATCTGGGTGGCTGGTCTCAGACGATTCCGCATGCGAAAAAGCCAGATGTGGAAGTCCTGGGCTGGCGTGGTTACACGTGGTCTGCGGTTGTTAGGCCGGTTGGACTTAATGCCAAATTCAATGACGTTGGAGGTGGCTTTTAGGAGAGAAATTAACATTACATTCTCTGGCAACAGCTCTGGTGAACATTCCTGCAGTCAGCATGCCAATATGCGAGTTCCGTTAAAACTTGAGGCATATGTGGCATCGTGTTGTGTGACAAAAGTGCACATTTTAGAGTGCATTTTATATTCCTAAGCAAAAAGTGGCCTTTTATTGTCCACAGCACAAGGTGCACCTGTGTAATGATCATTCTGGTTAATCAGCTTCTTGATATGCCTCACCTGTCAGGTGGATGGATTTTCTTGGGAAAGGAGAAATGCTCACTAACAGGGATGTAAACAAGGGGAGGGGGGGATATTTTATTTCAGCTCATGAAACATGGGACCAACACAATATATGTTGCGTTTATATTTTTGTTCAGTGTAGAAATGATTTTAGTAAGTATGTATGATATGGTTGTGTTAAATTTCTGTCACACAGAACATTTACAGAACATTTAGGCCTCACTGTGTTGTGTTACACAAGAAAACTAACATTTCAAAGTGACACTGATTTGTAAAATGGGCCAACAATACAGTATTTTACCTGAAGTTGTTATAGTGTCCTTTTTGTTTACTTTTTTCATTTGAGTTGAATTCATTACAAATGGTAGTCGAGGTATTATTTTTGTTTTCTGTTGATGAATCATGCTGTTTGTTCTCGATAATTGGGTGGTTTGACACAATTCGCTTCAAGAGGATTTTTTTTAAATCACTGAAATCCTTTGAACGTTTTCTTTTACCTCCGTCCATTGTTTGGTTTAGGTTATTTGTTCCAATTCCACACAATGCTTATGTATTAGTGTCCCATCCTGGTTTAAAAAAAATCATCCTCAGGTCAGCACCAAGTACACATTGTTAATCTAATCAGACTTCATAAAGATGACCTGGTTATTCCTTACTTACCTTAGTCTGGGACTCCCTAGTGTAGAACTAATTAAACTGAAGTTAAGCAACGTCTCAGAAAACCATTTATTTTATCTGGGTTAATTTAAGTAGAATTAGCCTAGTCCCAAATTAAACTCTGTCCATGAAACCCCACTATATGTCTAATTTCAAGCAATTAGCTGCAGGCTTAAAGAAACATTCAATCATATACTTTGCATCGAAACCCAAATAAAAGCATGTAGATACTGTATAGAAAGGTGTGTGTGTGTGTGTGTCATGTTCTTTGAGATTGGGTTGACGGAGCGCATCCAACTTTCAGGTGCATACACTGCCACCTACTGTACTGGACTGTGAGGCCATTCACAGCCTGTCTACACTAAATTCCGGTAATACAAATTTGGGAAAAAGGAAAATGACCCTGCCAACAACTAGCCCTCTCTAGAAACCCCCCCACCCCATTCCACTATTTAACCCTGTCTAATCCTACTCCTGACTAACGGTCTGAGAGGACAGTAAAATACCACTCAACACCCCCTGCAAATCTTCTGCAGTAAAATGCCTTCCCAAGAACTTCTCTGCAGCTGCCACCACAACCTCTATTTTCAGTGATTTACGTTCAATTTCTGCAGTACAGTTGACAACCATGGCTATGAATGCTAAGAAACCCACCTTACTGAAGCACATATTATTCCCATCCCTCTATTGGTCTCTGCCTACTCACACAGGAATCCTCTTAGTATCCCTCACCCTGTAACCATCTTCCTCTACCACTCTCTTCACCGCTTCGGCATACAACACTTTCTGTACTACTGTAACCCTGGCAACCTCAACCTGCTTTTCTCTCACCAGACACCTCCGATCTCCAGCCCCATGGGTACCCTCACAGTTTACACACACAACTTTCTCCACCGATACTACACATTCCTTCATCTCATAGCCTCCTGCACACTTCTTACATCTAGGAACCGCTATCCTATACACTACTGCAACATGACCATAAGCTTGGCGCCTAAAACGCCTAACACCCCCCCCCCTGTTATCACTCTTTTCAACGGCGCCCTGCTCACAGTTCTAGTCCATAGCCGCGTGGTCCGGAGAGCCCGCTCCCTCTGGACAGAAGAAACACAATAAATCATCAGGAGTTCATTTCGCGTTACTTTCACCAACTCAACAGTACCCAACCTTCTGGATCAACCAGAATACAAGGATCCATTCTCTCCACAAATTTCACTCCCACTGGGCCAGAATCATCCTTTTCATCATTGGGACAAGGCACGAACTCGGCGATCCTCACCGCAGGTACTTTATCCTCACCTTCGTCAGGTTCCATCTCTGAACTACTGGAGCACGTATCCTTCTTTTTTCACTTTACGCCCGTCGCCAACTGTGTGTCATCCTTGCTAGAATGGAGGTTTAAAAACGACAGCTGCATATTAGAGGTCTTCACAGGTCCAAGTTCTGATATGGACCTGAGGCTTTCCAACCGGGACCCGATATGCATAAATCAAAAATGTAAATATAGAGACCCGTTCCAAATGGACCTATGGACAACTAGACCTGTTCCGTATAGACCTGGTTAGATACAGACCCAATCCCATTCGAGTGAGGGAAGCAGCAGAAAAATCATTTTTTAAGCTACTTTATTAACCAGAGCTGATAAATCGCGAGAGGAGGAAGAGAGAGGTGCCTCCCTCAGGCAGGGGCCATCCTGTCAGCCAGTGATACGGGGAGCAGGGAGGGAGAGATGAGATACAGCAAACAACCAAGCCGACTCACGCTATTTTAGACTAATAGCTGCCATAGTTAGGTTATTTATCATCAAATATGATTAAGTAGTACCTGTCTTGACTGCATCAAACCAGAAGAAGCTTGTTAAGTTAGCTAGCTAGGCTAATTGAGGGTGCAGTGCATCTGCTTTCTCATCGTACAGTTACAAATAACAACAATTCCATTCAGAATATTAAGTAGAAGCCTACCTGTTGGCTCTTGGTCGTTATAGCCTATCCTTATAATTCAACTTTAATTCCATCATTTTAATTCCATCTTCCATTAATTAGATATCTCCTAACTTTTGCCACACACAGAGAATCTGTGACGGTAGCCTTTTGCCACTTTGATTACTTATGATTGGCCAACAACAAGCTACATGCGCCACACTCCACTCTTGTGAAAAGCAAGAGCAGCAGCATAAATTATAAAATGTCTCTCTTTCGCTCTACTGTAGCGGTCGTGTTTGGATCTGTACAGGCCCTTCCCGACAAGTCAGTTAAAATGACATATACCCAAAACCCCTGACAATCATATCAGATCTGACCCAGACCCGTGACATTATTTCCCGATTCGGGTACAGGTGGATCCGTGAAGACCTCTACTGCATATGCATATTAGCCAACACAGCATATCCTACACATATAGCATAACTTGCAATATAATCTTCTCTAAAAACAGCTGAGCAAAATGTATAGCTTACAATGTGCTCTGCAATATGATGACCAGGATTTGATTCTAAACCGGATGAGTTCTCAAATGTCAGCAGTTGCCCAATACCATGGTCGGTATGGAGAAGGTATGGAGAATGATAAAGGGTCTGCAGGATTACAGAAAAAGCATTTGGGAAATGAATGTTGAAGTTTCAAATACAAAATGTTCAGTGAATGTGAATATATTTAGTGGGTTTAAATGATTAGCCCAACTTTCCAACTAACCTAAAAGTTGACAGTGCCAAATTCTTGCCAATCCATTATTCTACTACTATGACAGAGTGTTAGGCATATTGTCCATAATGTGCAAAATAGCAAAGGTGTCTCAGGCAGTATATAAAGTATCTACAGTTGAAGTCGGAAGTTTACATACACCTTAGCCAACTACATTTAAACTCAGTTTTTCACAAATCCTGACATTTAATCAGAGTAAAAATTCCCTGTCTTAGGCCAGTTAGGATCACTTTATTTTAAGAATGTGAAATGTCAGAATAATAGTAGAGAGAATGAGTTATTTCAGCTTTTCTTTATTTCATCACATTCTCAGTGGGTCAGAAGTTTACATACACTCAATTAGTATTTGGTAGCATTGCCTTTAAATTGTTTAACTTGGGTCAAACATTTCAGGTAGCCTTCCACAAGCTTCCCACAATAAGTTGGGTGAATTTTGGCCCATTCCTCTTGACAGAGCTGGTGTAACTGAGTCAGGTTTGTAGGCCTCCTTGCTCGCACACACAAATTTTGAGATCAGTGCTTTGTGATGGCCACTCCAATACCTTTTGCCACAACTTTGGAAGTATGCTTGGGGTCATTGTTCATTTGGAAGACGCATTTGCGACCAAGCTTTAACTTTAACTGACTGATGTCTTGTGATGTTGCTTCAATATAGCCGCATAATTTTCCATCCTCACGATGCCATCTATTTTGTGAAGTGCACCAGTCCCTCCTGCAGCAAAGCACCCCCACAACATGATACTGCCACCCCCCGTGCTTCACAGTTGGGATGGTGTTCTTCGGCTTGCAAGTTTCCCCCTTTTTCCTCCAAACATAACAATGGTCATTATGGCCAAACAGTTCTATTTTTATTTCATCAGACCAGAGGACCTTTCTCCAAAAAGTACAATCTTTGTCCCCATGTGCAGTTACAAACCGTAGTTTGCAACTGCACATTAAAAATGAAATAGATTCACTGTTGCTATAGAAGTCATTCCAAAGGGTAGGTTTAACAGAGCAAATGAAATGTGATCATACTTCATCCCGCATCATCAATGATGCTATTTAGTGCTACATCGCATTTGCAAAGTCATCAACAGCTATTGTTTCAATTCAACCCAGAAGTCAACTAAAAATAGACAATACAATAGGCCAAGGGTTTCATGCTCTGGTTGATTTCCAATGTAATGACATTTAGTGTTATAAACTGAGTGATTCGAGCCCTGAATGCTGATTGGCTGACATCCTTGGTATATCAGACCATATACCAGAGGTATGACAAAACATTTATTTTTACTGCTCTAATTACATTGGTAACCAGTTTATAATAGCAATAAGGCACCTCGGGGGTTTGTGATATTTAAGTGATAATGCCCGAGAAGCCTGTGTTCGGGTGTTATTAGGCCCGAGACAAAGTCGAGTGCCGACAAACCGTGCCAATATATCTTCCAAACACAGGCTTCTCGGCCATTATCACTTAAATACCACAAACCCCCTTGGGTCAATATGAATTGTGTAATACAGTAAATAGCCTAAAGTTTAAGGCTATCTTTCAAACTAATGTATCATTCAACCTTAAAATGAGTAACACATCCATGGACACATTGAGGTTACTGTAACTGTCTTTTTAATATGTAATCATATAAAGTGTGCATGTTCAAGATAGCATGCATAGGTTGTCGCAGGTCTGTGGAGATCTTCACAACTGTTGTAATAATCTGCACAGAATCTAGAATGGCATTAATCACTTGCAACATGTACCTTAAATGTAATCCAAGTCACTTGGTTCTGCTGTGAGCTGAAGCACAGTGATGACACAATCTGTGCATTTAATTTTTTTTATTTATTTCACCTTTATTTAACCAGGTAGGCTAGTTGAGAACAAGTTCTCATTTGCAACTGCGACCTGGCCAAGATAAAGCATAGCAGTGTGAACAGACAACACAGAGTTACACACGGAGTAAACAATTAACAAGTCAATAACACAGTAGAAAAAAAGGGGCAGTCTATATACAATGTGTGCAAAAGGCATGAGGAGGTAGGCAAATAATTACAATTTTGCAGATTAACACTGGAGTGATAAATGATCAGATGGTCATGTACAGGTAGAGATATTGGTGTGCAAAAGAGCAGAAAAGTAAATAAATAAAAACAGTATAAAAACAGTATGGGAATGAGCTAGATGAAAATGGGTGGGCTATTTACCAATAGACTATGTACAGCTGCAGCGATCGGTTAGCTGCTCAGATAGCTGATGTTTGAAGTTGGTGAGGGAGATAAAAGTCTCCAACTTCAGCGATTTTTGCAGTTCGTTCCAGTCACAGGCAGCAGAGTACTGGAACGAAAGGCGGCCAAATGAGGTGCTGGCTTTAGGGATGATCAGTGAGATACACCTGCTGGAGCGCGTGCTACGGATGGGTGTTGCCATCGTGACCAGTGAACTGAGATAAGGCGGAGCTTTACCTAGCATGGACTTGTAGATGACCTGGAGCCAGTGGGTCTGGCGACGAATATGTAGTGAGGGCCAGCCGACTAGAGCATACAAGTCGCAGTGGTGGGTGGTATAAGGTGCTTTAGTGACAAAACGGATGGCACTGTGATAGACTGCATCCAGTTTGCTGAGTAGAGTGTTGGAAGCCATTTTGTAGATGACATCGCCGAAGTCGAGGATTGGTAGGATAGTCAGTTTTACTAGGGTAAGCTTGGCGGCGTGAGTGAAGGAGGCTTTGTTGCGGAATAGAAAGCCGACTCTTGATTTGATTTTCGACTGGAGATGTTTGATATGAGTCTGGAAGGAGAGTTTGCAGTCTAGCCAGACACCTAGGTACTTATAGATGTCCACATATTCAAGGTCGGAACCCTCCAGGGTGGTGATGCTAGTCGGGCATGCGGGTGCAGGCAGCGATCAGTTGAAAAGCATGCATTTGGTTTTACTAGCGTTTAAGAGCAGTTGGAGGCCACGGAAGGAGTGCTGTATGGCATTGAAGCTCGTTTGGAGGTTAGATAGCACAGTGTCCAATGACGGGCCGAAAGTATATAGAATGGTGTCGTCTGCGTAGAGGTGGATCAGGGAATCGCCCGCAGCAAGAGCAACATCATTGATATATACAGAGAAAAGAGTCGGCCCGAGAATTGAACCCTGTGGCACCCCCATAGAGACTGCCAGAGGACCGGACAGCATGCCCTCCGATTTGACACACTGAACTCTGTCTGCAAAGTAATTGGTGAACCAGGCAAGACAGTCATCCGAAAAACCGAGGCTACCGAGTCTGCCGATAAGAATATGGTGATTGACAGAGTCGAAAGCCTTGGCAAGGTCGATGAAGACGGCTGCACAGTACTGTCTTTTATCGATGGCGGTTATGATATCGTTTAGTACCTTGAGTGTGGCTGAGGTGCACCCGTGACCGGCTCGGAAACCAGATTGCACAGCGGAGAAGGTACGGTGGCATCTGACATTTTATTCCCATTTGAACTTTGCTGTTGCTTTTAAATGGTTGAATGCACAGTGATAGACATTTGGGTGACAACTAAACTGAAAATCAGACATTGTTTTTCCATTTGAATTTGGTTGTGCTTTTAGATGTTTGAAAGCATAGTGATAACATATTGGAAATTCAACTTTTGTCTGTTTTTTCGAGTGGGTGATTATAGTGATATTTTCCTGTGGTGTCAGGAAAATAACCTCACACTCAACGTCAACAAAACTAAGGAGATGATTGTGGACTTCAGGAAACAGCAGAGGGAACACCCCCCTATCCACATCGATGGAACAGTAGTGGAGAGGGTAGCAAGTTTTAAGTTCCTCGGCATACACATCACAGACAAACTGAATTGGTCCACTCACACTGACAGCGTCGTGAAGAAGGCGCAGCAGCGCCTCTTCAACCTCAGGAGGCTGAAGAAATTTGGCTTGTCACCAAAAGCACTCACAAACTTCTACAGATGCACAATCGAGAGCATCCTGGCGGGCTGTATCACCGCCTGGTACGGCAACTGCTCCGCCCTCAACCGTAAGGCTCTCCAGAGGGTAGTGAGGTCTGCACAACGCATCACCGGGGGCAAACTACCTGCCCTCCAGGACACCTACACCACCCGATGTTACAGGAAGGCCATAAAGATCATCAAGGACATCAACCACCCGAACCACTGCCTGTTCACCCCGCTATCATCCAGAAGGCGAGGTCAGTACAGGTGCATCAAAGCTGGGACTGAGAGACTGAAAAACAGCTTCTATCTCAAGGCTATCAGACTGTTAAACAGCCACCATTGAGTGGCTGCTGCCAACACACTGTCATTGACACTGACCCAACTCCAGCCACTTTAATAATGGGAATTGATGGGAAATGATGTAAATATATCACTAGCCACTTTAAACAATGCTACCTTATATAATGTTACTTACCCTACATTATTCATCTCATATGCATACGTATATACTGTACTCTACATCATCGACTGCATCCTTATGTAATACATGTATCACTAGCCACTTTAACTATGCCACTTTGTTTACTTTGTCTACATACTCATCTCATATGTATATACTGTACTCGATACCATCTACTGTATGCTGCTCTGTACCATCACTCACTCATATATCCTTATGTACATATTCTTTATCCCCTTACACTGTGTATAAGACAGTAGTTTTAGAATTGTTAGTTAGATTACTTGTTGGTTATTACTGCATTGTCAGAACTAGAAGCACAAGCATTTCGCTACACTCGCATTAACATCTGCTAACCATGTGTATGTGACAAATAAAATTTGATTTGATTTGATTTGATTTATAGGTTGTAATCTCATTGATCAACGTCTCAACTAAATATTAGCCAATTGTCCACGTTGAAATGATGTGATGTGCCCAGTGGGTAGTTTATGCTAGAAATGGACATCCTGACATGTTGCAACTACTAGGCTACTAGGATAAGGACAGAGTCAGGGTAATTTGCATCCTATTCCAACTTAGGTACAGATTGTTACACCAGATAATGTGATTTAACCAAAGATTTTTGGTATCCATTACTGGGAGTTACAGGAAAGGTAATGTTTGGTGTAGCACAGAGACGTTTTTGGACAAACCTTAGCTTGGTGATACTGTTTGTGTCCTCAATTCATGGAAACAGGAGTCTTATAAAAAGTCTGTATAGAGTTGCAGGGTGTCTGCTTGAATGTAGAAAAATGCTCTGTTTATCAGGTTTGAAGGTAAGACCCAGATGCAGACTGGAAACAGGAGACAAAGGGCTGTGAGAAATGGGTTTTACTCTAGACACATGAAAGGTGGGATGTACACTACCGTTCAAAAGTTTGGGGTCAAATAGAAATGTCCTTGTTTTTGAAAGAAAAGCTATTTTTTGTCCATCAAAATAACATCAAATTGATCGGAAATACAGTATAGAAATTGTTAATGTTGTAAAGACTAATGTAGCTGGAAACGGCTGATTTGTAATGGAATATCTACAAAGGCGTACAGAGGCCCATTATCAGCAACCATCACTCCTGTGTTCCAATGGCACATTGTGTTAGCTAATCCAAGTTTATAATTTTAAAGGGCTAATTGATCCTTAGAAAACCCTTTTGCAATTATGTAGCACAGCTGGTAACCATTGTTCTGATTTAAATAATCAATAAAACTGGCCATCTCTAAACTAGTTGAGTATCTGGAGCATCAGCATTTGTGGCTTCGATTACAGGCTCAAAATGGCCAGAAACAAATATCTTTTGCTGTCTACTACTCCCTTCACAGAACAGCGCAAACTGACTCTAACCAGGAGTGGGAAGCCCCGGTGCACAACTGGGCAAGAGGACAAGTACATTAGAGTATCTAGTTTGAGAAACAGACGCCTCACATATCCTCAACTGGCAGCTTCATTAAATAGTACCCGCAAAACACCAGTCTCAACGTCAACCCTGAAGAGGTGACTCCGGGATACTGGCCCAGGATTCGGCTAGGAACGCTGTGCCTCCTGGAACTGTTTCCCTATACCCCAGCTGAGTGCCGCTGCCAGACACGAGGTGGGAAGGATGGTCTCTGGCTCATTATAGCCCCACAGTAATAGCCGTGGGGCTATAATGGCGAGACAGTGCATCCGGCTTGACATTCTTGGATCCAGGCCAATATGAGAGGGAGAAGTTGAACCATGTGAACAGCAGGGCCCAGCTAGCTTTGCCTGGAGTTGAAGCATTTGGCAGTGCGGAGATACTCCCGATTTTTGTGGTCGGTCCATACGATGAACGGATGTTCCGCCCCTTCCAGCCAGTGTCTCCATTCCTCCAACGCCAACTTCACTGCGAGAACTGACCATTTCCCACATCGTCGCTTGTCTCCGTGGCGTTGAGGCGATGGGAGAAGAAGGCACAGGGATGTAGCTTCAGGTCCAGGGTAGAACGCTGGGACAGGACCGCCCCCACTCCTACATCCGACGCATTGGCCTCCACCACGAACTGACGGGAAAGGTGGGGGGGACTGTCACCCATCGATTCAGATGGTCAAAGTGATGGGGGAATCGAGATCCGTAGGTAACTCCTGAGCAGCAAGCACGTCCTTGACCTCCTCTGAGACGCCGTGCAGGAACATATATCGAACAGTGCTTCCTGGTTCCAAGCACTCTCTGCTGCCACTGTTCCTGGTTCCAAGCACTCTCCGCTACCACTGTTCCTGGTTCCAAGCACTCTCCGCTGCCACTGTTCCTGGTTCCAAGCACTCTCCGCAACCGCTGTTCCTGGTTCCAAGCACTCTCCGCTACCACTGTTCCTGGTTCCAAGCACTCTCCGCTGCCACTGTTCCTGGTTCCAAGCACTCTCCGCTACCGCTGTTCCTGGTTCCAAGCACTCTCCGCTACCACTGTTCCTGGTTCCAAGCACTCTCCGCTGCCACTGTTCCTGGTTCCAAGCACTCTCCGCTACCGCTGTTCCTGGTTCCAAGCACTCTCCGCTACCACTGTTCCTGGTTCCAAGCACACTCCGCTGCCACTGTTCCTGGTTCCAAGCACTCTCCGCTACCACTGTTCCTGGTTCCAAGCACTCTCCGCTGCCACTGTTCCTGGTTCCAAGCACTCTCCGCTACCACTGTTCCTGGTTCCAAGCACTCTCCGCTACCACGGTTCCTGGTTCCAAGCACTCTCCGCTACCACTGTTCCTGGTTCCAAGCACTCTCCGCTACCACTGTTCCTGGTTCCAAGCACTCTCCGCTACCACTGTTCCTGGTTCCAAGCACTCTCCGCTACCACTGTTCCTGGTTCCAAGCACACTCCGCTACCACTGTTCCTGGTTCCAAGCACTCTCCGCTACCACTGTTCCTGGTTCCAAGCACTCTCCGCTACCGCTGTTCCTGGTTCCAAGCACTCTCCGCTACCAACGTGCGGAAATCCACAGCGTAGTCAGCCACACTGCAGGAGTCTTGCCGAAGGTGCAGCTTCTCTCCCGGAGAACGGGGCATAAAAAACCTTATTCACTTCTCCCACGAACCCCTCCAGACTAACGCATATGGCCGGCTGCTGTTCCCATACAGCAGTAGCCCAGGTGAGAGCCCTCCCGGACAGCAGCGTATCTTGGAGCGATCTGAGGGGAAGGAGGAGGGCTGAAGCTCGAAAATGAGGGCACACTGAGCTAGAAACGCCCTGCATAGGCCAGCATCCCGGAGTCGCCTCTTCAAATCAAATCAAATCAAATGTATTTATATAGCCCTTCGTACATCAGCTGATATCTCAAAGTGCTGTACAGAAACCCAGCCTAAAACCCCAAACAGCAAACAATGCAGGTGTAAAAGCACGGTGGCTAGGAAAAACTCCCTAGAAAGGCCAAAACCTAGGAAGAAACCTAGAGAGGAACCAGGCTATGTGGGGTGGCCAGTCCTCTTCTGGCTGTGCCGGGTAGAGATTATAACAGAACATGACCAAGATGTTAAAATGTTCATAAATGACCAGCATGGTCGAATAATAATAAGGCAGAACAGTTGAAACTGGAGCAGCAGCACAGTCAGGTGGACTGGGGACAGCAAGGAGTCATCATGTCAGGTAGTCCTGGGGCACGGTCCTAGGGCTCAGGTCCTCCGAGAGAGAGAGAAAGAAAGAGAGAATTAGAGAGAGCATATGTGGGGTGGCCAGTCCTCTTCTGGCTGTGCCGGGTGGAGATTATAACAGAACGTGGCCAAGATGTTCAAATGTTCATAAATGACCAGCATGGTTGAATAATAGTAAGGCAGAACTATTGAACTATTGACGTTGAGACTGGTGTTTTGCGGGTACTATTTAATGAAGCTGCCAGTTGAGGACTTGTGAGACCATATGCATTTCCCTCTTCGCCACCTACTTTAATTTTACTAATCTTACTTTAATCTAATTCATCTTAATCACTTTTGAGACATGCTACTATTTAGCATGTTTTGTCAGTGAGAACTTGAAGCTACCTAAGGGAATAGTCCAGATGCGTAAGTGCTGGAAGTTTAAGAATAATCCTGACTAATTTGTTTTGAGATGTCTGCAATTCATTTTTTTTTTTATCTTGGGGGCACTATTGTACCAGGAAGAGCATGCATAGTCAAAGTGACACTGAACAGGAGCCCCTGCCAATGTCCCCATTGCATTCTTGTCCAGATATTTGGAGGTTCTAGCAAGGAACCTGATTTTATGGTTCACTTTGGTCGATAACATTTTGTGCTATGCTCTCACCTGGTGTAACAATCTTTAGCTAACTCCAATTAGTGGGGATAATGGGCAATGTATTATTTGTCAGCATGAATGAAGTCAGTGAGTCCTGCCTAGATGACTATTAGCTTTACAACACTTGTCCTATAGATTTTGTCTTAAATTATTACTTGAAATAATTATAGCTAAAGCGCTGTCCCGGAATAACATGCTCGTAGTGATAAAACGATGTGCTCCTGTTAGCTAACAACAGGTCAGGAACAAACAAAATACTTTGCAGTAGGCCTATATAGCCTAATAGACCTATGACTATGTGGTATAGCAATTTGTAGGCTATAGCCCAGGGGTATTCAAGCTCCTGTTACCGAGTCTAGTTGATAGGTATTCGACTAGCCGGACTGTTCCCCGGACTCCATGTGTAGGGATTTGTACAATGCACAAACAAGGCTATTGAACTTGACATTGGTGTCTGTCTTTATTCCTTTATCCACCATATCATACCGAAACAGCTCCCTCCGTTTTCTCCGGCACTGCGCACGTCGATACAGAAGTAACCACTCTGGCAGCTTTATGAGACTAGTCCAACTGGTGAGCAATCAGCCCCTTGATTACTCACCAACCACAATCAGCCCCAATTAGTCCTGGTCTGAGAGTCCGTCAAGACCTGGCACATCCAGCAGAGGGAGCCACCGCCGCGTGATGTAGACTCCGTCGGTCACCAGTCTCTCCCTGGTGGCTAACCTGGTGTACGCCACACTGCATAGAAATGCAGGAAATTCATTTTAAAACAGCCATAAAAATCAAGCTTTCGGTGTTGTGTATTCATGCATCGCAATAAACTGTAATCTAAATGCATTATGACCTCTAACTTGGCCCAATTCACATTTCCAATTGCCCACCCTGACATACCAAGCTAGAATGGGCCCTGTGTCTCAAACAATAGCCTATGTAGGCTAAATATCCCAAGCAGAGATACAGCAACTTCCAGAGAGAATCAGGCACCTTTAGATTTGTGGTTTGGGTGTCCTCGTCAGAACAGTGTCGCTGTAAGTAAGTGATCACATATTGTTCTGGGTTCTACAGCACAAGAGGGGTCTGTAGAGTTTTATGAACATCAAGGAAGACACACAGTGCATTTTGTTCTGATTGGCTAAAGTGGTCAAGCCTCAGATGAGCTTCCGTCGTGCACACACACGTAGCCTATAGTTCTTCATCATCTTCACCACCGCCAGAGAGAAGACAGGGGGGAAAAAACACCTTTTACATATTTCTGCACTGCCAAACATATTTATTTGGGTTGTCATTCTAGCGTTTTTCATTGAATTTTTGTAGTAATTAAATATGATTTATTTAGAAATGTACCAGAACAAATTTTCCATAAAAAGTTTGACCAGCTCAAAAAAAGTGAGAGAGTGCCGCTCCTCTTCGCTCCGGCAGCAGTACACACCTGCTGGATAGTACACCATTTTTTATTTCTCTACTATTTAGTACTTGGCAGCATTTGCCTGTCTAGCTAGAGAACATAAAAGTATGTTGAAAACATTTGCTAAAATTGACATTGGCAACAAATAAACTTTTGTTTACAATGAATAAACACACACAATATTTAAAAAAACAGCTCCTACTCGCCAGAGACCGACCATCACGAAAACTAAAGCAGATACGATGCCCCAACCCATCTCCTAATAGTTTTGCATGACCTGGTCCCCCAGCTGTTGCCTGGGTGGTAGGAGTTAGCACTCGATTTGCAATTGAATGCTAAATGCCCCTCTCAAGAAAAAGAGTGAGAAAAACAACAAGGAAATGCATGTGGTGGATACAAATGAACTTCTAATCATTGATTAACAAAAATTTCAACAGCCATTTGCATTTCAACAGCCATTTGAGGCTAATGGAACAATGTCCTGCTGCTGTCTTTTTGATCTGCGTGATCATCTTTCTCTTCTGTTGTTTCATTTAGTTACGACATTCACCACTCCCGGCTGTGTAAAACGTGCACACCCAAAGATTTTAGCCGCTGCTCAGACGTTGCTGACCATGGGGTAAACAAATACCAACTACGATACACCTCCTGATACAGAGTTTGAGACAGCGTTATCATCAGCTGGGATGACCTCAAGGACCTTTTGTATAGTTCACATAGTTTGGGGGGGAGGATTGATATTGTAGCCAGGCCTAAGCCTAGTGTAAATTCACTGGTGGTATGGCTGCCTGACCCTAAGTGAACTCTACAAGCCGCACCTTTTGAATTGTCCTCAATGTAGCACCTTGTCAGAACAGTAAAAACCACAACATGTTACAACTCAACCTAACCTTTTGGCTGTATTTTGGCTGACATTTGATGCGAAAAAAATCATAGATGAACCTTTCTGCTCGAGGTGGTTATAAACATTTAACGCTGATCCTGTGCATCAACTTGTCTCTCTCTTGCCAGGTGGCTTTCTTTCATACCCTGATGCTTTCTGAACTGAGTAGATTTACATATAATTAAAGCAGAATGTTCATCGCATGTGTGTTCAAACGTTAAAGATTTCCAGATCACTTTGGGAGTGTTAGGTATCTACAGTACTTTATTATGATCTGATTATGCCAGTAGAACAATTGGTAAACACACTAACTAACATGCACAGAAAAGTCAAAAGTCAAACTCCTCTGTTATGAAATCCATCACCTGACTTGACTACATTCTTTATAAAGTTGAACCTGATGGGTGAATCTAAAAGCATACAGATGCTGCTAACTGTAATAATACAACACTATTTCATAGCCAGGTTTTGTTCGCTGCTCACAGGGTAATGTTTATGTGCTGCAGGTAACACTGCCTGGCCGCTAGACCAGCCCCATACAGGCACAACTCCTCTTAAATGTCCAATGCTGCCATTTGTATCTCAATATGACATCACTTCTGGGTAGCAATTTTGCTAGGACTGTCTGGAAGTGATCTGACTGGGGAGGGGAAAACTGAAAACTACGTAGCCCTTTCAAAACAACAGGAAATCAGGCCTTGCTGCTAACCTCTACCTTAAAGGTCATCTTACGACAGTGACAAAAAAAGGACAGTAAAAACCACAACCCAACATGTCACAACTCTAACCTTTTGGCTGTTTTTTTGGAAATTAGTGGGATATTTGACATTTGAAGTGAAAAGCTGTAGATGAACCTTTCTGTCCTCTGCATCAACTTGCCTCTCAACGTTAAAGATTGCCAGATTACTTTAGGAGTGTTAGGTATTTACTTTCCTCTGATATCATTATTCCGGTAGCAGAATTCATTGGTAAACATACTGTAACTAACATGCACAGGAAAGGAAAACTAATCTATGTTAGGAGGCTGCATGAGACGATGGACTCCATCACCTGACTTGACAAGACTTGTCTACTTTCTTTATGAAATTTAACATGATGGGTGAATTTAAAAGCATTCATATGCTGCTAACGGCAATAATAATACTCTATTTCCTAGCCCTAAACAGTAATAAGACTTGTAATGGAGAGAGAGACAGACAGACAGACCAGGTTTTGTTCCCAAGCTCACATGTTAATGTTATGTCCTGCCGGTGACAGTACTTGGCCGCTAGACCAGCCCCATGCAGGCATAAATCCTCTTAATGTTATTTTGACCTTTACAAACAACAAGTCTTTCTGCTTACCTGATTTGGCCTCGTTTTAGATTTGGTTCATTATGAAATGCTAGCAGACATAACTGAATTCAAACATGAGTTGGTTTCGGGGTGTGGTTTGATGTGGGTGTCTCTTGTGTGTGTTCGCCGACTTAGACTAATTATTCCGGCAATTAGCTTCAACTGGTTTCAACTCGCATTTCCCCACAGAATAAACAAGTCATTCATCTTTCTGTGGCAGTTTAAATTACTCTTGGAAGAAAAGCAGAAAGTGATCTTTTGAACGTAAAGATTATATGCTGTTGATAGCTAGAATTGTGTTTGTCAGAAATTACAGGCACTGGTGTACCACACACACCCCAGCAAAACGGGGTTGCCCTCAAGCTTTTAGGGGGCCCCCAACTCCCCCCAAAATATAAAAAATTATTGAAAGTCAGGACAGTCCTTGCCCGGTAAGAAAACATATATTTTTTGTATAGTTTAAAGAAATGTATTTTGTTGCATTATTTATGCTTCAAATGTACATTTAGGGAATTTTATAACAGAAAGATTTGATTTGGGAATTTTCAAAATACTTTCAATGTTATTCATTTTCATGCCGGCTCTTTGCCTATAAATGCCCTTGTCCGAAGTGAAGGATCCCAATTTCAAACTCTCCAAAAAAGTGTTTACAATTGGCAAAAATGTATATTAACTGAAAAATGATGGTATGTACACTGAACAAAAATATAAACCTAACATGCAACAATTTCAAAGATTTTACTGACTTAGTTTGAATTTAAATAAATAAATTAGGCCCCAATCTATGGATTTCACACGACTGGGAACACAAATATGCGTCTCTTGGTCACAGGAATTGTGCACAGATCCTTGCGACATGCATTATCATGCTGAAACATGAGGTGATGGTGTGGGTGAATTGCATGACATTGGGCTTCAGGATCTCGTCACAGTATCTTTTTGCATTCAAATTGCCATCGATAAAAGGCAATTGTATTCATTGTCCGTAGCTTATTCCTGCCCGTACCATAACCACACCGCCACCATGGGACATTCTGTTCACAACATTGACATCAGCAAACCGCTCGCCCACACCACGCCATACACTCTGTCTGCCACCTGCCCGGTACAATTGAAACCGGGGTTCATCCATAAAGAGCACATTTCCCCAGTGTGCCAGTGGGCATCAAAGGTGAGCATTTGACCACTGAAGTCGATTACGATGCCGAACTGCAGTCAGCTCAAGACCCTGGTGAGGATGACGAGCACGCAGATGAGCTTCCTTGAGATGGTTTCTTCGGTTGTACAAACCAGCAGTTTCATCAGCTGTCCGAGTGTGAGGCCGGTTGGATGTACTGACAAATTCTCTAAAACGTATGTTGGAGGAGGCTTATGGTAGAGAAATGAACAGCTCTGGTGTATATTCTTGCAGTTAGCATGCCAATGGCACGCTCCCTCAAAAAATGAGACATCTGTGGCATTGTGTTGTATCACAAAACTGCACATTTTAGAGTGGCCTTTTAATGTCAGGTGGGTGGATTATCTTGGCAAAGTAGAAATGCTCATTAAACAGCTCATTATATTTTTTGTTCAGTATAGTTTCTTGCTATATTCCTCTGTGACTTTAAATAATATTTCTCAAAACTTAGATTCCTAAAAAAATGTGTCCGGAGATTTTGTTTACTCCGTCAGATTTGTCTAAAATCCTAAATGAATCAGGAATGGGCAGGGTCAGCTATACCATAAGGACCCCTTATTCATGTCCTCAGTACATGTAGTGCAACAAGACCACTCATGGTTCTGTAAAGTTCTCTACTTTTGATAGATTTAAACAAACAATACTGGAATCATCATGGTCACAACCAGAAACTGTCAACTCCGTCTTCCTTATAGATTAAAATATGCAATATGCATTTTGGTTCAAATATGTTACATCTAATTAGGTTTTAGAGTCATAAATCATCTGAAGAAAAAACAAATTGTTACTGTGTATACCACTTGAATGAAGAAGAAAAATGCAATCTTCGTCATCTCCATAAAATATAAAATATAAAAATAGATTTTTGTCTAACGTCAACTCCGTCAGAGTGCTGAAAGATTTGATAGAATGGTTGTGTTTTTTTGGGCGATTTTCAAATTAATAATTTTCTATATTTTACAAATGTAACTCCGTCAGTGGCTTGTCAACTCCTTCACTGATGGCTAACCCCCTTGTTTTTGTCAATATTATGATTATGATTATTTTGTTGTAATCAACTTATGCTTAAACAATTATTTGTATTATAAGTATTTGCTGTGCTAGACCTAAGGGATAACATGTTTTATACATGTTATTTTAGGTTCTAAATCTTTTTTTAAACATGCCTAAATGCTAAAGAAATTAGCCCTGGAGCATTTAGTGGTGCTATAAAACTAAACAAAAATAAATGTGGAGATTTGTTTTACATATTTGAATAATCTAATGTTAGAATTTAACAGTTAAGGCCTTTAAACAGTTGTTGGACCATGGTAAAAATGAAATTACTTTTATGGTGACTGATAGAGTTGACATAAATCCAGTTAGTTGCAATTTATCAACAAAACAAAATATTGGTTGTTCATTTACATGGTGTGATAGTTAATACTTGGGTCAATCAAAATGTATTTCATTATTATATTTATATTATTAAAACAAATATTTTAGATGGTAATTTCTTTCAAGAATCCCCGAGCTCTAAAACAGCAATATTTTCTCTCAACCTTATTGCAAAAAGGTGCAAAACTGCGCTACGCCGCTGATAATAGGGTAAAAAAAATACCTGTCATTTTGTGTGGAATTTTTTTAACGTTTATTTAACTAGGCAAGTCAGTTAAGAACAAATTCTTATTTACAATGACGGCCTACACTGGCAAAACCCGGATGACGCTGGGCCAATTGTTCGCCGCCCTATGGGACTCCCAATCACGGCCAGGTGTGATACAGCCTGGAATCAAACCAGGGTGTCTGTAGTGACACCTCAAGCACTGAGATGCAGTGCCTTAGACCGCTGCGCCACTCGGGAGCTCCTATTATAACCTTTCAACAACAAAGCTTTGAGCAATGTGTCTACGTTTTTGTCAGGAATATTTTTGGGGTGACTTTGGGACAGTGTCCTAATATTGAATAAAGAGCGTAATGTTTTATTAAAATTACCACTTCAAATGTGACTTTGATGTTGCATTATGTATATTTCACTTAACAGGTAAATGTATCCTACTGCGAACAGACGTCCATTCAATGTCTATTCCACATTGGTTCAATCTAATTTCAACTTTTTTTATTACACATATATATATATATATATATATATATATATATATATTTTGTACCCCCTTTACTCCCCAATGTTGATCTTGTCTCATTGCCACGGGAAGCGTGGTCGAGTCATGCGTCCTCTGAAACATGACCCACCAAACCGCGCTTCTTAACACCCGCCCGCTCAACCTGGAAGCCAGCCGCACCAATGTGTCAGAGGAAACACTGTTCACCTGATGACCGAGGTCAGCCTGCAGGTGCCCGGCCCGCCACAAGGAGTCGCTAGAGCGCGATGAGCCAAGAAAAGCCCCCCAGGCCAAACCCTCCCCTAACCTGGAAGATGCTGTACCAATTGTGCACCGCACTATGGGACTCCCAATCACGGCCGGTTGTGATACAGCCGGGATCGAACCCGGGTCTCTATTGACGCATCGCGATGCAGTGGCTTAGACTGCTGCGCCACTCGGGAGGCCTGCGAATCAACGTAATTTCATTGAAGTGTGTGCCCAAAGGGTATTTTTCACTGTAGGAAACTTAATCCAATTTATTGGTCCACTTCCCAAAAGAAAACTGGTTTTACAAGGGATTCTGTCTCAGTATTGACCTTTTTGACTGTGATCCTGCCTCCAGAACCATCCAATTTACATTTGAAAGACAGAAGAAAACATAATTCCACCCTAGACATGCCCACAAATGTTTTTTTGTAGATCTGTAGGCCTATAGTGGGCAGGGTTTCATCACACCTACAATTGCTTTCAATAGATACAAATATGTAAGCTCTTTGCACATTTAACAAAAGCCCTTCATAGCATCACATCAGATCCCAGGTTGGAGTTGTGTTGACAGTAGTCATGGCAGCATCTGCGCAGGAGATGGCACCCTGGCAGGTGTACCTTGCCAGTGGCGCTAACCGGCTCTCCCATGACCACAGAGGGGGACGCTGGAACAGCGTTTGCAGTGGTGCGGGAGGATATGGAACCCGCATCTCAATGGAATATGCATCAAGTGTCCCTGTGAGCGTCACCAATGTCTCAAACTCCCTGTGCCTCAATGAGAGGGAGAATATGCAAGATCTTAACGATCGCTTCGCCTCCTACCTGGAAAAGGTAAATGAGATACCTTTTCACTTAATATTTGTTTCAAACGCCTCAGGTGAAATAATTTCCTTTAACAAATTTAACAAATGTAGGGTTTTCTTTTTTGTGATGTTAGGAGAAAGTTAGCTGCATATTCGTTGAGGAATTAACTGAAATCGAAGGAAGATATTCTGGTCAGATACGACGGCCACCCACTGCTTTTAAGTACACTCAGCCTTTTAATTTAAGTACACTCGGCCGTCAGTTGCTCTGGTGTGATTCCCCTCTTAGTGGCTAAAACAGTGAGAAGCCTACCTAGGATGTGTGTTGTATGAATGTGTGAGGCTCTATGTTGATGTCTGTGTGGCTCAGGTACACCAACTAGAGGCAGCCAATGCTCAGCTTGAGCTACAGATCAAGGAACATCTGGAGAGAAGCTCCCTTGGTGACCGTAAAGACATGGGTGGACACTTGGGGATGATCGATAACCTTCGGAACCAGGTAGGTCTACATGGGGACCTATCAATGAACACCTTCCCAAGTTCACATTCTCCTCTTAAGCATCATCTTGTGACCAGACTCATTCTCCTGTTCCTTTGTGACCTGTAACCTCTGATTTAGAAAATACTTGCCAGATATAGAATTGTATCCTTTCAAACAAACAGTAACAGGGAAGAAGGGAAAGCAAATAAGCGAAGGAAGGAATCCACTGGGCACAAACGTCAATTCAACATCTATTCCACATTGGTTCAATGTAATTTCATTGAAATGACGCTGAAACAACATTGATTCAGGCAGTGTGTGCCCAGTGGGAAGGAAGGTGTAACAGAGTTGTGGGATACAGCCAACATCTCATGGGGGAAACATTTTAAAAGGCTAAGGTCTTGGCACAGTCCTTTTATGTCAGGTTTTGACTTGAGTCCATGTGCATGTGCTCTTAAAATAAAATGTTAGATGACTCATTTCATTGGAACAGTTTAACTGCATCACTGACTTGCAATGACAAAGACTGATAGTAAACATGCTAATGAAATATATTATCTTCTGCCTATCTGTGTTTCTCCTATAGATTTCTGAATGGTACACAACCCATGCCCAACTCAGGCTGCAGGTCGCCAATGCTCAACTGGAAGTCTATGGCTATAAATACAAGTTAGTTTGTTTATAGTGTATATGTGTGGAACCACTGTGTCCTGTGGGTTCACCGAGAATGATTACGCAAACAAGGGCATGAACTTTGGTCACAAATAAATTGCATTATTTTCCTTGCTCATGTGATCTTTGAAAGGTCACACGTGTATGGGGAAGAATGAAATTCACACACACACACACACACACACACACACACACACACACACACACACACACACACACACACACACACACACACACACACTCTAAAGTTAATCTTATGTCTGGTATAGGTGTGAACAGGAGGAAAGGCGTCTCTTGGCAGCGGAGGCAGAGCTGAGCCACCTGCAGAGTATTCAGCATGAGTTCATCGATAGGGAAGGAGATCTGCACATCCAACTGGATGGAAACCTGGAGGAAATGGACCTCCTCAAGAGCAACCATGAGGAGGTGGGGTCTTTATACTGTTACTGTTTCAATGACATTTTTTATATTGTATGGTTCCATAGGTTTAGTACCATTACGGCACATACTGTTTGCATTGACTTTCTATTGTCAATGTTGTTTCAGAGCTTTTGGAAACAACAATGACATCCACGTTTGTATTTCCTGTGTCTGTATAGGAAGTGCAGGGAGTGATGGCCCAGATGTCTGGGTTGGTTAATGTGGAGATGGACTGTGCTCACTCAGTGGACCTGAATGAGAGTCTCAGTCGCCTAAGGGAGCAGTGTGGGGCGATGGTCCTGAAGAACAAAACAGAGGCTGAGAGCTGGTTTCGGAGCAAGGTGGGCCACTGTCAACACAAACACTGAGTCCTGAAGATGTTATAGATACAGAATTTATGATAAGATATTCTCCACGTTTGTTTTGACCCTTCAGGTGGACAGTATGAAGACCCAGGTGACCGTCTGTTCCGATGGGTCCGAGGTTAGGCAGACAGAGATAGATGACCTAAAGAGAAAAGTCCAGGACCTAACTCTGGAGTTGCAGCTATTGGAGACCCAGGTAACATATACCCAAAAAATGTACACAATGAAGTTTGCAGTCTTTTTTGTTGCACTGAAACTCTGGAGACAGAATCAGAGAGTTACAGGTTTAAAATGGCTGCTCTTTCACTTTACTCACTCGCTTACAGAATCTGTCAATGGAGAGGGACGAGATGGAAGTGAACGAGCGATACAGTATTCACCTCAGTCGGCTTCAGAAGCACTTAGACAGCCTGGAGGTGGAGCTGCTGCAGCTATGTACAGCCACAGAGCAGCAGGCTGTCCAGTACCTGATGCTACTGGACATCAAGACCAGGCTGGAGAGGGAGATTGCTGAGTACAGGAGACTGCTGGATGGAGGGGGAGCCAGGTAAGGCCAAGAAAAGGGTTGTCACTAGTGATTATCCAAGAAAAGGGAGCAACGGGTGTTTTGACAGAAGCTAAATTCATGTCTGAGGTCTGACAGATATTTATGTCTTCAGCAGGAAATCAAGCCCCAACGCCATGGCTAGTGTCACGTCTCACTGTGCAATGAGCAATGGAACTGCCTTCCAACACGTCTTCATGCCAATTCAGAGTTCCTCCATTAGTGTACCAACAGCAAGTGTACCAATAATTTGTGTACCAAGAGCAAGCGTGTCAAGTATTAGTGAGACCTCAAGAGAGACCTCAAGCAATTTAGAAAACGGAGGACAAGTGGTAGGTGCAGCCATTGGGGAGCAGGTTACCCGTGTGCAGAAAGTGTTTCTGTATAATGCCTCCGATAAAACAGTGCAGAGTGTACAAACTTCCAATCAGGTTAGCACTGTAAAAGAAGTCCAAAGCAAGTGTTTAGAAAGTGGGCATCGGGTTGGATATTCAGAGAGCAGCGCTAACACCAGCTTTGCACAACATGGATCTAGCACTAACACCAGCTCTGCACAACATGCATCTAGCGCTAACACCAGCTCTGCACAACATGGAACTAGCTCGAACACCAGCTCTGCACAACATGGAGCTAGCACTAACACTAGCTCTGCACAACATGGAGCTAGCGCTAACACCAGCTCTGCACAACATGGAGCTAGTGCTAAAACCAGCTCTGCACAACATGGAGCTAGCGCTAACACCAGCTCTGCACAACATGGAGCTAGTGCTAAAACCAGCTCTGCACAACATGGAGCTAGCGCTGACACCAGCTCTGCACAACATGGAGCTAGCGCTAACACCAGCTCTGCACAACATGGAGCTAGCGCTAACACCAGCTCTGCACAACATGGAGCTCACGTTGTGAGTAGCGTTGAGAATAAAACCACCACTGTCAGTAGAGTCAATGACAGACCACTTGATAATATCAGTGTGATTATCTCAACAGCTCAGATTAGCGAAGATGCATCTCAGATTAAAGACACAGAAGTTGTTCAGATCACTAGTAGTGATGTTGATGTTACCAATGTTAACTGTGGAGGACAGACTGCTAGCAAGGTGAATGAAGAAGAGATAAGCATTGCCGATGACACAGTACAAGTTAGCAGTGAGGAGGCCGTAGTGGTGGTTGGTGTCAGTGATGTAAAAAGCACAGGTCAGATAAAATGTAGGGAAACTGAGGTCCAGGAGAGAAGTGTGGAAAGTGAGACTAACATTGGCAGTGAAAATCAGATTGTTAGTACTGTGCATGATGCTCGAATGATCTCCGCAGAGGAAGAAAACCAATTCAGAAGTGAGGAGACTCAGATTGACAGCATGGAGGTTAGGAGTCAGATGAATAGCTGTCAAATTGAAACTCAGATCAGTGGAGTTCTGAGTGTTTCGGAAAGTGTTGCTCAGATAACCCGTGTAGGAAATGGCAGTCAGATCAGCTGTGTTGAAACTGGAGCACAGCTCTGCTCCTTGGAGATAAACATCACAGAAAATGAGGTTCAGCCAAGCAGTCAGCCAACAGAAGTAAATATCACCCAATCGGAAGACAGATTTGAGATGATAAATGCTGAACATGGAGAGCATGTTATTATGGAGGAAACTATCATTGAGGAGACAAGCTGTATATCCAGAAAGAGTGACACTGTGGAGAGCAGCAGGGTTGAAAGCGTAGGACCGGTTGATGAGCTGGAAGTCACAGCTGTAGTTGGTGATGCAGACGACGAAGGTCAAACAAACTGTGAGGAGAGTAGAGGTCAGATAAACATTGCTCGGGGTGGTGACCTGACGAGCACAATCATAACAGCAAGTGTGGTTGAAATGACGAGTGCTGATGAGGCTGATGACCTGACAAGAAGTGTGGTTGAGATGATCAGCACAGAAATATCAATGGCATCCAGCCCTGTGGAATTTGAGGTTCCAATTGTCCACAGGGAGTACAGAGCTCAAACCCCCTTGATGGAGAGTGAAGGTATGATTAGCAGAGATGTTCAAATGATTGACCACGTCTCTACAGGTGACATAAGCACTGTGGAAACTGTAGTAGTCTCGTTCCCATCCGTGTCTCAGACAACTGACAGCGATAATGCTAACAGCATGGGATGCGAGGCTAAGGAAACTGTGATCCAGGTGAAGAAAGTGGAAGGTCCAGTTCCAATCAGCAGTGCAGAACATCGGGGTCTGATCACCAATGTTGTACAGATTAGCAGCGCTGCAAGTGACAATACGATCAGCAGTGCCACAGGTGTAGCGGTAAAAGTGCCAGCTAGCACAGTGGCAAGTGCAGTGGAGATCATCAGTGATATGAGAAGTGGAAGTATGATAAGTACTGGAGGTATGACTAGTGTAGGCAGTGGTGGTTTGATCAGCAGGACAGAAAGTGGCTATATGATGAATAATGTGGTAAGTGGACAGATGATATCTAGTGCAGGAAGTAGACACATGGTAACTAGTGCAGGAAGTGGACACATGATAACTAGTGCAGGAAGTGGACACATGGTAACTAGTGCAGGAAATGGACACATGATAACTAGTGCAGGAAGTGGACACATGGTAACTAGTGCAGGAAGTGGACAGATGATAACTAGTGCAGGAAGTGGACAGATGATAACTAGTGCAGGAAGTGGACAGATGATAACTAGTGCAGGAAGTAGACACATGATAACTAGTGCAGGAAGTGGACACATGTTAACTAGTGCAGGAAGTGGACACATGATAACTAGTGCAGGAAGTGGACACATGTTAACTAGTGCAAGTAGTGGAGGAAGTGGAGAATGGTTGGTTTATGGTGGAGGTACAGGCAGACTCAGTGGTCCAGGTAGTGGAGGCAGACTCAGTGGTCCAGGTAGTGGAGGCAGACTCAGTGGTCCAGGTAGTGGAGGCAGACTCAGTGGTCCAGGTAGTGGAGGCAGACTCAGTGGTCCAGGTAGTGGAGGCAGACTCAGTGGTCCAGGTAGTGGAGGCAGACTCAGTGGTCCAGGTAGTGGAGGCAGACTCAGTGGTCCAGGTAGTGGAGGCAGACTCAGTGGTCCAGGTAGTGGAGGCAGACTCAGTGGTCCAGGTAATAGTAACGGCAGTGGAGTCTGGACCCATGTGAATTCCGAAAGTGTCTCTCAGTTTAACAGAAACACGAGCAATGAAAGGACTGGTAGACTTAGCAGTACAGGAAGTGGAGAATGGAAGGTTTATAGTAGAAGTAATGGACAGATCAGTAAGGCAGGAAGTGGGGGAAGAATCAGCAGTGCCGGAAGTGGACACATGATCAGCAGTGCTGGAAGTGGACACATGATCAGCAGTGCTGCAAGTGGAGGTAGACTGAGAAGCAGAAGCACAGGAAGTGGAGGTGGACTAAGTAGTGCAGGTAGTGGACATATGATCAGTAGTGCAGGAAGTGGAGGTAGACTGAGTGGCAGTAGCACAGGAAGTGGAGGTAGTGGACATATGATCAGCAGTGCAGGTACTAGTGGACAGAGAATTAGTAGTACAGAGGGTGGTGTCAGGATCAGCAGTGGGGGTAGTCGAGTGATTACCAGCAGTGGTGGTCCAGCCAGCAGCCCCAGCAGAGTGACCATCAGGAACACAGGAAGCGGAGGCGGTGGAGGCAGAGAGCGGATCAGCGTCTGTAAAATGGCTGCCCTCTCCATATCAGCTGCCGTGAAAGAAAGAGAAAAGGCCCAGGAGGTCCGTCGGGAATCCTACACAAAACAGGTGTCAGGTGAGAACCCCAGTTTTCAAAGTGGGTTAAACAGAGAAACATTTTCAGCTCGACAGTTCTTGTAAAGTCGCATTCAATATAAGATTAATTATTGTTATCGATAAAGCACATGGGTGTTCTTCACAGTGCATTCTCTCCCTGTCTCAACCTCTCAGTTCACCCTGTGTTTTTCTTTCCTTCACTCCCTCTCTCACTTTGCATTCCCCAGCCACCAGTCCTCGGGTCCAGCGGTGGATGAGAACATCGGTAGAAGAAACTGTGGACAAGTAAAACTGATGACAACAGTGTGCCATTCTGAGTGGACAGAGGAGCAAGGCATAATGACAAAAATAGTCACACTACTTATAGTCAATACACATCTATTACATTGCATTCCATCAAAGGAGCGTTAATACCTTTAAATGACCAGTATCACAATGCACCTTCATGTTAGAAAACATGTTTTCACAGGATCTGTCTGCAATAATTCCTGTTACTGTGCCTTTCATCATTGCTGTGAATAAGTAATGCACTGAGTTCTGTTTGAACAGTAATCTATAAAGTTCTGAAATATACTCTGACATAGTTATAGGGACGCAGGGGTGATGCAATTTGTTCTACGCCAAACAATTTGATCTTATTGGAGTCGGTTTCCTTGTAAAGCGCTTACACTTACATTTATCCAGAAGATGTCAGTATATGCATTTAGGTGATCAGTTGTGGAGCGAGTCAACTAGTCATCTCATTTGACACATTTACGCAAGTTAGTATAACCTGTAGATTTTATTTTAGTAGTTTGAAGTCAATGTATCAAAGCTTAAATAAAGCTTCTGATGACTTATTACTTTATATTGGTTTTGATGATGAAGAAAAGATTTTACTGTTATTACTTCACACTTATGAAAACAATTGTTCTGAAATATTATTATCATCTTATTTCGTTTTATTGTGATACATTTCAAATGTGTATTTGAAAGTGTTCTTATAAAGTTACAATAAAGTTTTACTTAATTCAAACATGAAACAAACTGGCTTTGGATGTGTTCGGAAATTCACTCTGGCTAACTACTCCGATTTCAGAGCACTCTCGTCTGAGTGTAAACATCTGCAAAAAAAACAGATTTAAATTGTTTCCAGCAGCATAGTTAAAGTCACCAACGCTCTAGAAAACATGAAAACAGCTTAACCAGCTCTGCTACAGTTGAGTGAAATGGTCAGAGTGAAGTGTTCTCTCATTTGTGTCTGGAAGTAAGTAGCTAGCAAACTAGCCAACTTTAGCCAGTTAGCTTGAGTGCTTGACTGCAGTTGTGAGGTCAGAACGCTCTGATCAACTCTACTCTTCCGCCAGAGCGTCCTGTGTGTGCTCTGAACTGCTCCTGAAAATGCTCTGAATTTAGGAACGCCCAGAGGCAACTCTGAGTGAATTTACGAACGCACCCTTAGTTGGCTCATGCTATTTCATTCCAATGAAACAGTCTAAACAGCTGACAGAAAAAACATGTTTAGTGAGGTAGTAAGGCACTGTCTACACTACAGAGCTCAGGCCATGAAAGAACAGTGTTGGGGAAGCTACTCTGAAAATATACACTGAAAAGATATATAAATGCGACATGCAACAATTTCAAAAGATTTTACTGAGATACTGCAGTTCATATAAGGAAATCAGTCAATTAAAATAAATTCATTAGGCCCTTATCTATGGATTTCACATGACTGGGAACACAGATATGCATCTGTTGGTCACAGATACCTTAAAAAAAATAAGATAGGGGCGTGGATCAGAAAACCAGTCAGTATGTGGTGTGACCAACATTTCCCTCATACAGCACGATACATCTCCTTCGCATAGAGTTGATCAGCCTATTGATTGTGGACTGTGGAATGTTGTCCCACTCCCCACTCCTCTTCAAGTTAATGGATATTGGCGAGAACTGGATCACGCTGTCATACATGGGTGACATGTCTGGTGAGTAGGCAGGCCATGGAAGAACTGGGAAATGTCAGCATCCAGGAATTGTGTATAGGACCTTGCGACATGTGGCCGTGCATTATCATGCTGAAACATGAGGTGATGGCGTCAGATGAATGGCACGACAATGGGCCTCCGGGACCTCTTCACGGTATCCCTGCGCATTAAAATTGCCATCAATAAAATGCAATTGTCCGTAGCATATGCCTACTCATACGATAATGCAGGGTTTCCCCCTAGCACAACACGGTTGATTCATTATTAAGGCATCTTTACCTCAATGTCTGGGTCCCATGAAACATGGGACCAACACTTACCATGTTGCGTTTCAATTTTTGTTCAATGTATTCAAATATATATATTTTTTTTTGCTTGGGGGGGGAGTGTTGGCTGTGCATTTGGCCAATGACAGGCATTCCACATTTAATCCCACCCATATGTGAAAATCTACATTTCTACTTGTTTTTTAGTTTATATGCAAAAAACGAGATAACTGAAAAATTGCTAGATTTTTGTTTTCCAGTTTATGTCTAACAATAAAACATTTATTAAAAAACAGGCAGTTCTCATTCATTCCTGCTCCATTTGAATGCAGAAAAGGACCTGTAACACTGCTGTAGATATACTTCTGCCATCTCCACTTCCCTTATGTAACACTGTCATCTGCACACTGCAGAGCTATCCACACACTCCACACTGCCACCATGCGTCGCTGCGACACACTCCTGTCATTTCTCTCTACCACACTGGAGCTTTTAACATCATGCTCTCTACACTCAGAATTCTATTGTATGCTGATATTTCCACCTACAGTAATAACTGAGTTCTGTATGTGTAGATCCATCTTTTTAAAGGTTAGATACATATGATTTCAGGCAATTAAAACCATAGTGGTGTAAGGAAGTAGGAGTTGCATAGAATGGTTGAGCAGTGACTTGAGCAACTTGTTCATTCATCAAAGGGCCGGGATGACATGAGGCAAGGCCAGAATGGGAGTAGATGAATGGGAGGGATTGTAAGCACCTGGAGGTGGCTCATCAAAATGTCCATGACTTTGTATGGAGTTGACTTTTGGTATGTAAAAGGCAGGATGAACAAATATGAACACACCCCTTACACACAGCTCAAAAGAACATGGGCACAAAAGCAGCCGATGTGTGTTGATCACATGCCATTCTTTCAGCCCCACACTCAAACAACATACAAGGAAGTAGCGGAGTTCTGTGCGGGTTAATGCGATTTAATGTGCATTGGAGGCTGCTCCTTATTACTGTTAAATAATGCTATTGTTCAACATGACCGTTCAAATGAGAATTTGAAACAGTTGTGTGACCTTGCCTGACGCTATATTGACACACAAAAAAAAGATCAAGCTGAACTTGATGACAGTACAAGTCAAAACAAGGGAGTTTTTCCTAGCCACCGGGCTTCTACACCTGCATTGCTTGCTGTTTGGGGTTTTAGGCTGGGTTTCTGTACAGCACTTTGAGATATCAGCTGATGTACAAAGGGCTACATAAATACATTTGATTTGATTTGATTTTGATTTGATTTGAAGTCAATGTGATTGAGAGGAATATAGCATGGGACTGACGCTTCACATCAAGCGGCTTCGTTTGAAGTGACACCAGTGTTAAATGCAAATTAGTCAATGACAGACAGAAAAAGATAAAACCTGTCTGTTCAGAATCTCTGTGGTGGGAGGTTTCTCTCTCTCTGTGCCTGTATAAACCTCAATCATGCCTGTGGTTTCATAGCCACTCCATTGTCAAAGGAGGACCAATGAACTGGGGATGATGATTCACTACTGCAGTTTGCTTGGTAGCACAAATGGGTGACTTTCAAGGAGATCTACAGTACCAGTCAAAAGTTTGGACACACCTACTCATTTAAGGGTTTTTTTCATTTAAAAAATGTTCTCCATTGTAGAATAACAGTGAATACATCAAAACAACATATGGATAACACGTATGGAATCATGTAGTAACCAAAAAAAGTGTTATAAAATATACTTTGATTTGTTTATTTGAGATTCTTCAAAGCAGCCACCCTTTGCCTTGATGGCAGCTTTGCACAATCTTGGCATTCTCTCAACCAGCTTCACGAGGAATGATTTTCCAACTGTCTTGAATGAGTTCCCGTACTTGTTGGCTGCTTTTCCTTCACTCTGCGGTCCAACTCAACCCAAACCATCTCAATTGGGTTGAGATCAGGGGATTGTGGAGGCCAGGTCATCTGATGCAGCACTCCATCACTCTCCTTCTTGGTCAAATAGTCCTTGGTCAAATAGTCCTTACACAGCCTCTACACAGAGGTGTGTTGGGTCATTGTCCTGTTGAAAAACAAATGATAGTCCCACAAAGTGCAAACCAGATGGGATGGCGTATCGCTGCAGAATGATGTGGTAGTCATGCTGGTTAAGTATGCTTTGAATTGTAAAGAAATCACAGACAGTGTCACCAGAAAGCACCCTCACACCATCACACCTCATCCTCCATACTTCACGGTGGGAACCACACATGTGGAGATCATCCGTTCACCTACTCTGCGTCTCACAAGACACGGCAGTTGGAACCAAAAAATCTACAATTTGGACTCATCAGACCAATGGACAGATCTCCACCGGTCTAATGTCCATTGCTCATGTGTCTTGACCCAAGCAAGTCTCATCATCTTATTGGTGTCCTTTAGTAGTGGTTTCTTTAAAGCAATTTGACCATGAAGGCCTGATTCACGCAGTCTCCTCTGAACAGTTGATGTTGAGATGTGTCTGTTACTTGAACTCTGTGAGGTATCATTTATTTGTGCTGCAATCTAAGGTGCAGTTAACTATAATGAACTTATCCTCTGCAGCAGAGGTAACTCTGGGTCTTCCTGTCCTGTGGCGTTCCTCATGAGAGCCAGTTTCTTCATAGCGCTTGATGGTTTTGGCAACTGCTCTTGAAGAAACTTGAAAGTACTGATGGACTGTCATTTCTCTTATTTGAGCTGTTCTTACCATAATATGGACTTGGTCTTTTACCAAATAGGGCATTCTTCTGTATACCAACCCTACTTTGTCACAACATAACTGAATGGCTCAAATGCATTAAGAAGGTAAATAAATTCCACAAATGAACTTTTAACAAGGTACACCTTTTAATTGAAATGCATTCCAGGTGACTAATTCATGAAGCTGGTTGAGAGAATACCAAGAGTGTGCAAAGCTGTCATCAAGGCAAAGGGTGGCTACTTTGAAGAATCTCAAATCTCAAATCTATTTTTATATGTTTAACACCTTTTTGGTTACTTCATGAGTCCATGTGTTATTTCATTGTTTTGATGTCTTCACTATTATTCTATAATGTAGAAAATTGTAAAAATTAAGAAAACCCCTTGAACGAGTATGTGTGTCCAAAATTTTTGACTGGTACTGTACATGAGCTATCGCAAACTCACACACTAATGGTAAGGATGTCTGTAGGGTTAGAGCTATTCTTTTGTCCAATAAATGTTCTTTATTACAACTTGTGAATTAGTTGTGCAGACTGGTGCGGCTTCCCGCTTCAGTGTGTTTAAGCTGTGCCAGCACAGAAGTGATTTATTGAAAATAATTAGACATCATGGACAGACATGATTTGATTATTGGTGATCCTCAAGGCTCTGTATTGGGGCCTGCTAAATTCACTTTTAACCTTAACCACGGATTATAAATGTTTGGTATGTTAAACCAAACTTCTCAGGCTTCTTTCTCAAAAAGGCAAACATGATGTAGGTAAATCCCGGAGAGAGAGGTTCACTACTGTTTTAACTATTATCCCAAATAGTTGCACATGGACTGAGGACAATGGACTGGGGACATTTTGATACCAGATGCCAAATAGCCTACTCAATCATGATACTGTAATTGTTCAAATCATAGAAGACCAGAGATGGTCTTCTTTATCATTGCTGTAGTAAATCTTATCAGCAATCCAAGTTGCCATGGACCAGCAAAAAAAATGTCCCCTCCCCCTCATACACACACAAACTCTTTCTCTCTCTCTCTCTTTGTATGTGTGTGTGAACCAACCCTTGTGTATGGGTGTACCATTGTGTACATGCTGTTTTATGTGTTCATCTTTAGATTAGATGTAGACCAGGGTTAGCTGATCTGTTTTTGTAGGATCCCTAGCTGTGCCTTCTGTGGGAAGAGCTTGTCCTTAAAGCTCACCCATCTGTTTTCTTATCTGCGTGGTGAAAAGCATCTGTCTCTCGCTTTGATTGCTTGCACAACGCTGTGGGTGGATGAATTCACAAATAAAAAGCAGCGAAAATCTGCTGTAGAGTGTGGAAAGGTCAGGTATTGCATACATTCCTTCATTAAACCGACCGTGTCGGTTACAATGCCCCTTTGACTGTGTGTCACCAGTTCTTGTCCCATCCAGACTTCAAAAGTTGTTTTACTTCATCTAGAGGCACGTTGCCAAAGCTTGCAAGGCTCTAAGCATGCAAATGCTAAATGCCACCCAGTTAAGCCTGAGGCAAGAGGAAGTAGCGTAATGTTTTGTTTGGATTACTGCCAGAAATCAAAATAAAGACAAGCGCCTACTTTAAAAGGTTACGGCTTGTTCTGGCATGATCATATTGAATTAAATAGACATCAAATAGTATCACTTGGCTTTTGAGAAACGCGGGGTTAATCACATTTTACACTGCTTCACCTGTTCTCATTAATCGATATAAGATATACAGGTTGGTCATAAGTAGGGAAGGCTAGGACAGGAAGTGGTTTACAGGTTTTCATGAATGTGCAACAGTATGTGATAAGGGCTGGGATGCAGCCATAGAGTCGACATTCAGACTACTGTGAATCACAGGTTAACAACCACTTCTCTTATCTCAGTAAGACCCAACCCTCCCTCCCACTCAGTCTGCCAACCCATACCTCCCACTAGTCACTCCCAACGTCATTTATTCTTAAGACTCTCTTACCAAATTGGTATCTTGCGAAACATGTGTGTACATGTTCTGATTTGTGGCATAGGGCAATAACTGTGCATGGCTGTAATTCGTTTCATTACACACAGCTGTAAAATGATGTAGAAGCAGTTAACAGACAAATCAGCTAATAATTCAGTGGTTCATCAAACAACTCAACTCCTTGCTATGGGATCAAGTGCTGCAGCTTCTTTTTGGTGGAAGGTTGGGCTTGATTGCTTCACTTGCTAGGACCTTTGTTACATGGAATATTGCTGAATCCAAGATGGGGGAAAGACTGGGCTTAATCAAATGGGACTGTTGGCATCACACTGCCTGTATTCATCTTTCACAACATCTCAATCGCGTTTATATTTGTTCACTCCTTTTAGACCCGTTTCCACTGTACCATTAGTGTCAAAATCATATTGTTTGTTCCAAGGTAAAAGTGTCAAGTTAATTCTACACTTTAGTTACTTAGATGGAAGTGATAAGGGATGACATTTCCTTATATGGTAAAAATCCCCCTTTCCAAAAACTGCAAGGAGCTCACAGAGAAAGCACACGCCTGATGAACATCTTGCAAATGAATGAGACAAGATAGAACAGCCTTAACCAGTTTACTCCAGGGTTTAGGTTTGATATTTCTAAATGAAACCCTTGAGATTAACTCTTTTAAAAAAAGCAAGTTACCATAAACTATCACTATGGTTACAGAGTATTAATATGCTCCGGCTGAACTTTTTAGTTACAGAATATACACTGAGTGTACAAAACATGAGGAACATTCCTCATATTGATTTGCAGTCCCTTTTGCATTCAAAACAGCCTCAATTCATCAGCGCATGGACTCTACAAGGTGTTGAAAGCGTCCACAGGGATCCTGGCCCATGTTGACTCCAATGTTTTCCACAGTTGTGTCAAGTTGGCTGGATGTCCTTTGGGTGGTAAAAACCATTATTTTTACATACGGGAAACTGTTGAGCGTGAAAAACCCAGCAGCGTTGCAGTTCTTGACACACTTAACCAGTGTGCCTGGCACCTACTAACATACCCCGTTCAAAGACACTTCAATATTTTCTCTTGCCCATTCACCTCTGAATGACACACATACACAATTCATATCTCAGTTGTCTCCAGGCTTATCCTGTCTCCTCCCCTTCATCTACACTGATTGAAGTGGATTTAACAAGTGACATCGATAAAGGATCATAGCTTTCACCTGGATTCACCTGGTCAGTCTATGTGATGGAAAGAGCAGGTGTTCCTAATGTTTTGTACACTCAGTGTAGTCTATGTGACTGAAGTTGGCGTAATTAGTTCCAACAGAGTAATGGGCTTGTGAGAGTATATAAGGGAAATGTAGAGAAAAGGTAAATATCTCATGCATCCTGTCTTTACAAACCAAACATATTGATTCAACGGTAGCTAAGATGGGGAGAAGTCTGTCCATAATAAAGTGTCGCTCTGCATTCTTAACAATACTTAGTGTGATTAGACCTTTAGTATTGTATCCTTCTATTATTAATTAGTCTACTATCTGGACTAGTTTAGCCTGACAGCAGTTTGCTTGAGGCCCCATGCACAGCGTTTCCCTGTCACTGATTTAATAGCACTTCGGTCGTTAGTGTCCATTCTTAGTCTAGATGGGAGTGGGGATGGGTGTGGCAGAGAAGGTTGAGAAGGGCAAAGGTTACTGTGTAGGCAACATGTCCAGAAAGGGTCAGAAAGTTACATTTTCTATCTTTGGGACTTGGTCAATCTGCTGTGGAGAAACTAGCCATTTAATGTACATATTAGTACATTGGACTGAACATTGTACTGTACCTTGTAATGTGTTTTTCTATATCGTTATGTTTGGCATGTTTTCTATACCTCTATACCGATTGCAAGGAACATTTACTTATGGACACTAATTTAAAGCAATAATAATGGAAATTAATCAATACTATGATTCTACTTTATTCTAAAAAGTTCCAGAGAGGGATTTTACACTGCTTTCTGGCATCAGTTTATGTAACCTAATGGAGGCCAGCTTTTTGCTGCACAAAATGTCTGTCAACGAGTGATTCAACGGGAGCTAAGATGGGGAGAAGTCTGTCCATAATAGTGCCGCTCTGCCTTCTTAACAATACTGTCAACAAGGCAGGTCCTACAGAACCTGGTTTTGTCACACCTAGACAACTGTTCAGTATTGTGGTCAGGTGACACAAAGAGGGACTTAGGAACATTTCAGTTGGCTCAGAACAGTGCAGCACTGCTGGCCCTTAAAAGTACACAGAGAGCTAACATTAATGACATGCATGTTAATCTCTCATGGCTCAAAGTGGAAGAGAGATTGACGTCATCACAACTTGTTTTTGTAAGAAGTGTTGACAAGCTGAATCTACAGAGCTGTCTGTTTAAACTACTAGCACACAGCTCGGACACCCATGCATACCCCACAAGACATGCCACCAGAGGTCTCTTCACAATCGCCAAGTCCAGAACAGACTATGGGAGGTGCACAGTACTACATAAAGCCATGACTACATGGAACTCTATTCCACATCAGGTAACTGATGCAAGCAGTGGAATCAGATTTTTAAAAAACTGGTAAAAATACACTTTTTGGAACATTGGGGACTGTAAAGAGACACACAAAGGTACAGACACATGCATACATTGTAATATTTGTTGTAATAGTTGTATGGTGGTATTATACATTTTGTATTGCAGATATGTAGTGGTGTAATAATGTTATATGATGTTCTGTTTTATGTTTTGTTTTATATGTAATGTAAGTGCTTTAATGTGTTTGGGCCCCAGGAAGAGAAGCTGCTGCCAGGGATCCCTAATAAATACAAAATACAAATATTATAATACTCCATTCAATAGTGCAGTCAAGTAGCAAGAGGCCCTTAAACTGGCAAACGCCGACACCATTGTGCCTGCTGGGATGGTATGAATTGATGGGGTTGAATCGGAGAAAGGCTTGTGGAAAACAAATGGCTGCATAGGCAAATAGGCATGTGGTGGCTTTGCAAATAGGGATCCAATTTGACTTGAAAAATAGGGTGTGTCACAGTTTTTAATCGGTGGCATGAGTCGGGGGGGGGGGGGGGGGGGGGGGGGGAGCTAGCTCTCTCGTTCTTT
Organism: Oncorhynchus nerka; assembly: GCF_034236695.1. Classification (NCBI taxonomy): domain Eukaryota; kingdom Metazoa; phylum Chordata; class Actinopteri; order Salmoniformes; family Salmonidae; genus Oncorhynchus; species Oncorhynchus nerka. The sequence goes on from NC_088421.1 coordinate 8,943,756, forward strand.
CTCTGTGGAACCATAAAGGGAAATGCATGCATTACAGATTGGTTAATGTGTCAAAGAGAGAGGCTCCAGACTGCTTATCTAACCAGAGCCACCGTGCAATGATTTATGACAGAAACGCCTCTTTCTTCATACAAACCAGCATTGTCACTGAGGCGGAGCGTTTCAAAATGCTTGGATTATCTGCACTGACGTTAACATGATGAAATATAATCCAATCTGGGTTTGTTGAACACTCTACTCTGTAATTAGGATGTGTTCAAGAGTTGTAGTCAATTTGTAGTGGGGATCAACACTGACTGTTAGCTCTGAAGTCATTCATTCGCACCAGTTTTTGGATGGAACACCAACACGTTTGTGCATCCTCTGTAGTTTCTTGGCTCTACACTTGGTCTTATTACTAGACAGAGTGATGTGGATTCCAACAACAGCTTATTGGGTACATTTGCATGAACTCATTTCAGCGATGTTTATCTACATTGTTTCAAATGGAATTCCGTAATTAGGGATTTACTCTAAAACGCACAGTTGTAGCTATTCAATAAATGTATAGGTATTGATATTGTGAATGTCCCTTTGTGTGATTACACCTTTAGTATTGTATCCTTCTATTCTTAATTAGTCTACTATCTGGACTAGTTTAGCCTGACAGCAGTTTGCTTGAGGCCCCATGCACAGCGTTTCCCTGTCACTGATTTAATAGCACTTTGGTCGTTAGTGTCCATTCTTAGTCTAGATGGGAGTGGGGATGGGTGTGGCAGAGAAGGTTGAGAAGGGCAAAGGTTACTGTGTAGGCAACATGTCCAGAAAGGGTCAGAAAGTTACATTTTCTATCTTTGGGACTTGGTCAATCTGCTGTGGAGAAACTAGCCATTTAATGTACATATTAGTACATTGGACTGAACATTGTACTGTACCTTGTAATGTGTTTTTCTATATCGTTATGTTTGGCATGTTTTCTATACCTCTATACCGATTGCAAGGAACATTTACTTATGGACACTAATTTAAAGCAATAATAATGGAAATGAATCAATACTATTATTGTACTTTATTCTAAAAATCTCCAGAGAGTGATTTTACACTGCTTTCGGGCATCAGTTTATGTAACCTAATGGAGGCCAGCTTTTTGCTGCACAAAATGTCTGTCAACGAGTGAAAATTAACTCGTGGGTTCAGAGGCCTACTTTACCCTTCACTAGAAGATAGCTATGGCTCCAGACTTACTGCCTGCAGCTCTTTACCCTTCAACTAAGGATTACTATGACAGAGCTGAGGAAGCTTAGGCATCTTGGTTGACCTAGCTGTCACTCAAGAGATCAGTGGTAAAACCCTGAGTGTGCTCAGACTCCTTCCTTTTAAAAATTCCTTTTCAAACCCTTTAAGGCAAATAACTCCAGATTGCATGTTCCGAGCATATAGGCTGGTTCTTTAAATCAGCCAAGTCAGCGAATGTTTGAGATAGTTTCTGACAGGCCCAGGTGCCTTGCATTGTTTGTATATCGTGTTTTAATGTTGAGATAGGTTAAAGTAAGAACGAAGACTTACGATTGATTAGTCATTTCAACCGATAGATTTTTCCATTCTCTGAGGGACGGGTGTTGACACATAGGTGTGGCATGTCAATGTTTAACCCACAAGATTTAAAGGTTATAAAGGCTTATTTGTGTTACTAGGAAACTAGGAGTGACTGATAGTGACTACAGAAGTGATTTCTTGGTAACAACTACTGTTACATTTAGTTTTATCTTACTTTTTGTATTATGATTGTCAAGTGCTATAGACACCACACATTGCAGTGTGCACCCTTGTTGATTTTTTCTAATCTTCCAGAAGTCAAAAACACCTTAAACAAATGTAAGCACTGTAGTCCCTCTTATAGTGACACACCTCACAAGCCAGATATAGCAGGCCCACCATTAACCTGTTAGGTACTGTGAGGGAAAAAAGTATTTGATCCCCTGCTGATTTTGTACGTTTGCCCACTGACAAAGAAATGATCAACTGTTGTCACCTTCTCACCAAGATGCTTGGCGATGGTCTTGTAGCCCATTCCAACCTTGTGTAGGTCTACAATCTTGTCCCTGACATCTTTGGAGAGCTCGTTGGACTTGGCCATGGTGGAGAGTTTGGAATCGGATTGATTGATTGCTTCTGTGGACAGGTGTCTTTTAAACTGAGATTAGGAGCACTCCCTTTATTAAGAGTGTGCTCCTAATATCATCTCGTTACCTGTATAAAAGACACCTGGGAGTCAGAAATCTTTCTAATTGAGAGGGGGTCAAATACTTATTTCCCTCATTAAAATGCTAATCAATTTATAACATTTTTGACATGCGTTTTTCTGGATTTTTTTGTTGTTATTCTGTCTCTCACTGTTCAAATAAACCTACCATTAAAATGATAGACTGATCATTTCTTTGTCAGTGGGCAAACGTACAAAATCAGCAGGGGATCAAATACTTTTTCCCTCACTGTATGTTGCCTTTCACTCAGTCACACTGCATTCGTAATGTATAAATTCCTTAGCACATGCTTTAATTGTTCCCATCCCCATAGCTTATATAAAGGATCATGAGAGCTTTAAAATAGTTGTAGGCTATACCTTACCTATAAGTACAGCCACTGTATGTCATGGCTCTATGTGAGGAGATGAAAGGATCAAACAAAAGGCACCTGTCACGCCCTGACCGTAGATTGCTTTGTATGTTTCTATTTTTCATTTGGTCAGGGTGTGATGTGGGTGGGCATTCTATGTTGTATGTCTAGGTGTTGTGTTTCTATGTTTAGGTCTGGTATGGTTCCCAATCAGAGGCAGCTGGTTATCGTTGTCTCTGATTGAGAACCATACTTAGGCAGCCTGTTTTCCCACTATGGGTGTGGGTAGTTGTTTTCTGTTGTGTGTCTGCACCAGCCAGAACTGTTTCGGTTGTTCGCGGTGTTATTGCTGTGTTCATTAAATCAATATGGACACATACCACGCTGCACCTTGGTCCTCTTCTTCCAACAGCCATTACAGCACCCTTTTCAATTACTGGCCATAAAGACTTCAATATGGGATGTTTTAGAGGTTTTCATGTGTTGCTGACAGTGCTGTAAAGTAACTAAGTAAAAATGCTTTGCGGTACTACTTAAGTAGTTTTTTGGGGTATATGTACTTTACTATTTACTCCACTACATTCCTAAAGAAAATATGTACTTTTTACTCCCATACACTTTCCTTGACACCCAAAAGTACTTGTTACATTTTGAATTCTCAGGCAGGACAGCAATATGGTACAATTCATGCACCTATCAATATAACGTCTTGTCATCCCTACTGCCTCTGATCTGGCACACTCACTAAACTCAAACACTGTGTTTGTAAATTATGTCTGACTGTTGGAATGTGCCCCTGGCTGTCCGTAGACAGCTTAATACAGGCGTTTGCAACCTTCATGCCTGGAAGAGGCATTTATTACACCACTGGTTGTTAAAAGACAATAACCTTCACCCTCATTCACCTTTCTCTCAGTACCAAGTGTTTTCTCGCTTGGCCTGAAACACTAAGTGCATTTTAACATGCAGAGACCCAGCCAGGTGACAGGAGAGATGCATTGCTGTGACACATACACAATACAATACACAACCAAAACAATGAAGGACTAAGTAAAAACATGTTTGTGAATAATGTAACATACTGAATGCATTTATGGTATGACAGAGTATGGAGTTTATAGGTCAGTTGCAGTTAGTGGGGGAAATGTGATTTTGGTGTTTGCACTGTTTTACCATCAGACTCATTAAATGTTAGCCATGGTAAAGCCACAAGATGCAGCTGCAGATGAGGCTTAGAGAGAGAAGACAGAGAAAAGATTGTTTCAGCAGGACGAAGTGGCAATTCCTTGGCTGAGAGGGATCCTGCTGGACAAATCGCAAAAGAGACTTCATTTACAGAGAGGGTTTGTTTAAACGGCCTCTATTGCGGATGATAAATGAAGAGGCCTGTATGGGGCTGGGGGCCAATCTTGCGGGGCCACAGGTTAGACAGGTTTTTGTACAAGCAGAAACCTGCAGCGGTCCACAAAGAAACTAATCAGATGAAACCGTGGATGAGATATGGGTTCAATCAGTGTACATAGAATTATACAAGTGTTAAGACAATTATATACAAACTCTGTAATCAAAGAGACTAAAGAATAATTATATTTGCGGTGACAAATATATTTTGATGTTTAAAAAAAATCAATGATAGCAACTTAATGGATTCCTAAAGTGTTACTGTAGCTTGGTCAAAAGCAGGGCACAATGGAAACATTCAAGATGGCAAGACAGGTAGAGGAAGGCACGTACCGGTAAATAACATATTTACATGCCCGTATCATCGATGAATGAACATTTTTTTAAGATCCATGTCATCCCCTTACACAGAGATTCAGCAGCTGATGATGAAAACAGGCAAGTATCATCTTGTCTTACATTTTTTATAGGTGTAAGGGCTTTATCTAATGCTTCTCATCAAGTTTTGGCTTTGCTCCTCCCTCGCTAATGATTTCAGGTGCACTTGAGGCTGTTAGCGACGCAATATTGTTAGCTTATAACCACACATGCATTGGTAGAATTCTAACTCTAAAGATGGTGAAAGGTAGCTGAGTAGCTCAAGGCTTGAGCTGTGGTATGTTTTCCTATTCAGACAGACACAGGTTACAAACAACAAATCAAAACGTATAAATGGCATTAATAAGACCCAATAGTGTGGCTTCATTTCATTAATAACTTAATAACTTATAGGTTGATTATTAAGCGAGTGTAACAAAAACTCATGCTATCTTAGACTGGATCGGCTTTTGATTCATTTGTTTATTAGGGAAAAACACCAATTCAATTAAATCCATGCACTGTTATCATTGTTGATTCAAGATTATACAGCGCTGAAGTGTGATTCTGCAGGCAATGAATAGTGTGTGTTGTTGACCAAAGAACTGGTTTATGTCGTAATCCCGGTGTGCACAATGCAAAGCTGCTGCCAGTGAATCCAGGGCACCACATTCCTTCATGAAAGGCTGAGTTGTAAGCAGTTGTTAAAAGTTTGCATGGAGATGGCCTTGACTCAATGAGTTATCTTTAGCCAGTCCACACACACTTCTCACCCGTAGTGTCTTACTGGCACAGCTAGGGTGCCTTGTGTAATCAGGGGGAAAGTTACTCTTTAACCAAGGCGCAATCTCCACTACACTTTTGTTTGTTCTAAATTGTGTTTTAAGTCAAATTGTATTAAAGATTAACTTTCAATGGTTTAGTGTGTTTTAATCCTGACAGTACATTATTAAACATGTTCTCTGCAGACTGATACTCTCTGACGAGCAGAAATACATGACGATTGATAAGAAATGACATCTCAGAACACGCTGCCCTTTGCCACACCCACAAGCAATTGACAGATTGAGTCTGTCATGCCTGTGTGCGTGCATTTGCTTTTTATGACTTGAATAGGAGACTTTGGGGAGGTGTTTCTCCCACGCCTTTCATTATCTTTTCCCTCCCACCTCTACCCCCCCCCCCCCCCTGTGAAGTTGTATAAAACAACTAGCCCTTCTCCTCCACTCTTCACTAAGTCCGCTCCAGCTAGAGCAGTAAGACCGCAGACTCAATCAACATGTCCTTCTCCAGCAGCAGCTTCATGTCCTCTGGTGGATCCATGAGGGGAGCACCTATGGGCTTCTCTCGCCTCTCCATGTCTGGAGGTGGCAGCATGGGAGGTGGCAGCCGCATCAGCGGCATGAGGGCCGGCAGCGTGTACGGGGGTGCAGGTGGCTCCGGGGTCCGGATCTCCAGTTCCAGTGCATCCAGGTCCTTCTCTGCTGGTGGTGGTTTTGGCATGGGTGGTGGTGGAGGTGGCTTCAACCTGTCTGATGGCCTGGACCTGCACGTGTCTGCCAACGAGAAGGCCACCATGCAGAACCTGAACGACCGTCTGGCCACTTACCTGGACAAGGTCCGCTCCCTGGAGACGGCCAACGCTGATCTGGAGCACAAGATCCGCATGTTCCTGGAGGCCAAGACCTCCCCCACTGGTCGTGACTACAGTGACTTCCATCTCTCTATCACCGAACTCCAAGGCAAGGTATGTCAGTCAACTCGTTTACAACTGCAGTACACCATTATGACTACTTTTACCACTTGTTTAATAAAGGCTGGGTTTTACGGCCCCTGATAGCTGTTACCTTACTATTGTGGAAGAGGAAGGGGAGTGCCAGTTACTCCAAGGCACAAAATAAACACCACTACTTAGTAAGCCTTCACCAGTGACCCGATAATATCAAGGAAAATATCATAAATAGAGTTAATGGCCATTACCGTGTTGATGTTCTTAAATGTAGCTTTATCATTAATACCATTGTGCACTGTGAATGCAGTGTATGTATCCCCAGGGTCATTGATCTCTGGTCCAATGTCAGACACACTAACACACCCAAAATGGCCTCAAAATCAGATCAAGTTTATAGCGCCATTCATTTAATCACTCCAGACAAAACTGTTAAATTCCAAAACTTAATTTTCTCTTTCAGATCCAGGATGCCACACGCATCAACAGTGGAATCTACCTCAGTATTGACAACGCCAAGCTGGCAGCAGATGACTTCAGGGTCAAGTGGGTGACATCATGAATGATCACAATAAATATGCATCAATCCATACTGTCTTCAGTAGATAGAGTATAACTTTAGTCCAGTAAACAAAGCTGTTTTGATTTTGCTTAGGTATGAGAACGAGCTGTCCATGAGGCAGTCTGTGGAGGCCGACATCAGTGGCCTGAGGAGGGTGCTGGATGACCTGACCATGGCCAGATCTGACCTGGAGATGCAGATTGAGGGGCTGAGAGAGGAGTTGATCTTCCTCAAGAAGAACCATGAGGAGGTGAGTCTGAGTGACTTCAGATTTAGTCATACAGAAGTAATTGCCAAGCTTCATGAAGATTTGTCATCAGATGATTGGGGGGGGACATCAATGTCATGCATAATGAGTAATGCATGACTGAGGTTGACCCAGACTATCCATGATTCCTTTAGGAGCTGTTGTCCATGCGTGCCCAGATGAGCGGCCAGGTCCATGTGGAGGTTGACGCTGCACCACAGGAAGACCTCAGCAAAGTCATGGCTGAGATTCGCGAACACTACGAGGCTGTCGCTGCCAAGAACAACAGAGAACTGGAGGGCTGGTTCCACGCCAAGGTAATACTTTTTGTCATTATAAAAATGATTCCATCATTTTGGTCCACGATGTCAAAAATGTCCCATCAATTGAATTGTTCATGTAAAAACATTATTTTGGATGGTGTTTTCCACAGACCGAGGCGCTGAACAAGGAGGTCGCAATCAGCACAGAAGTTATCCAAACGTCCAGATCTGAAATCTCAGAAGTCAAACGCACACTGCAGAGTCTTGAAATCGAACTGCAATCACAAATAAGCATGGTAAGATTGTTCAAGAATGTTTCAATGTCTGCCACCCATCAATGAATTTGCTCAACTACTTCCTGATGTTTTGTTTTGCTCTTCATTTCTCTCCAATAGAAATCATCCATGGAAAATAACCTCGCAGAAACAAAGAACCGTTACTCCATGCAGCTGTCGGGTTATCAGATGCAGGTGACTAGCTTGGAGGAACAGTTGGTAAATCTCAGGGCTGAGCTGGAACGACAAGGACACGAATACCGGATGCTGCTGGACATCAAGACCAGACTGGAGATGGAGATCGCCGAGTACAGGAGACTGCTGGATGGAGAGGCTAGCAGGTGAGCTATGAGTCTCATGCCTCGTGTTTCAAATGGCATAGACATAGTCAAAAATTGGCCTCAGAATGATGGAACCTAACAACATAGTTTTTTTGCTCTTTCAGCATGTCATCCTCATCCTCGTCCACAACAACACGCAAGGTGGTGACTATTGTGGAGGAAATAGTGGACGGCAAGGTGGTCAACTCTACCAGTTCCTCTGCCGGGACATTGGTTGTGTCCCAGTGAGAAACATCTTGAACCAGAAATGTCACAACAAAGAACACCATATCTCTGATGACTACTGTCAAACTTTCTCAAAGAGATTAAGAAATAAACGTACTCTGAAGTGTTGAAACTGACTTTTCGTGTCTTGGCATTTTCTACTTCACATCAACTCAATACACATTTCCTGAGCATTACCTGTTAATCTAACTCTGGTAGCCTTTCCTTTTGATGTCATATTTAATAACACTGACAGTTAATTAGGCTGTATGGGAGAAAAAAAATACACACTTTCCCTTGCAAAATAACATAAACTTGACAAATGTTTGACCAAATATGGGAAACTCAGCAAGAGGATGTTGCATGTACAAAGTAAATACATAGTGGGGTCAACGTCCGCAACAAGAGTGTTGAAGCGCAAGGCTAAACTTCTCAGCTGTTTTGGTCCCGTAGCTACCACTTTGTAGCAGCGTGAAGTTCACCCGTGGACATGCGCAGATACTCTGCGTGACTGTGTAAGAGCAAAGTATTGCATCACGCTCATCTCATTATCTACGGTGCTGTTTGTTGCAACATCAGCTCGCTATCTTTACCTTTAATTGCACGCACAATACATCTATTATAAGCTAAGCCCTTATCATAGGCTATTAAAGCCCTTTGTACCCTTATAAAAGGCCTCACCCCATAAATGTAGAATAACGATGTCTACACTGCAGTTAACAATGTAATATGTCTGATTACTCCATAATTAACCTTTTGTTGACATACTATAAAGCCATGGGACACTAAATAAACGGATTATATCTGGCCAAATGAAAGTCAAACAAATAATGTAAACATAGTAATCAGTTGTTAAGTCTAATTGCAGTCTTATTGAAGATGACCTTTGTCCATTTAACCCATTTGGCCATTTAATGGTGTGTGCATTCAACAACAAGTGTCAATTACTGATATAAGATCACCAGTTATCAGTTTTTCTCTTTCACTGTTGGATTAAACAATTAATAGCACAAACAGTGTTTTGGAACTTCAGCCAACCCAGTGATCTGGGAATCCCTTGGCAGTTAGACAAAACAAACGAATGAAGCTTACCCTAGTGACAAAACAAACAAATGAAGCTTACCCTAGTGACAAAACAAACGAATGAAGCTTACCCTAGTGACAAAACAAACAAATGAAGCTTACCCTAGTGACAAAACAAACGAATGAAGCTTACCCTAGTGACAAAACAAACGAATGAAGCTTACCCAAGTGACAAAACAAACGAATGAAGCTTACCCTAGTGACAAAACAAACGAATGAAGCTTACCCTAGTGACAAAACAAACGAATGAAGCTTACCCTAGTGACAAAACAAACGAATGAAGCTTACCCTAGTGACAAAACAAACAAATGAAGCTTACCCTAGTGACAAAACAAACGAATGAAGCTTACCCAAGTGACAAAACAAACGAATGAAGCTTACCCTAGTGACAAAACAAACGAATGAAGCTTACCCTAGTGACAAAACAAACGAATGAAGCTTACCCGAGTGACAAAACAAACAAATGAAGCTTACCCTAGTGACAAAACAAACGAATGAAGCTTACCCTAGTGACAAAACAAACGAATGAAGCTTACCCTAGTGACAAAACAAACTAGTGACAAAACAAACGAATGAAGCTTACCCTAGTGACAAAACAAACGAATGAAGCTTACCCTAGTGACAAAACAAACGAATGAAGCTTACCCTAGTGACAAAACAAACGAATGAAGCTTACCCTAGTGACAAAACAAACGAATGAAGCTTACCCTAGTGACAAAACAAACGAATGAAGCTTACCCTAGTGACAAAACAAACGAATGAAGCTTACCCTAGTGACAAAACAAACGAATGAAGCTTACCCTAGTGACAAAACAAAGCACAAACTGTAACTTGTACAACAATATCTCTCATGGAAAAACAAACCAAATACAAAAGAGACTATTACAGAGAACTATAAGACACACTGACCCATGTCAGTGGGTAACTTGATTTAGGAATCAACAGTCTGAAATACGAGTGTGGAAATCCACTATCTGCAACAATCGACAAGATTCGCTATCTGCAACAATCGCCAAAATCCACTCTCTGCAACAACTGCCGAAATTCACTATCTGCAACAATTGACTTCTGGACTAACCAAAGCCAACATTGTAGTCGGGCTGTAAAATGTACACTATCGTTCAAAAGTTTGGGGTCACTTAGACATTTCCTTGTTTTTGAAAGGAAAACAAAAAAAAAGTTGAGAACAAGTTCTCATTTGCAACTGCGACCTGACCAAGATAAAGCATAGCAGTTTGACACGTACAACAACACAGAGTTACACATGGAATAAACAAAACATACAGTCAATAATAAGGTAAGATAAGGGAGTTAAGGCAATAAATAGACCATGGTGGCGAAGTAATTACAAAATAGCAATTAAACACTGGAATGGTAGATGTGCAGAAGATGAATGTGCAAGTAGAGATACTGGGCTGCAAAGGAGCAAGATAAATAAATAAATACTGTATGGGGATGAGGTAGTTGGATGGGCTGTTTACAGATGGGCTATGTACAGGTGCAGTGATCTGTGAGCTGCTCTGACAGCTGGTGCTTAAAGCTAGTGAGGGAGATATGAGTCTCCAGCTTCAGTGATATTTGCAGTTCGTTCCAGTCATTGGCAGCAGAGAACTGGAAGGAAAGGTGGCCAAATGAGGAATTGGCATTGGGGGTGACCAGTGACATATACCTGCTGGAGCGCTGCTACGAGTGGGTGCTGCTATGGTGACCAGTGAGCTGAGATAAGGCAGGGCTTTAGCAATCAGAGACTTGTAGATGACCTGGAGCCAGTGGGTTTGACAATGAGTGAGAAACGAGGGCCAACCATCAAGAGTATGCTCGCAGTGGTGGGTAGTATATGGGGCTTTGGTGACAAAACGGATGGCACTGTAATAGACTGCATCCAGTTTGCTGAGTAGAGTGCTGGAGGCTATTTTATAAATGACATCGCCGAAGTCGAGGATCGATAGGATGGTCAGTTTTACGAGGGTATGTTTGGCAGCATGAGTGAAGGATGCTTTGTTGCGAAATAGGAAGCCGATTCTAGATTTAATATTGGATTGGAGATGCTTAATGTGAGTCTGGAAGGAGAGTTTACAGTCTAACCAGACACCTAGGTATTTGTAGTTATCCACATATTCTAAGTCGGAGCCGTCCAGAGTAGGGATGCTGGACAGGCGGGCAGGTGCGGGCAGTGATTGGTTGAAGAGCATGCATTTAGTTTTACTTGCATTTAAGAGCAGTTGGAGGCCACGGAAGGAGAGTTGTATGGCATTGAAGCTCGTCTGGAGGTTAGTTAACACAGTGTCCAAAGAAGGGCCCAAAGTATACAGAATGGTGTCGTCTGCGTAGAGGTGGATCAGAGAATCACCAGCAGCAAGAGCGACATCATTGATGTATACAGAGAAGAGAGTCAGACCGAGAATTGAACCCTGTGGCACCCACATAGAGACTGCCAGAGGTCCAGACAACAGGCCCTCCGATTTGACACATTGAACTCTATCAGAAAAGTAGTTGGTGAACCAGGCGAGGCAATCATTTGAGAAACCAAGGCTGATGAGTCTGCCAATAAATAACATCAAATTGATCAGAAATACAGTGTCGACATTGTTAATGTTGTAAATGACTATTGTATTTGGGAACGGCTGATTTTTAATGGAATATCTACATAGGCGCACAGAGGTCCATTGTCAGAAACCATCACTCCTGTGTTCCAATGGCATGTTATGTTAGCTAATCCAGGTTTATCATTATAAAAGGCTAATTGATCATTAGAAAACCCTTTTGCAATTATATTAGCACAGCTGAAAACTGGTGTTCTGATTAAAGAAGCAATAAAACTGACCTTCTTTAAAGTAATTGAGTATCTGGAGCATCAGCATTTGTGGGTTCGATTACAGGCTCACTCAAAATGGCCAGAAACAAATAACCTTCTTCTGAAATTCGTCAGTCTATTCTTGTTCTGAGAAATGAAGGCTATTCCATGCGAGAAATTGCCAAGAAACTGAAGATCTCGTACAACGCTGGGTACTACTCCCTTCACAGAACAGCGCAAACTGGTTCTAACCGGAATAGAAAGAGGAGTGGGAGGCCCCGGTGCACAACTGAGCAAGAGGACAAGTACATTAGAGAGTCTAGTTTGAGAAACAGACACCTCACAAGTCCTCAACTGGCAGCTTCATTAAATAGTACCCGCAAAACACCAGTCTCACCAGACTCCGGGATGCTGGCCTTCTAGGCAGAGTTCCTCTGTCCAGGGTCTGTGTTCTGTTGCCCATCTTAATCTTTTCTTTTTATTGGCCGGTCTGAGATATGCCTTTTTCTTTGCAACTCTACCTAGAAGGCCAGGCCTCTGTACGCCTATGTAGATATTCCATTAAAAATCAGTGTCACGACTTCCGCCGAAGTTGGTCCCTCTCCTTGTTCGGGCGGTGTTCGGCGATCGACGTCACCGGTTTTCTAGTCGCCACTGATCCACGTTTCTTTTTCCATTTGTTTTGTCTTCATTGTACACACCTGGTTTCCATTCCATAATCATTGTTCACTATTTAACCCTCTGGTTTCCCCCTTGATTTTGTGCATGTTTGTTATTGTCAAGTTGTCTCATTTTGTGATCTGGATTATTTGATCTCCTTCATGGAATATTGTTTTTGAGTAAAGTAACGGTTAGTTCTAAAGGAAATAGCAATTTAAAAGTGCGGCCTAATGCTGGATTATTCTAAAACTATAGGTGCAGTGTATGGACAAATAGTTAAAGCCAAGGCTCATGTTCCCTAGACAAGGACAAACTCTGTGCACAGTCGGATCAGGTGTAAAACAGTTCACTTGAGGAAAGATTTTTCAAGACAAAGCAGCAGGACACACAACCAGTGTTTTACGGTTCACAATGTTCAGTGGTTGTTGTTCAGCAATGCTCTGCATTACTTTTACCAATGGGGAAACTGCAATGACCATGGTGGTCTCCTTGAAAATAATATCTGTACGTTTGAGACAGTAAGCTTAGTACCCAACAATAGCCGATGTACAAATAAAAATAAACAAAATATACAGCAGTGATTTGGGGATTGCTGTTACTAGTGCTCTGTCACAGAATAGGACATTGTACAGAGCTGCTGCAGGTTACCTCAGTCTGCACTAGCTAGAATTTTGGTTGTGCCAAAAATGTATTTGGGAAATAAAAGGAATTACACCGAGTAGCAAGGAGTGGAGCAAGGAGTGGAATGTTAGTTAAAAAGACTGCTACCCAGACTAGGGTATACTACTATCTCTATGCCCCTACCTACCTGCTTTATTGACAGGTTTCTTTTTTTCCCCCTGAGTTACCGGTATTGTGCTGTATGGATGGAATTTTCCACACATTCAGCTGTGTATAAACCTCAAACCCCCCTCTCCCTCCCTCATTGTCTGGCATAAAAGGAGCCGTGTCCAACTGCTCTGCACTCATTTACCTCCAGCCAGAGCAGTACGACAGCAGCCTCAGTAACCATGACCTCCTTCTCAAACCGTAGCTTTGTGGCCTCTGGTGGATCCATGAGAATGGGCTATCCTCACTATTCCGGTGGTAGCATGGGAGGTGGACAGATCAGCGCCATGGGGGCCGGCAGCGTGTACAGGGATGCAGGTGGCTCCGGGGTGCGCATCTCCAATGCCTCTAACACTTACTCTGCTGGTGGTGGTTTTGGCATGGGTGGTGGGGCTGGTGGCTTCAACGTGTCTGACTCTGTCGATGTGAACGAGAACAAGAAGGCCACCATGCAGAACCTGAACGACCGTCTGTCCTCCTACCTGGACAAGGTCCGCTCCCTGGAGAAGGCCAACGCTGATCTGGAGCATAAGATCTGCATGTTCCTGGAGGCCAGGACCAAGACAGAATTTCATGACTGGACTGCCTTCAAGGTTACCATCCATGAACTCCAAGACAGGGTAAGGCCACCAATTCCAGGCTTAGATACTATAAAATGAACATCTGGCAGAAAGTAGTATATAGCAAAGAAGTAACATTGTACATAGGAAGACAGATTAGTGTAAAGTCCATATGAAAATGAGAGGTCAGTTTAAAGCAATGACAAACTAATAAAGGTTTATTTATTTTTAAGGGTGTTGTAGAGGGGTGCAGTCATTTTTTTTTAGGAATGGGCAGTTGCTCAGATTTTGACTACTTGTCCCAATAACGCCCAATGTCTGTGAATATGAGCTGCATCAGCTGAAAGATATTCCAGACAAAGTTTCCCGTAAGGAGTTTCTTTTGTCTTGTGTCTCGAGCCACACCCAAACAGAGCTCCGCAGAGGCAAGACATTTTCACTAAGGATGAGGGTGTATTTAGAAAGGGAGACCTCAATATTTACCTGAGGAATAAAGGTACGCTAGATTTTCATATTTTAGTTCAGCTGTCAGTATGTGCATTATAGCTAGTTTTGCTAACATGCTTAAAATGTCAGTTGCATGTAAGCAGATACATTTTTGTCCAGTGCAACCACAAAGCCTACATAGAAATGCCTCTTTCGCAATAGATTTTTCCTATTTTTTGACCTATAGTGATCAACTTTCCATCAGATGATCGCAGGTATTTGGAATCGCCATTTTGCCCTCCGCTGTCTTCTATTCCATTGTGAAGCTTTCACTGTGGTGTATTTACAGAGCTCTGTTCTCTTAACGTTGGATACACACCACTACACCCAGCCAAACAATGCTTCTGGTCCACAGAAAAATGTCTATGTGAAATCTGATCTCAGTAATCCACCCATAAAATCGGAGACTTACTTCTGTGCCCTCTTTCAGATCGTTGATGCCACTCATTTGAATGGAGGAATCTACCTGGCCATTGACAACGCTAAGCGGGCCACAGATGACTTTCAAGCAAAGTGAGTCTGAGAATAATACTAACTTTCATGTTGTGCCTAGATAGATTATTCTCAAAATGTATTATACAATAATGTTGAAATCAAATAACTAATTTAGACAAACATAAAAAGTTATAACTAAGAACCTTGTTGATGCATTAATGTTACTAAGGTATGAGAATGAGCTGGCTATGAGGCAGGCTGTGGAGGCCGACATCAGTGGACTGAGGAGGGTGCTGGACGAGCTGACCTTGGCCAGATCTGACCTGGAGATGCAGATTGAGGGGCTTAGAGAGGAGTTGAACCACCTCAAGATGAACCACGAGGAGGTGGGTTTGACAAAGACCTCAAGCAGAGACTATGGGATGAACGATGCTATGAATCAACATTAGGCTACTATGTGATGATGACGCACAGGATTGAATACTGACCAGATATATGTTAATGCTTTGTTCCCAGGACATCTTGGCCATGCATAATCAGATGAGCGGCCAGGTCAACGTGGAGGTGGACGCTGCACCACAGGAAGACCTCACCAAAGTCATGGCTGAAATCCGCGACCACTACGAGGCCGTCACTAACAAGAACTGTAAAGATCTGGAGGGCTGGTTCAATGCCAAGGTTATACTGCCTCCTTTCTTTTTGGCCAATAACATGTTTATGTTTCCCAGTTATAGTCTTCAGTGAATGTAATCAGTAATGACCCCCTACGGTATAATGTCTTTCATTCACAGTCAGAAGAAATCAACAATGTCGTGGCAGTCAGCACAGAGACCCTCCAATCGTCCAGATCTGAAATCACTGAAGTTAAGCGCACACTGCAAAGTCTAGAAATCGAACTCCAATCCCAACTCAGCATGGTGAGATAAAAAAAAGTCTGTCTGTCTGTCTGTCTCTCTTTCTTTCTTACTTACTTATTCCTGTCAGAAAGCATCTCTGGAAGGCACCCTGGCTGAAACACAGAGCCGCTATGCCAATATGCTAGCTGGCTATCAGAGGCAGGTGACCAGCCTGGAGGACCAGCTTGGTCATCTTCGTGCTGACCTGGACCGCCAGGGCCAACAGTACAGAATGCTACTGGACATCAAGACCAGATTGGAGATGGAGATCGCTGAGTACAGGAGACTACTGGAAGGAGAGTTTTCCAGGTGAGCCTGGATCTTTACATAAATCATTAAAAAACAATGGTCTTGAAATGTGTGTGCCAAAAATAATTGAGCCAAGGTAGGCCTTTCTAACTATATTGTCTCTGCCTCCACAGTCCCTCAACCGTCACCACCACTAATACCTTTTTGCAGAAGGTGGTAACCTATGTGCAGGAGATTGTTGAAGGCGAGGTGGTCAGCACCAACTCAGACGCTGTGCAAGAGATTGTGGATGAGGATAAATCTTGAATTTGGAGCCACACGGAACAGAACACAAATCCCCTGATGCCTGCTGTCAACCTTGCTCAGAGCGATTAAGAAATAAAAGTGATCCGAGGTGATGAAACTACATTTTTGTCTCTTGCACTTTTTTATTTAAAAAAAATGTTTACATCAAAACTGTTTCCTATAAAGTAGTCACAATTTTGACTGCTGCGGTTGCCATCAAGATGGTCAATACCAATTCTAAACTGTCACAAACACCACGTTTCTTGCCCTTGGTAAATTTGGATCATTTACTGTTATTAAAGGCCCATTGCAGTCAAAATGCGATGTTCCAGTGTTTCATATATATATTTCCACACTATGAGTTTGGAATAATACTGTAAAATTGTGAAAATGATTATAATGGCCTTTTAGTGTAAGAGCTGTTTGAAAAGACCGCCTGAAATGTCAGCCTGTTTTTAGTGGAAAGGAGTTTTGGCTGACCTGGTGACATCACTAATAATTAGTCATTAGATTAATAAGAAAGAGTTCCAAATCTCTCTGCCAATAACATTTAGTTTTCAGTCTTCCCCTCCCCAGTCAGACCACTCCCAGACAGTCTAGCAAAATGTTTGTTTCTTTTGAACAATTTTAATCGAAAACAATCACAGTGAGGTACTTAATTGTTAACCAGAAATGATTTGATAGTGATATAAAAATGGCTGCATTGGGCCTTTAATGCAATCTCAGGCATCCTGTCATAGAGCAACCAGGGTGCAGGATGGCTGCCAGGCACCCAGAATAAGTAAGGTAACAAGTAAGTCTTCAGTTTAGTCAGAAAATAAGGTCCTGTAAGTGAGTTTGGCACATGCCACATACTTCCTGTACTGCATGCTGCAGACAACCGATTTTTAATTTAAAACATTTTTTTTTTAATCAATAGTTCAGTTCACAATTGCACATTTTGCTTTATTTGACAAACATGCAGTTCCAACAAAAGTTATAATTATATATATGAATTAAAATATTTTGTAAATTATGCCATAAATCAATAAATTAATTTCTGTGAAATCTCTTTTCAATGAAGGGATACATTTTCTGTCAGCAAAAACAGCACTGAAATGACCACATTAAAATATTCATAAGACTAGCATAGGGATTTTAATAAATAGAAACCTCTCCTGTTACAATGTCCAAAATAAATTATTGATTGTTGGGAGGTGTAACAGTCAACTGACAGCAAATATAATCTGGAGAGTGTTACAGTGGACTGGTCAAGAACATTCTAAATTGATAGTCTAGTTTCTCTACTACATTCTTGAATTTTCAGGCTTTCTTCAACATGTTATTTGGTAAATATCCAGTTGTGTAAAAATACTTTGAAGTACCACTTAAGTACTTTTTTGAGGTACCGGTACTTCACTTTACAACTTATATTGCTATCAACTTTGACTTACTCTACCACATTCCTGAAGAAAATAATGTACTTTTTACTCCATATATTTCCCTGTCACTCAAAAGTACTTAGCAGGACAGGAAAATTGCCCAATTCACACACTTATCAATAGAACATCTCTGGTCATCCCTACTGCCTCTAATTTGGCTGACTCACTAAACACAAATGGTTTGTTTGTAAATTATGTGCCTCTGGCTATCTGTAAAACACAACAGGAAATCTGGTTCTCTTAACAGAAGGAATTTGAAATGATTTATACTTTTACTTTTGATACTTAAGTATATTTTTGCAATTCAATTTACTTTTGTTACTTAAGTATATTTTAAACCAAATACTTTCACACTTTTATTCAAGTAGTATTTTACTGGATGACCCATTTTCTATTAAGGTATCTTTAATTTTACTCAAGTATGACGATTGGGTACTTTTTCCACCACTGTAAATATCATTGATTGAACATCTTGATATATACATTAGGCCTAGGGCGATATGTTGAGACTGGTAAAACAAGTGCAACAGAGTGCAAATACGTACTGTCTGTTCTTACAGAACCAGTCCAAAGTTTGGACACACCTACGCATTCAAGGGTTTTTCTACATTGTAGAATACTACTGAAGAGTTCAAAACTATGAAATATCACATATGGAATCATGTAGAAAACAAAAAAGGGTTAAAAATATCAAAATGTATTTTACATGTTAGATTCATCAAAGTAGCCACCCTTTGCCTTGATGACTCTTGGCATTCTCTCAACCAGCTTCATGAGGTAGTCACCTGGAATGCTTTTCCAACAGTCTTGAAGGAGTTCCCACATATGCTGAGCACTCGTTGGCTGCTTTTCCTTCAGTCTGTGGTCCAACTCTTCCCAAACCATCTCAATTGAGTTGAGGTTGGGTGAAATTTGATGCAACAATCCATCACTCTACTTCTGGGTCAAATAGCCCTTACACAGCCTAGTGGTGTGTTTTGGGTCATTGTCCTGTTGAAAAGCAAATTATTGTCCCACTAAGCGCAAACTAGATGGAATGGCATATCGCTGCAGAATGCTGTGGTAGCCATGCTGGTTAAGCGTACCTTGAATAGTAAAGAAATCACTGACAGTGTCACCAGGAAAGCACCCCACACCTCCTCCTCCATGCTTCATGGTGGGAACCACACATGCGGAGATCATCCATTCACCTACTCTGCGTCTCACAAAGACACGACGGTTGGAACCAAAAATCTCAAATTTGGACTCATCAGACCAAGGACAGATTTCTAACAGTCTAATATCCATTGCTCATATTTCATGGACCAAGCAAGTCTCTTCTTATTATTGGTGTCCTTTGGTAGTGGTTTCTTTGCAGCAAATCGACCATGAAGGCCTGATTCACGTAGTGTCCTCTGAAAAGTTGATGATGAGGTGTGTCTGTTACTTGAACTCTGTGAAACATTTATTTGGGCTGCAATCTGAGGTGCAGATAATTTACTATTTCTGAGGCTGGTAAAACTAATGAACTTATCTTCTGCAGCAGAGGTCACTCTGGGTCTTCCTGTCCTGTGGCAGTCCTCATGAGAGCCAGTATAATCATAGCGCTTCATGGTTTTTGCGACTGCACTTGAAGAAACTACTTTGAAGAATCTCCAATATAAAATATTTTTTGGTTACTACATGATTCCATATGTGTTTTTTCATAGTTTTGATGTCTTCACTATTATTCTACAATGTAGAAAATAGTAAAAACAAAGAAAACCCCTTGAATGAGTAGGTGTGTCCAAACTTTTGACTGGTACTGTCTGTATATATGTAAAGTATGCATGGTGTGTATTCAGGGCTCTAAATTAGGACCATTTTGGTCGCATATGCTCCTAAATACAATATTTTGCTATGCAACCTGCAATTTTAATTTGGGAGCACTAGTGCTCCAGCCCAGGTAATACTTTTTGTAATCAAATAAAATGTTATTTGTCACATGCGCCAAATACAATAGGTGTAGACCTTACACTGAAATGCTTACTTAGATGCCCTTAATCAACAATGCAGTTTTAAGAAGAAAAGGTATTAAGAAAGTATTTCCTAAAATAAAGTCAAAAATGAATAAATAAAAGTAAAAAAATAAAAATCTAAAATGTGAAAAATAACAAATAATTAAGGAGCAACAATAAAATAACAGTAGCGAGACTATACACAGGGGGTACCGGTACAGAGTCAATGTTGGGGGGCACCGGTTAGTCGGGGTAATATTTACATTTAGATGGAGGTATGCTGACTATGCATGGGTAATAAACAGAGAGTAGCAGCGTAAAATGGGGGTGGGGGAGGGGACAATGCAAATAGACTGGGTAGTCTTTTGATTAGCTGTTCAGGAGTCTTATGTCTTGGGGCTAGAAGCTGTTAAGAAGTCTTTTGGACCTAGACTTGGCGCTCCGGTAACGGAAGCAGTGCGGTAGCAGAGAGAACAGTCTGTGACTAGGGTGGCTGGAGTCTTTGGCAATTTTTTGGGCCTTCCTCTGACAGCGCCTGGTATAGAAGTCCTGGATGGCAGAATGATTAATGATTATGCTTCTCTGTACGGTAGCCTCTGAGTGCCATAGAGAAAACACCGAGGATATATTCGTGACCACCATTGTACCATTACTTAAAGAAAACGTCTTGTTTCTAGCCTATACCGTTAAAACTTTATGACTGTATTACCGACACAATGTTTTTTTCTTTCTGTCGTGGATTGACCGGACTGCATTTCACATCCAGTATATAAATCATGTCACAGTCGTTCTGAAACTACTTGCGGTCCGCTAACTACTTGTAAATAACCTTGTTGTCATCATGTTATATCATTAGCTAGATAGCTAGCTAACAAACTGCCAACTTTACCAGTAGTAAGCAAACATGAATGAAAAATGTTCATTTAGAATCCTGTGAGTGTTGACTGTTAGTTGGCAGTATACCTCAAAGTACGACTTCTGTGTTACTTTTGTCGAAGAAAATGTCCACAATATAATTTTTTATAATTTGGATTAAGTGCTGCGCCGTCAATTGAAAAATATTTGATCAATGATGTGCACTGGAATGTCTGTTAAATAAGCAGAAGACATTAATCATAGTGTTTTTAAGAACACATTCATTCTTCTTTCTGATTTTGGACTTGAACAATGTTCAGTAACATCAATATTTCTTACAAAAATGATCTAGATCACTCAAGGGAGTATTGCACAGAGCTGGAGGATTATTGTGAATTGACCTTTGGGGGACATTGGAGGCACTAAAGGGCACAAAAGGTGGACTGGTCTCAACTCACATTGTCGCTTAACCTGTCTATCAAGAAAA
This sequence comes from Oncorhynchus nerka, assembly GCF_034236695.1. NCBI lineage: Eukaryota > Metazoa > Chordata > Actinopteri > Salmoniformes > Salmonidae > Oncorhynchus > Oncorhynchus nerka. The sequence goes on from NC_088421.1 coordinate 8,964,745, forward strand.
AGATGTCCAGACTCACCCAGATACAGGACATCCCCCCAAGCCCTTAACATAAGTAGCCTACTACCTGCACCAAACAATAGTACCTGTTTGGCCAAAGAAGTCCTAAGAAAGTCATGATTTTATCATGAAACAGGTTAGAATTTAGATTCCACAGATTTTGTGTTGGCTCTCCTCCCTGCCCATACCTGATTAGTGAGCCTGTTAATTTGATTTGTTTTCATTAGCTTTTGGCCAAGGTTGGAGGGACTTCACCATATGTCATCTGGGTAGAGCCCCCTCGCCTCTCCCTCATTTCGTAGCATAAAAAGGCCTGTGTCCAATGACTCTTCACTCACTCTTCTCTACTCAGACCAGACAGCAACTTCCGCCACCATGACCTCCTTCTCCAGCAGCAACAGCTTCATGTCCTCTGCATCTATGGGCTCCTTTCGCCACATGTCCATGTCTAGTGGAGGTAGACACATCAGCGCCATGAGGGGCGGCAGCGTGTACGGGGGTGCCGGTGGGTCCGGGGTGCGCATCTCCAGTGCCTCCAGCACCTTCTCTGCTGGCAGTGAGTCTGGTGGCAGCTCCAACCTAGCCGACGCTGTCTACCTGAACGGAAATAAGAAGGCCACCATGCAGAATCTGAATGATCGCCTAGCCTCCTACCTGGACAAGGTCCGCTCCCTAGAGAAGGCCAACGTTGATCTGGAGGTGAAGATCCACCAGTCCCTGGAGAAAAAAGCCACACCTGAGACTCATGACTGCACTGCCTTCAAAGTCGTCATCAGCAAACTCCAAAACCAGGTAAGGCCCCCAAACAATCCTCTGCTAAACAGGTAGCTTCTATTGAACAGAGTCAGACTGTTATGAAGGGAATGGTAGAGGGAATGTGGAAGAGGTTTAGAAAATGGGGCTTTAGTGTCAGTATAATGGTGTGAGTGTCGTCATGCCCTCTGTGCTCCCTTTAGATACAAAATAATAAGCATTCAGAAAAGACTGTTGCTTGGATACATCCATTTAAAAAAAAATCTATTTGAATAGTGTTCATTGACATCAATGGATAAACTTAAAGCCATTTTATGCACAAAATGAAGCACGCTGTTTATATACTTCCAACTCTGTTGGATTAGACCCCTCAGTAAGATAAAAGCTGAGTGGGTAATTTTGCATCAACTGTTTTTTTCTGTTTCCACTCACTCTGAGCCTCATCTAAACCACAGGAGGTTGGTGGCACCTTAATTGGGAAGAACAGACTCATGTTACTGGAGTGGAATGGTATTGAATACATCAAACCCAAGGTTTCCAATGCCATTATTATGAGTCTCCAGCCTCCTGTGATCCAAACTGAGTTTCCCTGAGGCCTATAGACATATTAAAAAGGGTTTATTTGGTAAGGGATACTTTCTTTTCTTCATTTTTGGACATAAAATACTTAAAAATCTCTAGGAATTCACCTACATTTTTTATTTAGGAAAGCTATTCCCAAGTATTTCCACTCATAAACAGAGAGGTATACAGTATGTGATCATGTACCAATGTAATCAAGGTTTGAAATGGTTATGTTTTTGTCAAATACAATATCTGTTCTGGCTTCTTGCGTCAGTATAAACGATTTATAATTATGTTCCAGCCCTCCGACCATCCGCTCAAGAAAAGAATTGGCCATGCCTTAGGCCTAGGGGTAACATATAACTGGTTTTCATTCTGTGTTGTTAAACTTTTGAAAATTATCCAAATAACGCCAGGCACTGTAAAACAAGCGTGAAGACAGGCTACCTGAGCCTGTTTCATGTCAAATTGAATGTGTTCTCTCTTTTTGCATCCCATGCAACCCATATTAGCAGATTTCAGAATAGTTTCTGTTTATTTTACAGTAGGTTTGTGTAAATCTCTGTACAGTTGTGATCCAGATTAAATTTCTTGCCAATTATTCTTTACATTTATCCCAACATTTGTGATTGGCATTGTACCCGTCTTCTTTCTATACCATTGTGACAGTGACATTCCTCTGTGCCCCCTTTCAGATCTTTGATGCCACTCATATGAATGGAGGATTCTACCTGGCTATTAACAATGCTAAGTTGGCAGCAGATGACTTTCAAGTCAAGTGAGTGTGAGAATGACTGGTATAGCTGTAAAATACATCAGCAACTATCCATTAATGCAACCTCTATGAAAATGGGAAAAGGGTGTGGTACATGAAGTATAGTACAGATGTTGCCAAACAAAAGGCAACCTGTTGGTGTTTTGATGTTACACAGGTATGAGAATGAGCTGGCTATGACGCAATGTGTGGAGGCTGATATTGCTGGGCTGAGGCGGGTGAGGGACGAGCTGACCATTGGAGGATCCAACCTGGAGATGGCGGTTGAGGAGCTGAAGGAGGAGTTGGTCCACCTCAAGAAGAACCACAAGGAGGTGTGCCTGAATGATTGTACTAAGTACCAAGTCATCAAAGCTTCTAAGCTGGGGAGGTTGACACTTAGTCTTCTGTTATTTCTTCTTCAGGAGGTCAAGGCCCTTCGGGCGCAGGTGGTTAATCAGACGGTCAACGTGGAGGTTGATGCTGCCCCACAGGAAGACCTCACCAAAGTCATGGCTGAGATCCGTGAGCACTACGATGCTGTTACTGCCAAGAACCAAAAAGAACTGGAGAGCTGGTTCAATGCAAAGGTACAATACCAGATCTTTTATTTTTGAACCAATGATATGATACATTTTTTAACTAATTGTTTCGAATTTTTCTTCAGTGAGTTTGATAGCTTACTATGCCCTTTCTGTCCTTTACAGACAGAAGAAATCCAGAAAACTGTCGCCTGCAGCACAGAGACCATCCAATCATCCCAATCTAAAATCACTGAAGTTAAACGCATAATGCAAAGTCTAGAAATCAAATTCCAATCTGAACTCAGCATGGTGAGATGAACTACAAACACCAAGTTGAATTAGTATTTTTTTTAGGTTTATTAACCACCAATCTTCTACAGTTTGTCACAGCACCTATTCATTTCTCTTTTCCCTATTCTTGTCTAATAGAAAGCTTCCCTGGAGGGCACCCTGGCTGACACACAGAACCGCTATGCCAATATGCTATTGAGTTATCAGATGCAGGTGACCAGCTTAGAGGGCCATCTTGGTCAGATACGTGGTGACTTGGAGCGCCAGGGACAGGAATACCAGATTCTGCTGGACATCAAGACCAGGCTGGAGATGGAGATCACTGAGTACAGGAGACTGCTGGACGGAGAAATGACAAGCAGGTGAGCCTGGGCTTCTACACCTCATCCGCACAAATCTTCCAAAGTATTACATTCAATTGAAGTAAAGATTGTATGGCAAAAACAATTGAGCCAAAGTAAGTGTACCTGACAATCCTGTCTCTGACCTTGCAGTGTCTCGGCAGCCACCAAAACACACAAGGTGGTGACTATCATCTTGGAAAGTGTTGACGGCAAGGTGATCAGTGAGACCAAGACCAAGTGAGACATCTTAAAACGGGGAATTCACAGAACAGAACACGATCCCGCTGATTCCTACTGTCAACCTTTCTCAGAAGCTGTGATTCAATTGGGTTGTGTAAACTTGTATCTTGGGATTTATATACTTCCTCTGATACCTTCAGAGAGATTTGTCAATAAAACTAAGCCCTAAAACTTTTGTTTCATTTTTGTTTTGATTTGACGGAATCATTTTATAAAATTAAAGCTATCGACAACATAGTTGAGGCAATTAGGCCAAGATTGATTCTATTGCTGTTTTGAATAGTTGAGTAGGCTGTATCATGATCTCTATTGACAAATTGTTATTTTTATACAGTATAGCATACTCTGTAGAGTTAGGCTATGCCAAACAGATGAGCCTAGATCCTAACATAATATGCACTAACATCATTTATCAAGTCGATTTCACTGAAAAATGGCAAAGGTCTACACCAGAGGAGGCTGGTGGGATGACCTATTGGGGGATGGGTTCATTGTAATGGCTGGAATGGAATAAACAGAACAGTATTAAACACATCAAATTCATAGAAACCACATGTTTGACTCCATTCCATTTATTCCATTCCAGCCATTACAATGAGCCTGTCCTTCTAATGCTCCTTCCACCAGCATTCTCTGGCCCAACATTGCATTTTTTTTTTAACTGCTATTTTTTTGCTCCCTATTGTATGGGGTGTCATACTGTTTAATCAGAGGCAATGCTGCCCTCTTCTGCCATGACAGAGTAATGCAGTTCCATCACTTCTATGGCAGATGGCTTCAAATAGAAAAGCCATCTGCCTCGTAGGATATGAATGTGATTCAGTTGTATTTTTCTGGCATGGATAGTGTAACTTGGAGCAAAACATTTTGTTGGGTTGTAAAAGTAGCCCAACAGTTCAAATCCAAAGCCGGGCGCTGGAATAAACTGAATAAACCCAGCAACTGGAGGGCTGCTGGGTTCATATCCTAACAATAATCCTCTACCGTACCTTAACCCCACAACATGCTCGCCATCCAGGGGTGCTGCACTGCAGCTTGACCCTGTGCTCCTCTCAACTGTGTGTCTGTATGATGTGTGTGGAGGGTTGAGAAATGCAGAGAGCAGAATTCAAATTCCTGTTGTTTGCTGTGACTACGGACAATGAAGTTGTGTTGTATTATTTTAGGCCTTTCTAGCCTACTGAGTTGAAGAGCTTTACTGCTCTGGTCTGGTAAACTTCAAGAGATTCTGAAACTCTGTGAAACTATGACAGTCACATTTAGAGTAACTGTCCAGTGTTTCCAGATTTCTATGAAATATAATATAATTCATTAGTAAAATAGTTATTTCCAATTTTTTGTATTAAGTATATTAAAAAGCATATTTTCTGTGTTGGAAGGGTGTGGGCGTATACCGGTCATTAAAAATAGTTATGCGAGTAGACTGCTGATTGGCCAGCTACTCTATGAGGAAATAGCAAGCATTTTTTAAATGTCTGTTTGAGATGAAAGTTTGAGGTGGATTTCTTTATATTTACTTTAATGTGCGATCTATGCTCCAGGGGAGGCCACTGACAGAAACAATCATCTGTGGTATATAACAAATTACCAAAGTAAGGAGGTCTCTAATTACAACAATGAGAAGAATATCAATGGCTATCTAGTAAAACTTGAAGCCTGTATTTGTGTTGGCTTACCACAGACACATTTGGTGCATGCATTCAACTAGAAATTGATGAGCAGGGCTATAAGCCTGCTGTAGGTTTGTTGGCCTACAGTAAGCTAGCTAGCTAGCTAGCCCCTTTCCAATGCTCAGTCAAAGAGATTGAAAAATTATTTGAGTTCACTCAGTTTGATGGCTTTACTTTTAGAAAAATTGACATTGAGTTTTTATTCTTATGTTTGCTCTACGTCACATATATTTTCTCCTCAAGTATGGGTCTAATTTAGCTTATTAAGCTAACATTACAAAGCTAGCCAGCTTGATTCAACAAAGCTTAATGGCTTAATTTATTAAATGTTTTTCTCATACAAGATGACGGTAGCTTGTATGAAAGGACCATAAAACATGGCAAAGCAAGTAATATGACTACAGTTAACTACCTATCTACCTAAATTAGCTAACTTTAGCTTTCACTAAACTGCCATTTTTAGCATGGTGCCCTTCAACTGTCATGATGTTTGAATTTAACCACAGAAATTGTTGCACTCGCAGTGGCCACAGATTCAAGTAAGCCCATTAGAGTTTGACTTGTCGGCTAACTCCAGGTTGGGCCCTGGCCCCTGGGATAAAGGGATAGTTAACCCAAAATACAACATTGCATATTGGTTTCTTTACTCTGTAAGAAGTCTATGGATAAGGTATGACAACAATCCATGCTTTGGTTTACAGTGCCTTGCAAAAGTATACCACCCTTGGCATTTTTCCTATTTTGTTGCATTACAACCTGTAATTTAAATGGATTTTTATTTCGATTTCATGTAATGGACATACACAAAGTGAAATGAAAAAAATATCTGTCACATGATCTCAGTATATATACACCTGTTCTGAAAGGCCCCAGAGTCTGCAACACCGCTAAGCAAAGGGCACCCCCAAGCAAGCGGCACCATGAAGACCAAGGAGCTCTCCAAACAGGTCAGGGACAAAGTTGTGGAGAAGTACAGATCAGGGTTGGGTTATAAAAAAATATCCGAAACTTTGAACATCCCACGGAGCACCATTAAATCCATTATTAAAAAATGAAAAGAATATGGCACCACAACAAACCTTCCAAGAGAGGGCCACCCACCAAAACTCACGAACCAGGCAAGGAGGGCATTAATCAGAGAGGCAACAAAGAGACCAAAGATAACCCTGAAGGAGCTGCAAAGCTCCACAGCGGAGATTGGAGTATCTGCCCATGGACCACTTTAAGCTGTACACTCCACAGAGCTGGGTTTTACAGATTAGTGGCCAGAAAAAAAAGCCATTGCTCAAAGAAAAAAATAAGCAAACACGTTTGGTATTTGCCAAAAGGCATGTGGGAGACTCCCCAAACATATGGAAGAAGGTACTCTGGTCAGGTGAGACTAAAATCGAGCTTTTTGGCCATCAAGGAAAACGCTATGTCAAGCGCAAACCCAGCGCTTCTCATCACCCCGAGAACACTTCCCCACAGTGAAGCATTGGTGGTGGCAGCATCATGCTGTGGATATGTTTTTCATCGGCAGGGACTGGGAAACTGGTCAGAATTGAAGGAGTGATGGATGGCGCTAAAATTCTTGAGGGAGACCTGTTTCAGTCTTCCAGAGATTTGAGATTGGGACGGAGGTTCACCTTCCACAGGACAATGACCCTAAGCATACTGCTAAAGCAACGCTCGAGCGGTTTAAGGGGAAACATTTAAATGTATTGGAATGGCCTAGTCAAAGCCCGGATCTCAATCCAATTGAGATTCTGTGGTATGACTTAAAGATTACTGTACGACAGCGGAACCCTTCCAACTTGAAGGAGCTGGAGCAGTTTTGCCTTGAAGAATGGGCAAAACTCACAGTGGCTAGATGTGCCAAGCTTATAGAGACATATCCCAAGAGACTTGCAGCTGTAATTGCTGCAAAAGGTGGCTCTACAAAGTATTGACTTGGGGGGGGGTGAATTATGCACGCTCAAGTTTTCTGTTTTGTTTTGTCTCATTTCTTGTTTGTTTCACAAGAAAAAATATTTTGCATCTTCAAAGTGGTAGGCATTTTGTGTAAATAAAATGATTACAAACCCCCCCAAAATCTATTATAATTCCAGGGTTGTAAGGCAACAAAATAGGAAAAATGCCAAAAAGGGGGTGAATACTTTCGCAAGCCACTGCAATTTCCCTGGCAACGTTTCCAAATGCTAACATTTTAGCATTTGTCTCAATAATCCCATTCAAGTTATGGTACTGATATGAGCATTTTTCACACATCAAATAATCTATAAATAACCTTTTTGAGCTCCACAATCAAATGTAGATACTTTTGGATCTACAGAGAAATGGTTCATGGGTATTAGGTTACTGACATACTCTTTATTTGGATATTGAATACATTGAGATAAAACATCTAATAATCACCATTTAAGGATTTGCAGATAGTCAAAATTATATAGATTGCAATAATAAAAAAAGTTACACGTATGTTTCAAAAATTACTGCTTTTTCGACACATTTTGTTTCCAAATGTTGTCAGTTTGATGTCATTGAACTCGGCAGGGCACTGAGATACCATATGTTAGTGTTCTGGTGTACAATCATTCTCTCTGTTGGAGGTTGTAAAACTTAGTTACGAAGGTGTAGAAACTGGTTTGTCACCTCTGTCAACATGATTGCTCATGAATAGGGATGTTTTCTCTGTAGCATCATTAGTATTATACACTGTTACGAGTTCAGCGGTTGGCATACTTTGAATTAGACAGGTCATGCTTGGGTTGCTTTCCTTCAGGTGTAGCCTGTACAACAGGTACAGTATATCCTACTTTGATGAATGATACAAAAGCTCTAAAAAAGGGTGTGTTTTTGGCGTCACCCTCTTTTTCATTGGAACAAACCCATGAAGTTTCACTTGTTGGTGGAAACTACGATTTTATCAGATATGGTTCTTGTGTAGTTTAGGTATTGCATATGGTAGAAACAATCTTACTTAACTTGAGCATTTCAATTAAAAAGGCCAATCTTACAAAACCGTTCTAAACATAATCACAGTAAACTTTAATAAGGACTTGCTGTAATGTAACGTATACGTAGGGAGTCAGGAAGCAGGAGCAGAAGGTGAGTTTAATAATGAAACGATACAAAAGAACAAACATGAGAAGCGTACTGAATGTGAGAGAAAACAATACTGCCTAATGGGGCGGCAGGGTAGCCTAGTGGTTAGAACGTTGGACTAGGAACCGGAAGGTTGCAAGTTCAAACCCCCGAGCTGACAAGGTACAAATCTGTCGTTCTGCCCCTGAACAGGCAGTTAACCCAATGTTCCTAGGCCGTCATTGAAAATAAGAATTTGTTCTTAACTGACTTGCCTAGTTAAATAAAGGTACAATAAAAAGGGAGAGTAATCAGGGTGGTGATGAAGTCCAGGTGTGCTTAATGGGGAGCAGATGTGCGCAATGGTTGCCAGTTTTGTGCAATGATGGTTGCCAGGACCATTGGTTAGTGAACTGGCAACATCAAGGGAAGGAGCAGGAGTAGGCGTGACAGTACCACCCCCGATGCGCGGCTCCAGCCATAGGAAAAAGCCGGCCACGAGGACAAGGAGTGGGCCGTTCCGGACGGCTGAGATGGAAATCCCGGATGATGTTGGGGTCCAGGATTTTTGCCACCGGTCCCCAAGAGCACTCCTCAGGACCGTACAGTCCACCAGATACTGGAGCCGACCCCCACGACGTTGGGAGTCAAAATGATAAGTTACCTCATTGACCCTCCGGAGGACCTTGAAGGGCCCCCCAACCCGGGGGCTCAGCTTCCGGCAGGGCAGTTGGAGTGGAAGGTTCCTGGTGGAGAGCCAGAAGCAATCACAAGGATGGAACACGTTAGCCTCGCTGCGGTGGCGGTCCGCCTGATCCTTCTGACGGTAGACGGCACGCTGGAGCCTCACGAGGGCAGGGTTCCACACCTCCTCGGTGTGCCAGAATCACTCATCCACTGCAGGGGCCTTGGTCTGGCTCAGAGTCCATGGAGCCAGGGCCGGCTGATATCCCAGGACACACTGGAAGGGAGTCAGCCCAGTGGAGGAGTGGCGAGGTGAGTTCTGGGCATATTCTGCCCAGGGAAGGAACCGGGCCCACTCTGCCTGCCAGTCCTAGCAGTGACTCCTTAAGAACCTCCCCAGCTCCTGGTTGGTCCTCTCCACCTGCCCATTAGACTGAGGTCGGTACCAGGATGTGAGGCTGACCGTGGCCCGCAGCTTCTCCATAAAGGCTTTCCAGACCTGCAACGTGAATTGGGGACCACTGTCGGAAACGATGTCCTCCAAAAGGCCATAGTGCCAGAAGGTAGACCAGAGAGAGGGATAAAACGGCAAGATTTAGAGAATCTGTCAACAACCAGAATAGTAGTAAAACCATCAGAAAGGGGGAGATTCGTACAAAGTCTATGGACAGATATGACCAAGGCTGCTGAGGCATGGGGAGTAGTGTCCCTGCTGGAGCGTGCCGGGGAGATTTGGATTGAGTAGATACCGAACATGAGTTGACATAGTGAGCGACGTCCTTCGCCAAAGTAGGCCACCAGTATTTATCGGAAAGGGATTAGATGGTGCAGGTGATAACTGGGTGTCCAGCGGCAAGAGATGTGTGTGCCCAGGTCAACAGCAGATATCTTACCCCTGTTGGGATGTAGATGTGCTCTGGTGGGCAGGAGCGGGTTCTCTCTCTCTAGAGTCTGGCAGATGTCCACATCTACGTCCCAAAACACTGGGCCAACAATACAGGAGGATCAATTGATGGGCAGGAGGACACTCACAGGGTACTCCATCAACATGGAATCACAGGGTGGGGGAAAGTAGGTCCTCCAGCATTCTGGTACCCAGGTGGTGATTATCATCTTTGACGAGAAGATGGTGGGGTTATGGAGATGGAGCCACGGGAGGCTAAGGATGACTTTGTCTACGGGTGCAGTGATGATGAGGAAGGAAAGGCTTTCCTGGTGCTTGGGTCCCACGGTGAGGGTGAGTGGTGCTGTGATGTGCGTAATTGTGCCGGATCCCAATAGTCGCATATCCAGGGCTTGGACAGGAAAAGGAGAGGAGTGCAGGTAAGAAGTTAAGGTCAGGGAGGAGGCAAGGTTGCCACAGTCCAAAAGATTAGGACGTACTCCACAGCGGTCTGGGCATCCTGCTGGAGTTGGAAAAGTCCCTCACCTTCCTCTCTGCCCTTTGGAGGATGGTTTAAGACCGCCCTGAACAGAGCCATGAATCTCTCATAGGAACCCAGCTCCTCTCTCCCAGATGGCTATAACCCACTCCAACGCCCTTCCGTTCAGCAGGGAAATGACCGTAGCAACTATGGACCTCTCGCTGGTGGGGGCTCCCATCTGATAGGCGAAATGGAGGGAGCATTAGAGTAGGAAGCCACGGCATTTCGATGGAGTGCCGTCATACCTCTCCGGAAGGGACAGTCGGTATCTCTGACCTGGCCGGACTGCTGGGTAGGCTGTGGGACTAGGTCACTGTGACGACCCGTAGTAGGAGGTCCTCCATCAGAGGTATGGAGAACCTCGCTAGTGGTGTCGAGGCGGTAGAGAATGCAGAGGACCTCCTTCATGGTCGTACCCAGTAGAACAGGTGAAGGGGAGTTTAATAATTAAATGATGAAAGAATAAACATGAGAGAAATAAAATACTACCTGATGATTCAGGATTACTGAGGGCTATATGAAGGGAGAGAAATCAGGGTGGTGATTAAGTCCAGGTGTGCTTAATGATGGGGAGCAGGTTTCAGCAATGATGGTTGCCAGGTGTGCGCAATCTGGGTTGCCAGGACCAGTGGTTAGTAGACCGGTGACGTTGAGCGCCGGAAAGAGGGAGCAGGAGTAGGCGTGACATGGAAGAAGAAGCAGTACGACTTGGCAGGGCCGTGTTTCGGAGGACGCGTGGTTCTCGACCCTTTCCTCTCCCGAACCCGTACGGGAGTTGCAGCAATGGAACAAGACTATAACTACCAATTGAGTATCACAAAACAGTTTTTACATTAAAAAAATAAAAAATAAAATATATATAAGTGGTTTTGAAATCCTGTCTACTTTACACTCCTTTACAGTGTTACAATGTTAAACAAGTCAACCAATTCTGTACTCTACTCTAGAATCTTCACAGAAACTTTGATTGTGTCATGTTCAGTACAATAGATATGATTTGGAAATAATCCATGATTGATTGTTAATGTAGGTGGAGTTCTCACATCCAGTAACTGTGTCATCCTTGTCTCACTCTAGTATTAGTCTAAAGATCAAGTTAGGCCTCAAGGCTGTCAAGTCATCCTAACTACCAGTTCTACAGTTAGGGATTACTTTCAAATGTCATGCATTGGTGACATTCAATGGAAAGAACTGCCTAAAATCAACAATTGCTTTTGTAGGCTCAACAGGTTTGAATCCTAACAACTTTGGCATGCCTGGCGTGCCCTTTTAAAGTATGTAATTACTGTATTCAGTTCAAGTGTCGTCTGTGTCCTCCTCTCCTCTCTTAGCATAAAAGGAGCTTAGACCAACTGCTCTGCACTCACTTCTCTCCAGCCAGAGCAGTAAGACATCAGCAGACTCCATCAACATGTCCTTCTCCAGCAGCAGCTTCAGATCCTCCTCAAGCAGATCCATGAAGGGCTCATCTATGGGTTCCTCGCGTATGTCCATGTCTGGTGGTGGTGGCATGTCCATGTCCATGTCTGGTGGAGGCAGCCGCATCAGTGGCATTAGGGCCGGCAGCGTGTATGGGGGTGCAGGTGGCTCTGGGGTGCGCATCTCCAGTGCTAGAGCCTCCAGGTCCTTCTCTGCTGTTGGTGGCAGTTTCGGTGGTGGTGCTGGCTTCGGTGGAGGCTCCAGCTTCAGTATGTCTGGTGGAGGAAGTGACAGCCATGTCATCGGCAACGAGAAGTTCTGCATGCAGAACCTGAACGACCGTCTGGCCACATACCTGGCGAAAGTTCACACCTTGGAGAAGGCCAACGCTGAGCTGGAGCTGAAGATCCGCCAGTTCCTCGAGGCCAAGACCTCCCCCAGTGCTCGCGACTATGGTTCATCCCATGTCATCATCAGAGACCTCCAATCCAAGGTAAGCTTTTGTATGCCAGTACTGTTACACTTTTATTTCATGCCACATATTGAAAAACTTGCACTATGTATTTTATTTAGAAACAAAAGTATCCATTTCATTTTCAGATGCAGGAAGCCATCCGTGTGAATGGTGCTGTCCATCTAAGCATTGACAATGCCAGGCTTGCCACTGAAGACTTCAGAATGAAGTGAGTTCACTCACCAAATTGGCAAATCTTTTGTCCACTCACTCAGACAAATATTGTCTCAATACCAGAATACCAGTATTGACTCAATACCAGAAAAGTGACCGACTGATTCCGGTCTAGTGTACAAATAAAAATATTGATGCCATCTGTCATGTAAAAAAGCTCACACCGTGAAATAGCTCAGGTTCAATGATTACAGAGCAAGTTGAGACACACTGGTACACTGTAAATCATTGTATGTTTTATTATGTAGGTATGAGACCGAGCTGTCCATGCGTCAGTCAGTGGAAGCAGACATCGCTGGGCTGAGGAGTGTTCTGGAAGAGCTGAATATGTCCAAGAAGGACCTGAGCATGCAGATTGAGGGGCTGAGAGAGGAGTTGGTCTACCTCAAGAGAAACCACGAGGAGGTCGGGTTCTGATTCCCATACTAGCCTATCTATAGTGTCTGTCGGGTCTTAAAATAACAGATCCATCCAGGCATTACTGTACAACATTTTTGTGAGCAAGTAATACATCATAATCTACGTATTTAAATCCAGAAACATTTGAACAAATCTAGAACCACTTTCTGAACCATGATGATGACCTACAGACCTAAATCTGTTTCATTGTCCTTCTGCAGGAGCTGTTGTCCATGCGTGCCCAGATGAGCGGCCAGGTCCATGTGGAGGTTGACGCTGCACCACAGGAAGACCTCAGCAAAGTCATGGCTGAGATTCGTGAACACTACGAGGCTGTCGCTGCCAAGAACAACAGAGAACTGGAGGGCTGGTTCCACGCCAAGGTAATACTGTTTCTCGTTATAAAAATGATTGCATAATTTAGGTCCATGATGTCCAAAATGTCCCATCAATTGAATTGTTCATGTAAAAACATTATTTTGGATGGTGTTTTCCACAGACCGAGGCGCTGAACAAGGAGGTCGCAATCAGCACAGAAGTTATCCAAACGTCCAGATCTGAAATCTCAGAAGTCAAACGCACACTGCAGAGTCTTGAAATCGAACTGCAATCACAAATAAGCATGGTAAGACTGTTCAAGAATGTTTCAATGTCTGCCACCCATCAATAAATTTGCACAACTACTTCCTGATGTTATGTTTAACTCTTCATTTCTCTCCAATAGAAATCATCCATGGAAAATACCCTCGCAGAGACAAAGAACCGTTTCTCCATGCAGCTGTCGGGTTATCAGATGCAGGTGACTAGCTTGGAGGAACAGTTGGTAAATCTCAGGGCTGACTTACAACGCCAGGGCCAGGAATACAAGATGTTGCTGGACATCAAGACCAGGCTGGAGATGGAAATCGCTGAGTACAGGAGACTGCTGGACGGAGAGGCCAGAAGGTGAGCCAAACAAGCCTATTCTATTAGTCCATCAAATGTTATTCTTAGGCTATCAAGGGTGTTTTGATTCTAAACTTTGAGCAAGTTCTAGGCTAGACGCACTTACTTTCTTAGAAGCAAAACAGTGGCCCCACCAGTTTGTACACTACCACCACTACCACCAAGGTAAGACCTTGCCATATTGTGTTGGGTACAGTCGATTATGTGCTCATTGGTGTTTTCTGTTTGGTCCACAGTGTCTCCTCCTCCTCTACCAGCACCAGGAAGGTCATCACATTGGTAGAAGAGGTGGTGGATGGGAAAGTGGTCTCCTCCACCCAATCCTCAGCATCTTCCTATGGACGCCGCTGATGCAGTACATGAGTGTACTGAGGGAAATACAACAACTGATTATCTGACTCACTAAACATCCAGTGCATTTCTGGAAGGCAACAGCAATAAAAATAAAAAAAACATCTGAAATCCTTTGTTTGTTCAATTACTTTGTCTTCATAACAGGCTAAAATCATACTATTGTTTTTTCACAAATGTCTGCTTTGGTGTCATGAATGATTTTATTTGTGCCTATTTAATTCAACTTCATGAAATAGTTTCAGTTGTGAGTGGTAAGGTGGAACTTGGTGATTACTAAGTACGGGTGTCACCTAGTGTTGGGTTTAGGGATGCAAGTAGATGTTAAACAAACCTACATATACAGTGGGGCAAAAAAGTATTTAGTCAGCCACCAATTGTGCAAGTTCTCTAAATACATTTTTGCCCCACTGTACATGTCCCAGCACGATGATCTAACCTATTTACATGAAACATATTTGCATGAAATATGTTATTTCCAGCACTCATTTATTGTGAAATGTAATATGATTCAATTCAGGTAAAAGTAAAAAGTTTGACAACCATTCCTAATCTCCACTTTGTGTCAGGATTATCAGAAGAACAAGTTACTCCAGGGTGAAACCACCCAAGAGAACAGGAATATAGAAAATCAAGTATGAATGGGCAGGACCTAACCCCTATTGACGCACCGGTGTTTCAATCTAAGTAACATAATAAATAAAAAATCACCATCAAACCCCATCAGTTTAAGCTGCAGATATCTGTTGCTTGGGCTGCATGGGCTGCGTTTCAACCCACCGCATCCGCCCTTCCGTCACCCTTCCGCATCTGCAGTGGAAAGTGGCGGATCTACAGCGATGTGTGTCAGACCAGGAGACATCCCGAAAATTGGTCTTCTCACAAAAACGTCTGCAGCATCCAAACGGTATAGTATAGATATAATGGAATACTACAAGCAAGCCTGTTTCTCCCCCAGTCAGACGCAGCCTGCCTGTCTCCCAGACTCTGACTAGCAGTAAAATCTATCCTCCTCTGTATTATGATCAGAAAATATATTTGTAGGCCTAAATTGTGTGTGTGGGGGCACTAAATCATGTTTATGCAACCTAATGTCACCCTTAAAATACTTCGATTTAATTTTTATTTCAAATTGAGAAAATCCAAAATAAAATTGGCCCACCCTAGCTATAGGAATGTGTCATTGCACTGGAGAAAGAAGGTTTATTCTTCTTTTTCTTCTTGATTTCAATATGGAATGAGTAATAGTATTTGTTTGTTCTCTTTCATGTTGATTAAAAGGCTAATTTTAAGGAGTTCATTTGTATAATTTTGTTATCATATTGTTTTGTAACAATAGTAGCAGTTAATTCAATTGGGGCAGGCGTGGGGCATGGAGGTGCATGAGATGTTCCCCGTGATAAAAGGGGGCATGAGTGAAAAGGTTTGGGACCACTGGTCTAGCTGATTATGTAGGGAAGGCTATCAACTCTGCTATATATTTTGTATGGCAAGATGTTGCATTGGAATGTTAAGTCAGTTGATTCACGGGACTGAGAGAGGAAGGAGGTCCCTCTAGCAGGTCTTCTAGGCTCATACACGTGCAGTCAACGTGCTCTGATCATAACCCTCTGGTGTCTTAGCTTTGTCTTTGAGTTTAGTAGCCATTTTAGATAGGCCTACTACATAGTGGAAGTTATTGAGCTTTTGAAAGGGTTTGGTCTGATCTCATTGTTTTAAGTCTGGCATTTAAACACACTATCAGAGGATTTTCACCAAACTGGGACAAAATAATGTAGATCGTTTTTGTTATGATACTGTAAAACACAGTTATTTTCTGCTGGTGTTTGAAAAGATTGAAAACTATCAAACCAAAAATATTCACCACAGCAGGCTAAACCTATCTCTTCCTCCTCCTCCTCCCTGGGCAGCTGTGGGGCCCTGGCAGCGTGGTGTGCCACCCTGCCCCTGTCCTCCCCCTCCTCCGGACCACACCCTCCCGCAGCTTTATTAACCTGGCTGCCTCCATCACTGCCCGCAGGATGGAGTACTCTGAGAGCCGCACACTAGGGTGAGACTTCATCACACACACAACTCAACTCTGCCCCTCTGTCTTGTCGGCCCCTGTTGACCAGAGGTGACTCTAAAGCCCCACTTTCCTATTCTCAACTTCAATGCCCTTCAGTTAACATGTGGTTGGATTGAAATAGACCAGAGCGTATTGTATCTTTCCTATATCACAGGCCAATGTTTACTCCTGACTTGTTTTTTTCAAGTGTACCTGAGTAGTCCTATGAGCATCTTCTTGATGAATCCCCCTATCCTTCCCCATTCAGTTATGACACTAATGTAGAACGGGGAGATTCTCACAAAAACGATGGTGATCTACATTTTGCTCTATGACCCCCACAAGTGTCCCGGGTCTCGACTAAAGGTAACCCATACAAATTAATGGAAGTATGGAGGTAGTTTTGTGCCAACAAACATAAAGTGTTAAATATGTGTAAAAAATATATATATATTTATTTCCTGAGCTTTCTTATATCTTCTAGGTATAGGTCAGACACTTCAAAACCTTATTTCATATAATACATTTTTTGACTATCTATTTTCCTATGGGCTATACTGTAGCAGGAAAGGCCAAATTCAAGATTTTATCAAAAAATATACATATATTATTTCTTGATAGATAAAAGGCTCATAAAATTACAAATCAAATAGCTAAATGATCCATGTTAACAATTCCATGTCAGCTTAGATCAATCAACTACTTATTTTACTTAAAGTTGAAGTCAGAAGGTTACATACATCTTAGGTTGGAGTCATTAAAACTCGCTTTTGAACCACTCCACAAATTTCTTGTAAACAAACTATAGTTTTGGCAAGTCGGGTAGGACATCTACTTTGTGCATGACACAAGTAATTTTTCCAACAATTGTTGACAGATTATTTCACTTATAATTCACTGTATCACAACTCCAGTAGGTCAGAAGTTTACATACACTAAGTTGACTGTGCCTTTACACAGCTTGGAAAATTCCCAAAAATTATGTCATGGCTTTAGAAGCTTCTGATAGGCTAATTGACATGATTTGAGTCAATTGGAGGTTTGCCTATGGATGTATTTAAAGGCCTACCTTCAAACTCAGTGCATCTTTGCTTGACATCATGGGAAAATCAAAAGAAATCAGCCAAGACCTCAGAACAAAAATTGCAGACCTTGTTCATCCTTGGGAGCAATTTCCAAATGCCTGAAGGTACCACATTCATCTGTACAAACAATAGTACACAAGTATAAACACCATGGGACCATGCAGCCGTCATACCGCTTAGGAAGGAGAGGCGTTATGTCTCCTAGAGATGAACATACTTTGGTGGGAAAAGTGCAATCCATCCCAGAACCACAGCAAAGGACCATGTGAAGGTGCTGGAGGAAACAGGTACAAAAGTATCTATATCCACAGTAAAATGAGTCCTATATCAACATAACCTGAAAGGCTGCTCCGCAAGGAAGAAGTCACTGCTCCAAAACTGCCAGGAAAAGGCAGACTACGGTTTGCAACTGCACATGGGGACAAAGAGCGTACTTTTTGGAGAAATGTCCTCTGGTCTGATGTAACAAAAATAGAACTGTTTGGCCATAATGACCATTGTTATGTTTGGAGGAAAAAGGGGGACGCTTGCAAGCCGAAGAACACCATCCCAACTGTGAAGCACGGGGGTGGCAGCATCATGTTGTGGGGGTGCTTTGCTGCAGGAGGGACTGGTGCACTTCACAAAATAGAAGACACCTCAAGACATAATTTAGGAAGTTAAAGCTTGGTCACAAATGGGTCTTCCAAATGGACAATGACCCTAAGCATGCTTGCTAAGTTTTAGCAAAATGGCTTAAGGACAACAAAGTCAAGGTATTGGAGTGGACATCAAAGTCCTGACCTCAATCACATAGAAAATGTGTATGCAGACCTGAAAAGTGTGTGCGAGCAAGGAAGCCTACAAACCTGACTCAGTTACACCAGCTTTGTCAGGAGGAATGGGCCAGAATGCACCCAACTTATTGTGGGAAGCTTGTGGAAGGCTACCCAAAACATCTGACCGAAGTTAAACAGGTGTAGAAGGGGAGTTAATGAAATGATGAAAGAATAAACATGAGAGAAAATAAATACTACCTGATGATTCAGGATTACTGAGGGCTACAGTGCCTTGCGAAAGTATTCGGCCCCCTTGAACTTTACGACCTTTTGCCACATTTCAGGCTTCAAACATAAAGATATAAAACTGTATTTTTTTGTGAAGAATCAACAACAAGTGGGACACAATCATGAAGTGGAACGACATTTATTGGATATTTCAAACTTTTTTAACAAATCAAAAACTGAAAAATTGGGGTGCAAAATTATTCAGCCCCCTTAAGTTAGTACTTTGTAGCGCCACCTTTTGCTGCGATTACAGCTGTAAGTCGCTTGGGGTATGTCTCTATCAGTTTTGCACATCGAGAGACTGACATTTTTTCCCATTCCTCCTTGCAAAACAGCTCGAGCTCAGTGAGGTTGGATGGAGAGCATTTGTGAACAGCAGTTTTCAGTTATTTTCACAGATTCTCGATTGGATTCAGGTCTGGACTTTGACTTGGCCATTCTAACACCTGGATATGTTTATTTTTGAACCATTCCATTGTAGATTTTGCTTTATGTTTTGGATCATTGTCTTGTTGGAAGACAAATCTCCGTCCCAGTCTCAGGTCTTTTGCAGACTCCATCAGGTTTTCTTCCAGAATGGTCCTGTATTTGGCTCCATCCATCTTCCCATCAATTTTAACCATCTTCCCTGTCCCTGCTGAAGAAAAAGCAGGCCCAAACCATGATGCTGCCACCACCATGTTTGACAGTGGGGATGGTGTGTTCAGGGTGATGAGCTGTGTTGCTTTTACGCCAAACATAACGTTTTGCATTGATGCCAAAAAGTTCAATTTTGGTTTCATCTGACCAGAGCACCTTCTTCCACATGTTTGGTGTGTCTCCCAGGTGGCTTGTGGCAAACTTTAAACAACACTTTTTATGGATATCTTTAAGAAATGGCTTTCTTCTTGCCACTCTTCCATAAAGGCCAGATTTGTGCAATATACGACTGATTGTTGTCCTATGGACAGAGTCTCCCACCTCAGCTGTAGATCTCTGCAGTTCATCCAGAGTGATCATGGGCCTATTGGCTGCATCTCTGATCAGTCTTCTCCTTGTATGAGCTGAAAGTTTAGAGGAACGGCCAGGTCTTTGTAGATTTGCAGTGGTCTGATACTCCTTCCATTTCAATATTATCGCTTGCACAGTGCTCCTTGGGATGTTTAAAGCTTGGGAAATCTTTTTGTATCCAAATCCGGCTTTAAACTTCTTCACAACAGTATCTCGGACCTGCCTGGTGTGTTCCTTGTTCTCCATGATGCTCTCTGCGCTTTTAACGGACCTCTGAGACTATCACAGTGCAGGTGCATTTATACGGAGACTTGATTACACACAGGTGGATTGTATTTATCATCATTAGTCATTTAGGTCAACATTGGATCATTCAGAGATCCTCACTGAACTTCTGGAGAGAGTTTGCTGCACTGAAAGTAAAGGGGCTGAATAATTTTGCACGCCCAATTTTTCAGTTTTTGATTTGTTAAAAAAGTTTGAAATATCCAATAAATGTCATTCCACTTCATGATTGTGTCCCACTTGTTGTTGATTCTTCACAAAAAAATACAGTTTTATATCTTTATGTTTGAAGCCTGAAATGTGGCAAAAGTTCACAAAGTTCAAGGGGGCCGAATACTTTCGCAAGGCACTGTATATGAAGGGAGAGAAATCAGGGTGGTGATGAAGTCCAGGTGTGCTTAATGATGGGGAGCAGGTGTCTGCAATGATGGTTGCCAGGTGTGCACAATTTGGGTTGCCAGGACCAGTGGTTAGTAGACCGGTGACGTTGAGCGCCGGAAAGAGGGAGCAGGAGTAGGCGTGACATGGAAGAAGAAGCAGTACGACTTGGCAGGGCCGTGTTTCGGAGGACGCGTGGTTCTCGACCCTTTCCTCTCCCGAGCCCGTACGGGAGTTGCAGCAATGGAACAAGACTGTAACTACCAATTGAGTATCACAAAACAGTTTTTACATTTAAAAAAATATATATATATATATATATATATAAGTGGTTTTGAAATCCTGTCTACTTTACACTCCTTTACAGTGTAAAACAATGTTAAACAAGTCAACCAATTCTGTACTCTACTCTAGAATCTTCACAGAAACTTTGATTGTGTCATGTTCAGTACAATAGATATGATTTGGAAATAATCCATGATTGATTGTTAATGTAGGTGGAGTTCTCACATCCAGTAACTGTGTCGTCCTTGTCTCACTCTAGTATTAGTCTAAAGATCAAGTTAGGCCTCAAGGCTGTCAAGTCATCCTAACTACCAGTTCTACAGTTAGGGATTACTTTCAAATGTCATCTGTTTCTCAACAGTCAAAAATGATAATTCTATGACTTTGCATTGGTGACATTCAATGGAAAGAACTGCCTAAAATCAACAATTGCTTTTGTAGGCTCAACAGGTTTGAATCCTAACAACTTTGGCATGCCTGGTGTGCCCTTTTAAAGTATGTAATTACTGTATTCAGTTCAAGTGTCGTCTGTGTCCTCCTCTCCTCTCTTAGCATAAAAGGAGCTTAGACCAACTGCTCTGCACTCACTTCTCTCCAGCCAGAGCAGTAAGACATCAGCAGACTCCATCAACATGTCCTTCTCCAGCAGCAGCTTCAGATCCTCCTCAAGCAGATCCATGAAGGGCTCATCTATGGGTTCCTCGCGTATGTCCATGTCTGGTGGTGGTGGCATGTCCATGTCCATGTCTGGTGGAGGCAGCCGCATCAGTGGCATTAGGGCCGGCAGCGTGTATGGGGGTGCAGGTGGCTCTGGGGTGCGCATCTCCAGTGCTAGAGCCTCCAGGTCCTTCTCTGCTGTTGGTGGCAGTTTCGGTGGTGGTGCTGGCTTCGGTGGAGGCTCCAGCTTCAGTATGTCTGGTGGAGGAAGTGACAGCCATGTCATCGGCAACGAGAAGTTCTGCATGCAGAACCTGAATGACCGTCTGGCCACCTACCTGGCGAAAGTTCACACCTTGGAGAAGGCCAACGCTGAGCTGGAGCTGAAGATCCGCCAGTTCCTCGAGGCCAAGGCCTCCCCCAGTGCTCGCGACTATGGTTCATCCCATGTCATCATCAGAGACCTCCAATCCAAGGTAAGCTTTTGTATGCCAGTACTGTTACACTTTTATTTCATGCCACATATTGAAAAACTTGCACTATGTATTTTATTTAGAAACAAAAGTATCCATTTTATTTTCAGATGCAGGAAGCCATCCGTGTGAATGGTTCTGTCCATCTAAGCATTGACAATGCCAGGCTTGCCACTGAAGACTTCAGAATGAAGTGAGTTCACTCACCAAATTGGCAAATATTTTGTCCACTCACTCAGACAAATATTGTCTCAATACCAGAATACCAGTATTGACTCAATACCAGAAAAGTGACCTACTGATTCCGGTCTAGTGTACAAATAAAAATATTGATGCCATCTGTCATGTAAAAAAGCTCACACCGTGAAATAGCTCAGGTTCAATGATTACAGAGCAAGTTGAGACACACTGGTACACTGTAAATCATTGTATGTTTTATTATGTAGGTATGAGACCGAGCTGTCCATGCGTCAGTCAGTGGAAGCAGACATCGCTGGGCTGAGGAGTGTTCTGGAAGAGCTGAATATGTCCAAGAAGGACCTGAGCATGCAGATTGAGGGGCTGAGAGAGGAGTTGGTCTACCTCAAGAGAAACCACGAGGAGGTCGGGTTCTGATTCCCATACTAGCCTATCTATAGTGTCGGGTCTTAAAATGACAGCTCCAGCCAGGCATTACTGTACAACATTTTTGTGAGCAAGTAATACATCATAATCTATGTATTTAAATCCAGAAACATTTGAACAAATCTAGAACTACTTTCTGAACCATGATGATGACCTACAGACCTAAATCTGTTTCATTGTTGTTCTGCAGGAGCTGTTGTCCATGCGTGCCCAGATGAGCGGCCAGGTCCATGTGGAGGTTGACGCTGCACCACAGGAAGACCTCAGCAAAGTCATGGCTGAGATTCGCGAACACTACGAGGCTGTCGCTGCCAAGAACAACAGAGAACTGGAGGGCTGGTTCCACGCCAAGGTAATACTTTTTGTCATTATAAAAATGATTCCATCATTTTGGTCCACGATGTCAAAAATGTCCCATCAATTGAATTGTTCATGTAAAAACATTATTTTGGATGGTGTTTTCCACAGACCGAGGCGCTGAACAAGGAGGTCGCAATCAGCACAGAAGTTATCCAAACGTCCAGATCTGAAATCTCAGAAGTCAAACGCACACTGCAGAGTCTTGAAATCGAACTGCAATCACAAATAAGCATGGTAAGATTGTTCAAGAATGTTTCAATGTCTGCCACCCATCAATGAATTTGCTCAACTACTTCCTGATGTTTTGTTTTGCTCTTCATTTCTTTCCAATAGAAATCATCCATGGAAAATACCCTCGCAGAGACAAAGAACCGTTACTCCATGCAGCTGTCGGGTTATCAGATGCAGGTGACTAGCTTGGAGGAACAGTTGGTAAATCTCAGGGCTGACTTGCAACGCCAGGGCCAGGAATACAAGATGTTGCTGGACATCAAGACCAGGCTGGAGATGGAAATCGCTGAGTACAGGAGACTGCTGGACGGAGAGGCCAGAAGGTGAGCCAAACAAGCCTATTCTATTAGTCCATCAAATGTTATTCTTAGGCTATCAAGGGTGTTTTGATTCTAAACTTTGAGCAAGTTCTAGGCTAGATGCACTTACTTTCTTAGAAGCAAAACAGTGGCCCCACCAGTTTGTACACTACCAGTAGAATCATGTCAAAACCTTGCAAGGTAAGACCTTGCCATATTGTGTTGGGTACAGTCGATTATGTGCTCATTGGTGTTTTCTGTTTGGTCCACAGTGTCTCCTCCTCCTCTACCAGCACCAGGAAGGTCATCACAGTGGTAGAAGAGGTGGTGGATGGGAAAGTGGTCTCCTCCACCCAATCCTCAGCTTCTTCCTATGCACGCCGCTGATGCAGTACATGTGTGTACTGAGGGTAATACAATAACTGATTATCTTACTCACTAAACATCCAGTGCATTTCTGGAAGGCAACAGCAATAAACAAAATAATACATCTGAAATCCTTTGTTTGTTCAATTACTTTGTCTTCATAACAGGCTAAAATTATACTATTGTTTTTTCACAAATGTCTGCTTTGGTTTCATGAATGATTTCATTTGTGCCTATTTAATTCAACTTCATGAAATAGTTTCAGTTGTGAGTGGTAAGGTGGAACTTGGTGTTAGCCTGATTACTAAGTACGGGTGTCACCTAGTGTTGGGTTTAGGGATGCAAGTAGATGTTAAACAAACCTACATATACAGTGGGGCAAAAAAGTATTTAGTCAGCCACCAATTGTGCAAGTTCTCCCACTTAAAAAGATGAGAGAGGCCTGTAATTGTCATCATAGGTACACTTCAACTATGACAGACAAAATTAGAAAGAAAATCCAGAAAATCACATTGTAGGATTTTTTATGAATTTATTTGCAAATTATGGTGGAAAATAAGTATTTGGTCACCTACAAACAAGCAAGATTTCTCGCTCTCAGACCTGTAACTTCTTCTTTAAGAGGCTCCTCTGTCCTCCACTCGTTACCTGTATTAATGGCACCTGTTCGAACTTGTTATCAGTATAAAAGACACCTGTCCACAACCTCAAACAGTCACACTCCAAACTCCACTATGGCCAAGACCAAAGAGCTGTCAACGGACACCAGAAACAAAATTGTAGACCTGCACCAGGCTGGGAAGACTGAATCTGCAATAGGTAAGCAGCTTGGTTTGAAGAAATCAACTGTGGGAGCAATTATTAGAAAATGGAAGACATACAAGACCACTGATAATCTCCCTCAATCTGGGGCTCCACGCAAGATCTCACCCCGTGGGGTCAAAATGATCACAAGAACAGTGAGCAAAAATCCCAGAACCACACAGGGGGGGGGATCTAGTGAATAACCTGCAGAGAGCTGGGACCAAAGTAACAAAGCCTACCATCAGTAACACACTACGCCGCCAGGGACTCAAATCCTGCAGTGCCAGATGTGTCCCCCTGCTTAAGCCAGTACATGTCCAGGCCCGTCTGAAGTTTGCTAGAGAGCATTTGGATGATCCAGAAGAAGATTGGGAGAATGTCCTATTGTCAGATGAAACCAAAATATAACTTTTTGGTAAAAAGTCAACTCGTCGTGTTTGGAGGACAAAGAATGCTAGGTTGCATCCAAAGAACACTATACCTACTGTGAAGCACGGGGGTGGAAACATCAGTCTTTGGGGCTGTTTTTCTGCAAAGGGACCAGGACGACTGATCCCTGTAAAGGAAAGAATGAATGGGGTCATTATTTTAAGATTTTGAGTGAAAACCTCCTTCCATCAGCAAGGGCATTGAAGATGAAATGTGGCTGGGTCTTTCAGCATGACAATGATCCCAAACACACCGCCCGGGCAACGAAGGAGTGGCTTCGTAAGAAGCATTTCAAGGTCCTGGAGTGGCCCAGCCAGTCTCCAGATCTCAACCCCATAGAAAATCTTTGGAGGGAGTTCAAAGTCCATGTTGCCCAGCAAAAGCCCCAAAACATCACTGCTCTAGAGGAGATCTGCATGGAGGAATGGGCCAAAATACCAGCAACATTGTGTGAAAACCTTGTGAAGACTTACAGAAAACGTTTGACCTCTGTCATTGCCAACAAAGGGTATATAACAAAGTATTGAGATAAACTTTTGTTATTGACCAAATACTTATTTTCCACCATAATTTGCAAATAAATTCATAAAAAATCCTACAATGTGATTTTCTGGATTTTTTTCTTCATTTTGTCTGTCATAGTTGAAGTGTACCTATGATGAAAATTACAGGCCTCTCTTGTCTTTTTAAGTGGGAGAACTTGCACAATTGGTGGTTGACTAAATAAATTTTTGCCCCACTGTACATGTCCCAGCACGATGATCTAACCTATTTACATGAAACATATTTGCATGAAATATGTTATTTCCAGCACTCATTTGAAATGTAATATGATACAATTCAGGTAAAAGTAAAAAGTTTGACAACCATTCCTAATCTCCACTTTGTGTCAGGATTATCAGAAGAACAAGTTACTCCAGGGTGAAACCACCCAAGAGAACAGGAATATAGAAAATCAAGTATGAATGGGCAGGACCTAACCCCCTATTGACGCACCGGTGTTTCAATCTAAGTAACATAATAAATAAAAAAATCACCATCAAACCCCATCAGTTTAAGCTGCAGATATCTGTTGCTTGGGCTGCATGGGCTGCGTTTCAACCCACCGCATCCGCCCTTCCGTCACCCTTCCGCATCTGCAGTGGAAAGTGGCGGATCTACAGCGATGTGTGTCAGACCAGGAGACATCCCGAAAATTGGTCTTCTCACAAAAACGTCTGCAGCATCCAAACGGTATAGTATAGATATAACGGAATACTACAAGCAAGCCTGTTTCTCCCCCCAGTCAGAGGCAGCCTGCCTGTCTCCCAGACTCTGACTAGCAGTAAAAATCTATCCTCCTCTGTATTATGATCAGAAAATATATTTGTAGGCCTAAATTGTGTGTGGGGGGGGCACTAAATCATGTTTATGCAACCAATGTCATTTTTATTTCAAATTGAGAAAATCCACAATAAAAATTGGCCCACCCTAGCTATAGGAATGTGACATTGCACTGGAGAAAGAAGGTTTATTCTTCTTTTTCTTCTTGATTTCAATATGGAATGAGTAATAGTATTTGTTTGTTCTCTTTCATGTTGATTAAAAGGCTAATTTTAAGGAGTTCATTTGTATAATTTTGTTATCATATTGTTTTGTAACAATAGTAGCAGTTAATTCAATTGGGGCAGGCGTGGGGCATGGAGGTGCATGAGATGTTCCCCCGTGATAAAAGGGGGGCATGAGTGAAAAGGTTTGGGACCACTGGCCTAGCTGATTATGTAGGGAAGGCTATCAACTCTGCTATATATTTTGTATGGCAAGATGTTGCATTGGAATGTTAAGTCAGTTGATTCACGGGACTGAGAGAGGAAGGAGGTCCCTCTAGCAGGTCTTCTAGGCTCATACACGTGCAGTCAACGTGCTCTGATCATAACCCTCTGGTGTCTTAGCTTTGTCTTTGAGTTTAGTAGCCATTTTAGATAGGCCTACTACATAGTGGAAGTTATTGAGCTTTTGAAAGGGTTTGGTCTGATCTCATTGTTTTAAGTCTGGCATTTAAACACACTATCAGAGGATTTTCACCAAACTGGGACAAAATAATGTAGATCGTTTTTGTTATGATACTGTAAAACACAGTTATTTTCTGCTGGTGTTTGAAAAGATTGAAGACTATCAAACCAAAAATATTCACCACAGCAGGCTAAACCTATCTGAGCATACCACAGATCTCCCTCTCTTCCTCCTCCTCCCTGGGCAGCTGTGGGGCCCTGGCTGCGTGGTGTGCCACCCTGCCCCTGTCCTCCCCCCTCCTCCGGACCACACCCTCCCGCAGCTTTATTAACCTGGCTGCCTCCATCACTGCCCGCAGGATGGAGTACTCTGAGAGCCGCACACTAGGGTGAGACTTCATCACACACACAACTCAACTCTGCCCCTCTGTCTTGTCGGCCCCTGTTGACCAGAGGTGACTCTAAAGCCCCACTTTCCTATTCTCAACTTCAATGCCCTTCAGTTAACATGTGGTTGGATTGAAATAGACCAGAGCGTATTGTATCTTTCCTATATCACAGGCCAATGTTTACTCCTGACTTGTTTTTTTCAAGTGTACCTGAGTAGTCCTATGAGCATCTTCTTGATGGATCCCCCTATCCTTCCCCATTCAGTTATGACACTAATGTAGAACGGGGAGATTCTCACAAAAACAATGGTGATCTACGTTTTGCTCTACGACCCCCACAAGTGTCCCGGGTCTCGACTAAATGTAACCCTTACAAATTAATGGAAGTATGGAGGTAGTTTTGTGCCAACAAAAATAAAGGGTTAAATATGTGTAAAAAAAAAAAATATATATATTTATTTCCTGAGCTTTCTTATATCTCCTAGGTATAGGTCAGACACTTCAAAACCTTATTTCATATAATACATTTTTTGACTATCTATTTTCCTATGGGCTATACTGTAGCAGGAAAGGCCAAATTCAACATTTTATCAAACATATATTATTTCTTGATAGATAAAAGGCTCATAAAATTACAAATCAAATAGCTAAATGATCCATGTTAACAATTCCATATGTCAGCTTAGATCAATCAACTACTTATCTTACTTAAAGTTGAAGTCAGAAGGTTACATACACTTAGGTTGGAGTCATTAAAACTCGCTTTTGAACCACTCCACACATTTCTTGTTAACAAACTATAGTTTTGGCAAGTCGGTTAGGACATTACTTTGTGCATGACACAAGTAATTTTTCCAACAATTGTTTACAGACAGATTATTTCACTTATAATTCGCTGTATCACAACTCCAGTAGGTCAGACGTTTACATACACTAAGTTGACTGTGCCTTTAAACAGCTTGGAAAATTCCCCAAAATTATGTCATGGCTTTAGAAGCTTCTGATAGGCTAATTGACATCATTTGAGTCAATTGGAGGTTTGCCTATGGATGTATTGCAGACCTCCACAATTGCAGACCTTGTTCATCCTTGGGAGCAATTTCCAAATGCCTGAAGGTACCACATTCATCTGTACAAACAATAGTACACAAGTATAAACACCATGGGACCACGCAGCCGTCATACCGCTTAGGAAGGAGAGGCGTTATGTCTCCTAGAGATGAACATACTTTGGTGGGAAAAGTGCAATCAATCCCAGAACAACAGCAAAGGACCTTGTGAAGATGCTAGAGGAAACAGGTACAAAAGTATCTATATCCACAGTAAAACAAGTCCTATATCAACATAACCTGAAAGGCTGCTCAGCAAGGAAGAAGCCACTGCTCCAAAACTGCCATAAAAAAACAGACTACGGTTTGCAACTGCACATGGGGACAAAGAGCGTACTTTTTGGAGAAATTATGTAACAAAAATAGAACTGTTTGGCCATAATGACCATTGTTATTTTTGGAGGAAAAAGGGGGACGCTTGCAAGCCGAAGAACACCATCCCAACTGTGAAGCACGGGGGTGGCAGCATCATGTTGTGGGGGTGCTTTGCTGCAGGAGGGACTGGTGCACTTCACAAAATAGAAGACATCATGAGGCAGAAAAATTGTGGATATATTGAAGCAATATCTCAAGACATCATTTAGGAAGTTAAAGCTTGGTCACAAATGGGTCTTCCAAATGGACAATGACCCTAAGCATGCTTTCTAAATTGTGGCAAAATGGCTTAAGGACAACAAAGTCAAGGTATTGGAGTGGACATCAAAGTCCTGACCTCAATCACATAGAAAATGTGTATGCAGACCTGAAAAGTGTGTGCGAGCAAGGAAGCCTACAAACCTGACTCAGTTACAACAGCTTTGTCAGGAGGAATGGGCCAGAATGCACCCAACTTATTGTGGGAAGCTTGTGGAAGGCTACCCAAAACATCTGACCGAAGTTAAACAGGTGTAGAAGGGGAGTTTAATAATGAAATGATGAAAGAATAAACATGAGAGAAAAAAAATACTACCTGATGATTCAGGATTACTGAGGGCTACAGTGCCTTGCGAAAGTATTCGGCCCCCTTGAACTTTGCGACCTTTTGCCACATTTCAGGCTTCAAACATAAATATATAAAACTGTATTTTTTTGTGAAGAATCAACAACAAGTGGGACACAATCATGAAGTGGAACGACATTTATTGGATATTTCAAACTTTTTTAACAAATCAAAAACTGAAAAATTGGGGTGCAAAATTATTCAGCCACCTTAAGTTAATACTTTGTAGCGCCACCTTTTGCTGCGATTACAGCTGTAAGTCGCTTGGGGTATGTCTCTATCAGTTTTGCACATCGAGAGACTGACATTTTTTCCCATTCCTCCTTGCAAAACAGCTCGAGCTCAGTGAGGTTGGATGGAGAGCATTTGTGAACAGCAGTTTTCAGTTCTTTCCACAGATTCTCGATTGGATTCAGGTCTGGACTTTGACTTGGCCATTCTAACACCTGGATATGTTTATTTTTGAACCATTCCATTGTAGATTTTGCTTTATGTTTTGGATCATTGTCTTGTTGGAAGACAAATCTCCGTCCCAGTCTCAGGTCTTTTGCAGACTCCATCAGGTTTTCTTCCAGAATGGTCCTGTATTTGGCTCCATCCATCTTCCCATCAATTTTAACCATCTTCCCTGTCCCTGCTGAAGAAAAAGCAGGCCCAAACCATGATGCTGCCACCACCATGTTTGACAGTGGGGATGGTGTGTTCAGGGTGATGAGCTGTGTTGCTTTTACGCCAAACATAACGTTTTGCATTGATGCCAAAAAGTTCAATTTTGGTTTCATCTGACCAGAGCACCTTCTTCCACATGTTTGGTGTGTCTCCCAGGTGGCTTGTGGCAAACTTTAAACAACACTTTTTATGGATATCTTTAAGAAATGGCTTTCTTCTTGCCACTCTTCCATAAAGGCCAGATTTGTGCAATATACGACTGATTGTTGTCCTATGGACAGAGTCTCCCACCTCAGCTGTAGATCTCTGCAGTTCATCCAGAGTGATCATGGGCCTATTGGCTGCATCTCTGATCAGTCTTCTCCTTGTATGAGCTGAAAGTTTAGAGGAACGGCCAGGTCTTTGTAGATTTGCAGTGGTCTGATACTCCTTCCATTTCAATATTATCGCTTGCACAGTGCTCCTTGGGATGTTTAAAGCTTGGGAAATCTTTTTGTATCCAAATCCGGCTTTAAACTTCTTCACAACAGTATCTCGGACCTGCCTGGTGTGTTCCTTGTTCTCCATGATGCTCTCTGCGCTTTTAACGGACCTCTGAGACTATCACAGTGCAGGTGCATTTATACGGAGACTTGATTACACACAGGTGGATTGTATTTATCATCATTAGTCATTTAGGTCAACATTGGATCATTCAGAGATCCTCACTGAACTTCTGGAGAGAGTTTGCTGCACTGAAAGTAAAGGGGCTGAATAATTTTGCACGCCCAATTCTTCAGTTTTTGATTTGTTAAAAAAGTTTGAAATATCCAATAAATGTCGTTCCACTTCATGATTGTGTCCCACTTGTTGTTGATTCTTCACAAAAAAATACAGTTTTATGTCTTTATGTTTGAAGCCGGAAATGTGGCAAAAGGTCGCAAAGTTCAAGGGGGCCGAATACTTTCGCAAGGCACTGTATATGAAGGGAGAGAAATCAGG
Organism: Oncorhynchus nerka; assembly: GCF_034236695.1. Classification (NCBI taxonomy): domain Eukaryota; kingdom Metazoa; phylum Chordata; class Actinopteri; order Salmoniformes; family Salmonidae; genus Oncorhynchus; species Oncorhynchus nerka. Next base: position 8,995,335 of record NC_088421.1, read on the forward strand.
GTGGTGATGAAGTCCAGGTGTGCTTAATGATGGGGAGCAGGTGTCTGCAATGATGGTTGCCAGGTGTGCACAATTTGGGTTGCCAGGACCAGTGGTTAGTAGACCGGTGACGTTGAGCGCCGGAAAGAGGGAGCAGGAGTAGGTGTGACATGGAAGAAGAAGCAGTACGACTTGGCAGGGCCGTGTTTCGGAGGACGCGTGGTTCTCAACCTTTTCCTCCCGTACGGGAGTTGCAGCAATGGAACAAGACTGTAACTACCAATTGAATATCACAAAACAGTTTTTACATTAAAAAAAAATATATATATATATATATATAAGTGGTTTTGAAATCCTGTCTACTTTACACTCCTTTACAGTGTTACAATGTTAAAGAAGTCAACCAATTCTGTACTCTACTCTAGAATCTTCACAGAAACTTTGATTGTGTCATGTTCAGTACAATAGATATGATGTGGAAATAATCCATGATTGATTGTTAATGTAGGTGGAGTTCTCACATACAGTAACTGTGTCATCCTTGTCTCACTCTAGTATTAGTCTAAAGATCAAGTTAGGCCTCAAGGCTGTCAAGTCATCCTAACTACCAGTTCTACAGTTAGGGATTACTTTCAAATGTCATCTGTTTCTCAACAGTCAAAAATGATAATTCTATGACTTTGCATTGGTGACATTCAATGGAAAGAACTGCCTAAAATCAACAATTGCTTTTGTAGGCTCAACAGGTTTGAATCCTAACAACTTTGGCATGCCTGGCGTGCCCTTTTAAAGTATGTAATTACTGTATTCAGTTCAAGTGTCGTCTGTGTCCTCCTCTCCTCTAATAGTATTAAAGGAGCTTAGACCAACTGCTCTGCACTCACTTCTCTCCAGCCAGAGCAGTAAGACATCAGCAGACTCCATCAACATGTCCTTCTCCAGCAGCAGCTTCAGATCCTCCTCAAGCAGATCCATGAAGGGCTCATCTATGGGTTCCTCGCGTATGTCCATGTCTGGTGGTGGTGGCATGTCCATGTCTGGTGGAGGCAGCCGCATCAGTGGCATTAGGGCCGGCAGCGTGTATGGGGGTGCAGGTGGCTCTGGGGTGCGCATCTCCAGTGCTAGAGCCTCCAGGTCCTTCTCTGCTGTTGGTGGCAGTTTCGGTGGTGGTGCTGGCTTCGGTGGAGGCTCCAGCTTCAGTATGTCTGGTGGAGGAAGTGACAGCCATGTCATCGGCAACGAGAAGTTCTGCATGCAGAACCTGAACGACCGTCTGGCCACCTACCTGGCGAAAGTTCACACCTTGGAGAAGGCCAACGCTGAGCTGGAGCTGAAGATCCGCCAGTTCCTCGAGGCCAAGGCCTCCCCCAGTGCTCGCGACTATGGTTCATCCCATGTCATCATCAGAGACCTCCAATCCAAGGTAAGCTTTTGTATGCCAGTACTGTTACACTTTTATTTCATGCCACATATTGAAAAACTTGCACTATGTATTTTATTTAGAAACAAAAGTATCCATTTCATTTTCAGATGCAGGAAGCCATCCGTGTGAATGGTGCTGTCCATCTAAGCATTGACAATGCCAGGCTTGCCACTGAAGACTTCAGAATGAAGTGAGTTCACTCACCAAATTGGCAAATATTTTGTCCACTCACTCAGACAAATATTGTCTCAATACCAGAATACCAGTATTGACTCAATACCAGAAAAGTGACCGACTGATTCCGGTCTAGTATACAAATAAAAATATTGATGCCATCTGTCATGTAAAAAAGCTCACACCGTGAAATAGCTCAGGTTCAATGATTACAGAGCAAGTTGAGACACACTGGTACACTGTAAATCATTGTATGTTTTATTATGTAGGTATGAGACCGAGCTGTCCATGCGTCAGTCAGTGGAAGCAGACATCGCTGGGCTGAGGAGTGTTCTGGAAGAGCTGAATATGTCCAAGAAGGACCTGAGCATGCAGATTGAGGGGCTGAGAGAGGAGTTGGTCTACCTCAAGAGAAACCACGAGGAGGTCGGGTTCTGATTCCCATACTAGCCTATCTATAGTGTCTGTCGGGTCTTAAAATAACAGATCCATCCAGGCATTACTGTACAACATTTTTGTGAGCAAGTAATACATCATAATCTACGTATTTAAATCCAGAAACATTTGAACAAATCTAGAACCACTTTCTGAACCATGATGATGACCTACAGACCTAAATCTGTTTCATTGTCCTTCTGCAGGAGCTGTTGTCCATGCGTGCCCAGATGAGCGGCCAGGTCCATGTGGAGGTTGACGCTGCACCACAGGAAGACCTCAGCAAAGTCATGGCTGAGATTCGTGAACACTACGAGGCTGTCGCTGCCAAGAACAACAGAGAACTGGAGGGCTGGTTCCACGCCAAGGTAATACTGTTTCTCGTTATAAAAATGATTGCATAATTTAGGTCCATGATGTCCAAAATGTCCCATCAATTGAATTGTTCATGTAAAAACATTATTTTGGATGGTGTTTTCCACAGACCGAGGCGCTGAACAAGGAGGTCGCAATCAGCACAGAAGTTATCCAAACGTCCAGATCTGAAATCTCAGAAGTCAAACGCACACTGCAGAGTCTTGAAATCGAACTGCAATCACAAATAAGCATGGTAAGACTGTTCAAGAATGTTTCAATGTCTGCCACCCATCAATAAATTTGCACAACTACTTCCTGATGTTATGTTTAACTCTTCATTTCTCTCCAATAGAAATCATCCATGGAAAATACCTCGCAGAGACAAAGAACCGTTTCTCCATGCAGCTGTCGGGTTATCAGATGCAGGTGACTAGCTTGGAGGAACAGTTGGTAAATCTCAGGGCTGACTTGCAACGCCAGGGCCAGGAATACAAGATGTTGCTGGACATCAAGACCAGGCTGGAGATGGAAATCGCTGAGTACAGGAGACTGCTGGACGGAGAGGCCAGAAGGTGAGCCAAACAAGCCTATTCTATTAGTCCATCAAATGTTATTCTTAGGCTATCAAGGGTGTTTTGATTCTAAACTTTGAGCAAGTTCTAGGCTAGACGCACTTACTTTCTTAGAAGCAAAACAGTGGCCCCACCAGTTTGTACACTACCACCACTACCACCAAGGTAAGACCTTGCCATATTGTGTTATTGTGTACAGTCGATTATGTGCTCATTGGTGTTTTCTGTTTGGTCCACAGTGTCTCCTCCTCCTCTACCAGCACCAGGAAGGTCATCACAGTGGTAGAAGAGGTGGTGGATGGGAAAGTGGTCTCCTCCACCCAATCCTCAGCATCTTCCTATGGACGCCGCTGATGCAGTACATGAGTGTACTGAGGGAAATACAACAACTGATTATCTGACTCACTAAACATCCAGTGCATTTCTGGAAGGCAACAGCAATAAACAAAATAATACATCTGAAATCCTTTGTTTGTTCAATTACTTTGTCTTCATAACAGGCTAAAATTATACTATTGTTTTTTCACAAATGTCTGCTTTGGTGTCATGAATGATTTCATTTGTGCCTATTTAATTCAACTTCATGAAATAGTTTCAGTTGTGAGTGGTAAGGTGGAACTTGGTGTTAGCCTGATTACTAAGTACGGGTGTCACCTAGTGTTGGGTTTAGGGATGCAAGTAGATGTTAAACAAACCTACATATACAGTGGGGCAAAAAAGTATTTAGTCAGCCACCAATTGTGCAAGTTCTCTAAATACATTTTTGCCCCACTGTACATGTCCCAGCACGATGATCTAACCTATTTACATGAAACATATTTGCATGAAATATGTTATTTCCAGCACTCATTTATTGTGAAATGTAATATGATTCAATTCAGGTAAAAGTAAAAAGTTTGACAACCATTCCTAATCTCCACTTTGTGTCAGGATTATCAGAAGAACAAGTTACTCCAGGGTGAAACCACCCAAGAGAACAGGAATATAGAAAATCAAGTATGAATGGGCAGGACCTAACCCCCTATTGACGCACCGGTGTTTCAATCTAAGTAACATAATAAATAAAAAAATCACCATCAAACCCCATCAGTTTAAGCTGCAGATATCTGTTGCTTGGGCTGCATGGGCTGCGTTTCAACCCACCGCATCCGCCCTTCCGTCACCCTTCCGCATCTGCAGTGGAAAGTGGCGGATCTACAGCGATGTGTGTCAGACCAGGAGACATCCCGAAAATTGGTCTTCTCACAAAAACGTCTGCAGCATCCAAACGGTATAGTATAGATATAATGGAATACTACAAGCAAGCCTGTTTCTCCCCCCAGTCAGACGCAGCCTGCCTGTCTCCCAGACTCTGACTAGCAGTAACAATCTATCCTCCTCTGTATTATGATCAGAAAATATATTTGTAGGCCTAAATTGTGTGTGTGGGGGGGCACTAATCATGTTTATGCAACCTAATAGTCACCCTTAAAATACTTCCAGAAACGATTTAATTTTTATTTCAAATTGAGAAAATCCAAAATAGAAATTGGCCACCCTAGCTATAGGAATGTGTCATTGCACTGGAGAAAGAAGGTTTATTCTTCTTTTTCTTCTTGATTTCAATATGGAATGAGTAATGGTATTTGTTTGTTCTCTTTCATGTTGATTAAAAGGCTAATTTTAAGGAGTTCATTTGTATAATTTTGTTATCATATTGTTTTGTAACAATAGTAGCAGTTAATTCAATTGGGGCAGGCGTGGGGCATGGAGGTGCATGAGATGTTCCCCCGTGATAAAAGGGGGGCATGAGTGAAAAGGTTTGGGACCACTGGTCTAGCTGATTATGTAGGGAAGGCTATCAACTCTGCTATATATTTTGTATGGCAAGATGTTGCATTGGAATGTTAAGTCAGTTGATTCACGGGACTGAGAGAGGAAGGAGGTCCCTCTAGCAGGTCTTCTAGGCTCATACACGTGCAGTCAACGTGCTCTGATCATAACCCTCTGGTGTCTTAGCTTTGTCTTTGAGTTTAGTAGCCATTTTAGATAGGCCTACTACATAGTGGAAGGTATTGAGCTTTTGAAAGGGTTTGGTCTGATCTCATTGTTTTAAGTCTGGCATTTAAACACACTATCAGAGGATTTTCACCAAACTGGGACAAAATAATGTAGATCGTTTTTGTTATGATACTGTAAAACACAGTTATTTTCTGCTGGTGTTTGAAAAGATTGAAAACTATCAAACCAAAAATATTCACCACAGCAGGCTAAACCTCTCTTCCTCCTCCTCCCTGGGCAGCTGTGGGGTCCTGTCAGCACGGTGTGCCACCCTGCCCCTGTCCTCCCCCCTCCTCCGGACCACACCCTCCCGCAGCTTTATTAACCTGGCTGCCTCCATCACTGCCCGCAGGATGGAGTACTCTGAGAGCCGCACACTAGGGTGAGACTTCATCACACACACAACTCAACTCTGCCCCTCTGTCTTGTCGGCCCCTGTTGACCAGAGGTGACTCTAAAGCCCCACTTTCCTATTCTCAACTTCAATACCCTTCAGTTAACATGTGGTTGGATTGAAATAGACCAGAGCGTATTGTATCTTTCCTATATCACAGGCCAATGTTTACTCCTGACTTGTTTTTTTCAAGTGTACCTGAGTAGTCCTATGAGCATCTTCTTGATGGATCCCCCTATCCTTCCCCATTCAGTTATGACACTAATGTAGAACGGGGAGATTCTCACAAAAACAATGGTGATCTACGTTTTGCTCTACGACCCCCACAAGTGTCCCGGGTCTCGACTAAAGGTAACCCATACAAATTAATGGAAGTATGGAGGTAGTTTTGTGCCAACAAACATAAAGTGTTAAATATGTGTAAAAAATATATATATATTTATTTCCTGAGCTTTCTTATATCTCCTAGGTATAGGTCAGACACTTCAAAACCTTATTTCATATAATACATTTTTTGACTATCTATTTTCCTATGGGCTATACTGTAGCAGGAAAGGCCAAATTCAAGATTTTATCAAAAAATATACATATATTATTTCTTGATAGATAAAAGGGTCATAAAATTACAAATCAAATAGCTAAATGATCCATGTTAACAATTCCATGTCAGCTTAGATCAATCAACTACTTATTTTACTTAAAGTTGAAGTCAGAAGGTTACATACATCTTAGGTTGGAGTCATTAAAACTCGCTTTTGAACCACTCCACAAATTTCTTGTAAACAAACTATAGTTTTGGCAAGTCGGGTAGGACATCTACTTTGTGCATGACACAAGTAATTTTTCCAACAATTGTTGACAGATTATTTCACTTATAATTCACTGTATCACAACTCCAGTAGGTCAGAAGTTTACATACACTAAGTTGACTGTGCCTTTACACAGCTTGGAAAATTCCCAAAAATTATGTCATGGCTTTAGAAGCTTCTGATAGGCTAATTGACATGATTTGAGTCAATTGGAGGTTTGCCTATGGATGTATTTAAAGGCCTACCTTCAAACTCAGTGCATCTTTGCTTGACATCATGGGAAAATCAAAAGAAATCAGCCAAGACCTCAGAACAAAAATTGCAGACCTTGTTCATCCTTGGGAGCAATTTCCAAATGGCTGAAGGTACCACATTCATCTGTACAAACAATAGTACACAAGTATAAACACCATGGGACCATGCAGCCGTCATACCGCTTAGGAAGAAGAGGCGTTATGTCTCCTAGAGATGAACATACTTTGGTGGGAAAAGTGCAATCCATCCCAGAACAACAGCAAAGGACATTGTGAAGATGCTAGAGGAAACAGGTACAAAAGTATCTATATCCACAGTAAAACAAGTCCTATATCAACATAACCTGAAAGGCTGCTCCGCAAGGAAGAAGTCACTGCTCCAAAACTGCCATAAAAAAGCCAGACTACGGTTTGCAACTGCACATGGGGACAAAGAGCGTACTTTTTGGAGAAATTATGTAACAAAAATAGAACTGTTTGGCCATAATGACCATTGTTATTTTTGGAGGAAAAAGGGGGACGCTTGCAAGCCGAAGAACACCATCTCAACTGTGAAGCATGGGGGTGGCAGCATCATGTTGTGGGGGTGCTTTGCTGCAGGAGGGACTGGTGCACTTCACAAAATAGAAGACATCATGAGGCAGGAAAATTATGTGGATATATTGAAGCAATATGTCAAGACAAAGCTTGGTCACAAATGGGTCTTCCAAATGGACAATGACCCTAAGCATGCTTGCTAAGTTGTGTCAAAATGGCTTAAGGACAACAAAGTCAAGGTATTGGAGTGGCCATCACAAAGCCCTGACCTCAATCACATATAAAATGTGTATGCAGAACTGAAAAGTGTGTGCGAGCAAGGAAGTCTACCAACCAGACTCAGTTACACCAGCTTTGTCAGGAGGAATGGGCCAGAATTCACCCAACTTATTGTGGGAAGCTTGTGGAAGGCTACCCAGAACATTTGACCGAAGTTAAACAATTTAAAGGCAATGCTACCAAATACTAATTGAGTGTATGTAAACTTCTGACCCACTGGGAATGTGATGAAAGAAATCAAATCTGAAATGAATAATTCTCTCTACTATTATTCTGACATTTCACATTCTTAAAATGAAGTGGTGATCCTAACTGACCTAAAACAGGGAACTTTTATTAGGATTAAACATCAGGAATTGTAAAAAAAAAAACTGAGTTGAAATGTATTTGGCTAAGGTTTATGTAGACTTCCGACTTCAACTGTATCTATCTACAGCGAGAATTCCTATCAAAGTCTTCTCTTTAAAGCTACAGTCTGGGATTTGGGAATCTGTTCATTTGTAATCTTAATTCTTGATATACCCATTGATTCTTTGAAGAATATAACTAATAAATTACTCATGACTGTACCACAATTGTCTGTCTTTATCACATTACTCCATTGTTTACAAAAAAACACTGTAATCAAATCTATCATGTGGTTAAATCTATCATGTGGAAGTTAGTCATTGCATCTAGAACACTGTCTATGAATCTGAGAGGGGTTGCATTTCCCTAGCCCCTTCCCTCAGCTGTTTACCAAAACAAGTGACTGGGACCCCATTTAGTTGTTTTTCAAATCACATACTGTAGCTTTAACACTCACTGGCCCAAGATGACTTCTGTTACACTTGTATGGCCACTCCCATGACCAACCTTATAAATAATCCACTCGTTATACTCACCTCTCAACACATTGAACTGACCCATTTTTTCCAAACATAGAAGTCTAGTCCTGGACAAAAAAACTGATGTTCAATGCGGGTTTTGCATTGACCATCCTTTTTAGTCCAGAACTAGATTTTATTTTGGATACGTTTTGATCTAACATCAGTTAATAATAGAGGGTTTCATAGTATGTCAAATCTAGGCCTATACATAGCAAGGAAACTATGGCAAAGAAAGATTTGCCTAAATGAAAAACTAATACATGCAGCAAATAACAGATTTGTGTGACAGTGACGTTAGTGAAGTGCCCTGAAGGGAGTTACATTATATTTTGATGTGTACAAGTAAGATAAGGTCATGTACCAGGTGTTTCTTTCTGCATTGTGAGACTGCATTCTCATAACACTATCATAGCAGTACATATCAACAATATATCTTTCATGTAAAGGATTAAGATATCTTGGTGTTCTATTTTTCATCATTTTTATTTTATTTTTTATTTTTTACAAATTTTCTTCCTCTTTGACATTACAGAGTACTTTATGTTGATTCTTGACAAAATGATTTTAACACGACAAAATGTGAGAAAAGTAAAGCGATGTGAATATTTTCTGAAGGCACTGTACATGCACACACACACTGTTCTCGCACTCCAACTGTACATGCACACACACACTGTTCTCACACTCCAACTGTACATGCACACACACACTGTTCTCACACTCCAACTGTACATGCACACACACACTGTTCTCACACTCCAACTGTACATGCACACACACACTGTTCTCACACTCCAACTGTACATGCACACACACACTGTTCTCGCACTCCAACTGTACATGCACACACACACTGTCCTCGCACTCCAACTGTACATGCACACACACACTGTCCTCGCACTCCAACTGTACATGCACACACACACTGTCCTCGCACTCCAACTGTACATGCACACACACTGTTCTCGCACTCCAACTGTACATGCACACACACACTGTCCTCGCACTCCAACTGTACATGCACACACACACTGTCCTCGCACTCCAACTGTACATGCACACACACACTGTTCTCACACTCCAACTGTACATGCACACACACACTGTTCTCGCACTCCAACTGTACATACACACACACACTGTTCTCACACTCCAACTGTACATGCACACACACGCTGTTCTCGCACTCCAACTGTACATGCACACACACACTGTTCTCACACTACAACTGTACATGCACACACATGCTGTTCTCACACTCCAACTGTACATGCACACACACGCTGTTCTCACACTCCAACTGTACATGCACACACACACTGTTCTCGCACTCCAACTGTACATGCACACACTGTTCTCACACTCCAACTGTACATGCACACACACACTGTTCTCGCACTCCAACTGTACATGCACACACACACTGTTCTCGCACTCCAACTGTACATGCACACACACACTGTCCTCGCACTCCAACTGTACATGCACACACACACTGTCCTCGCACTCCAACTGTACATGCACACACACACTGTTCTCACACTCCAACTGTACATGCACACACACACTGTTCTCGCACTCCAACTGTACATGCACACACACACTGTTCTCACACTCCAACTGTACATGCACACACACGCTGTTCTCGCACTCCAACTGTACATGCACACACACACTGTTCTCACACTACAACTGTACATGCACACACATGCTGTTCTCACACTCCAACTGTACATGCACACACACGCTGTTCTCACACTCCAACTGTACATGCACACACACACTGTTCTCGCACTCCAACTGTACATGCACACACACACTGTTCTCACACTCCAACTGTACATGCACACACACACTGTTCTCGCACTCCAACTGTACATGCACACACACACTGTTCTCGCACTCCAACTGTACATGCACACACACACTGTTCTCTCACTCCAACTGTACATGCACACACACACTGTCCTCGCACTCCAACTGTACATGCACACACACACTGTTCTCTCACTCCAACTGTACATGCACACACACACTGTCCTCGCACTCCAACTGTACATGCACACACACACTGTTCTCTCACTCCAACTGTACATGCACACACACACTGTTCTCGCACTCCAACTGTACATGCACACACACACTGTTCTCGCATTCTAACTTCACCTCATGAAAAAGCAAACAGGTTTTAGGATTTTAAAAAGTATCTTTAACCAAACTGACTTGTAAGTTCCAGCAATGACTTTGATGTTTCATATTTGGTATACTGTAAATGCCCAAACTGAAACAATGACTTGTAAGTTTCAGCAATGACTTGTATATTTTTCAGGAAATGCCCATATAAGGTGGGAACTTTGTTCACGTTTACATTTTAGTTCATGTAAATGAACTAACTATTACTACGTTACAGTATGAAATAGCTGTGTCAGCCAAGATTACGTAATGGTTGTGAATTTGTAGACGTTCAAGAATGTGATTTAAGAGGTGATTTAAGACATACAATATGTCAAAGTCCAGAGCATGTTTTTTACAGATGTCTTGGTTTCATCTTGTCTGTAGCAAAGATTAAGTATTCATATTGCAATAATTGGCACAGCTTGTACAAACAGTCACATTCCACATTGCCAAAGCACATTTAAAGTTTTATGAACTCATGGGCAAATGTGCAAAGCAAGCACTAATATAGGAATGCCTTGATGCTAGTGTCAAAAGGCCAAAGGCAACTTTTTTGAATTTAGTGTTCCCCTGTTTCCTCAGATCTGTCTCATCCCTCCCTATGTGTAAGACGCTGTATAAAAGGAACAATGGTACCACCCTCGAATATACTCACTCCTCTTTACAGACAGTAAGACAGCTGCAGCCACCATCACCATGACCTCCAGCAGCAGCTTCTTGTCCTCTGGTGGATCCATGAGGAGAGCATCTATCAGCTCCTCTCCATGTCTGGATTTGGCAGCACGGAAGATGGCAGCTGCATCAGTGGCATGAGGGCTGGCAGTGAGTATGGAGGTGCAGGTGGCTCTGGGGTGCGTCCAGGTCCTTCTCTGCTGGTGGTGGTGGTGAATTTGGCTTCGGTGAAGGAGGAGGCTTTGGTGGAGGAGGCATGGCCATGTCTGAAGCAGCGGACAACAGTGTCAGCGGGAAGTTCGCCATGCAGAACCAGAAAAAAACGTTTAGCCACCTACCTGGGCAAGGTGGCCACCCTGGAGAAAGCCAACACTGATTTCGAGATGAAGATCTACCTGTTTCTGGAGGGTAAGGCTCCCACTGCTTTCTATACTAACATTGTTGACCTCCAAGCAAAGGTACATCAGCTCAACCTTTTTTGTGTGGTATAGCAGTATTGTGTTCAATGTACACTGTGTTGTTGGGTTAGGGTTATGTGCACTGAGTTGTTGCTGATTTAACTTTTGGGTCTGTCGTGGCAGAGACGGGCCATGTTACAAAGATTTGACTAGACAGCTGAAAATGCCTTCAGGCCCAACAAACCCAGAGTTGATGATGATGAGGAATATTTCAAAAGAGCAGATAATCTGTTGAAAGGATTCATATTACATCTGATTGATGTATCTTGAATATGGGTGTTGGTAATTAAAGTTGTTGTTCAGACTGAGGCGTAGGTCATGCCAAGCAACACCACTTAAGAATGTTCACAAAATACCACCATGCCCCCTTGGGCCTTATTGCTTGTATAGTCATGACGATGACCTTTTCATTTCCTGGCTGCCATCCATCTACAAGGAACTATTCTTCTGTGCATCAACAACACAGGACGGTCCCATGATGACTTCAGTGAGAAGGAGGTTTTCAAACCATATGTCGCCCATGTGATCATATGTCATCAGGACATTCATGTTAACACATGCAGGTATTAATAACATATAAACTATGGACAAATCTCAATAAACCTCCTATTATCATGGCATTGAACACTTTTAATAAAATCATATGCATATGATGATGTGCATGATGTTATGTTTTGGATGGTATATTATATCTATGGTTATTGATAATAATAACAACCATGGCTTCTGAAAAGATGAAGAGGACCCTGAAAAATATGACACGCAGTAGGTCTCATATGATTTTGTTGACTTTTATCGTACATGTTCAAATCTATTGAAGTGCTATGTACATGCTAATAAAGCTCAATTCGATTTGATGAGTTGTATGCAGTAAGGGGGAGTAGCACTCCCTCTGCTGGCTCAGGCTCCACAGTAGGAACGTTCAGACACTAGATCAACTCCACTCCCAGTTTCTCAAGTACAAGATCTTGTCATATACAGTGCCTTATTCGAAAATGGATTAAATATTTTTTTCTTTCTCATCAATCTACATACAATACCCCATACTGATAAAGCAATAACAAGTTCAGAAATGTTTTCAAATTTATTTTTAAAAATGTATTACAGAAGTATTCTGATGTATTCTGATGTGATCTTCCTGTCTGGGTTGGCGCCCCCCCTTGTTTGTGCCATGGCGGAGATCTCTGTGGGCTATATTCGGCCTTGTCTAAGGATGGTAAGTTGGTGGTTGAGGATATCCCTCTAGTGGTGTGGGGGCTGTGCTTTGGCAAAGTGAGTGGGGTTATATGCTTCCTGTTTGGCCCTGTCCGGGGTTGTCATCGGATGGGGCCACAGTGTCTCCTGACCCCTCCTGTCTCAGCCTCCAGTATTTATGCTGCAGTAGTTTATGTGTCGGGGGGCTAGGGTCAGTTTGATATATGTGGAGTACTTCTCCTGTCCTATCCGGTGTCCTGTGTGAATATGAGTATGCTCTCTCTAATTTTCTCTTTCTCTCTTTCTTTCTCTCTCTCGGAGGACCTGAGCCCTTGGACCATGCCTCAGGACTACCTGACATGATGGCTCCTTGCTGTCCCCAGTCCACCTGGCTGTGCTGCTGCTCCAGTTTCAACTGTTCTGCCTGTGATTATTATTATTTGACCATGCTGGTCATTTATGAACATTTGAACATCTTGGCCATGTTCTGTTATAATCTCCACCCGGCACAGCCAGAAGAGGACTGGCCACCCCACATAGCCTGGTTCCTCTCTAGGTTTCTTCCAAGGTTTTGGCCTTTCTAGGGAGTTTTTCCTAGCCACCATGCTTCTACACCTGCATTGCTTGCTGTTTGGGGTTTTAGGCTGGGTTTCTGTACAGCACTTTGAGATATCAGCTGATGTACGAAGGGCTATATAAATACATTTGATTTGATTTGATTTGTTATCAGCTGATATCGTTCGTTTCGGTTCAAGTCCGGGCTCTGGCTGGGCCACTCAAAGACAGTCAGAGACTTTTCCCGAAGCAACTCCTGCATTGTCTTGGCAGAGCGCTTAGGGTCATTGTGTTGTTGGAAGGTGAACCTTCACCCCAGTCTGAGGTCCTGAGCAGGTTTTTCATCAAGGATCTCTCTGTACTTTGCTCCGTTCATCTTTCCCTCGATCCTGACTAGTCTCCCAGTCCCAGCCGCTGCAAAACATCCCCACAGCCTGTCACTGCCACAATCATGCTTCGCCATAGGGATGGTGTCAGGTTTCCTCCAAACGTGACACTTGTCATTCAGGACAAAGAGTTCAATCTTGGTTTCATCCGAACAGAGATTCTTGTTTCTCATAGTCTGACAGCCTTTTAGGTGCCTTTTGGCAAATTCCAAGTGGGTTGTCATGTGCCTTTAACTGAGGAATGGCTACCGTCTGGCCACTCTACCAAAAAGGCCTGATTGGTGGAGTGCTGCACAGATGGTTGTCATTCTGGAAGGTTCTCCCATCCCCACAGAGGAATTCTGACGCTCTGTCAGAGTGACCATCGGGTACTTGGTCACCTCCCTGACCAAAGGCCCTTCTCCCCCGATTGCTCAGTTTGGCCAGGCAGCCAGCTCTAGGACGAGTCTTCGTGGTTCCAAGCTTCTTCCATTTAAGAATGATGGAGGCCACTGTGTTCTTGGGGACCTTCTATGCTGCAGATATTTTTTGATACTCTTACCCAGATCTGTGCCTCAACACAATCCTGTCTTGAAGCTCTATGGACAATTCCTTCGACCTCATGGCTTGGTTTTTGCTCTGACATGTATTGTCAACTGTGGGACCTTATATAGGCAGGTGTGTGCCTTTCCAAATCATGTCCAATCAATTGAATTTACCACAGGTGGACTCCAATCAAGTAGTCGAAACATCTCAAGGATGATCCATGTGTAACGGATTTCTTCTGTGGACGAAGGATCGGACCAAAGCGCAGCGTGGTTAGTGTTCAACATGTTTAATAAAGACAATAAACGTGAACACTACAAAATACAAAACAACAAATGTGAAAAAACGAAACAGTCCTATCTGGTGCATAGACACAAAGACAGGGGACAACCACCCACAAAACCTAACACAAAACAGGCTACCTAAATATGGTTCCCAATCAGAGACAATGACTAACACCTGCCTCTGATTGAGAACCATATCAGGCCAAACATAGAAATGGGAAAACTAGACACACAACATAGAATGCCCACTCAGCTCACGTCCTGACCAACACAAAAGAACTATGGTCAGAACGTGACACCATGGAAACAGGATGCACCTGAGCTTAATTTTGAGTTTCATACAAAGGGTCTGAATACATATGTAAATGAGGTATTTCAGTATTATTTTTTAAAATAAATTTGCAAAAATGTCTAAAAACCTGTTTTCACTTTGTCATTATGGGGTATAGTGTATAGATTGTTGAGGACATTTTTTTTATTCCATTTTAGAATAAGGCTGTAAACGTAACAAAATGTAGAAAAATTGAAGGTGTCTGAGTACTTTCCGAATGCACTGTATATACAGGTAACTGCCGAAATAAAGGTAACACCAACAATGTGGCCATGGCTGTATACCCGTACCTGCAATTTAAATAGTAGGCATTTGGGGTATGCAAAAAAATGACATTTTATAGCATGTGAAATATCAAAAATGTATGAATTAAATTCCAGGAAGTCATACTCATTTCAGCTTTTCATTTAGTAGAATTCGCTGCATACTATAGAGGAAGATAATTGCCTTTTGAAACCCAGGTGTGTTTGACAACAGCTGTTAATCAGCTGAGGGGGCCAACTGTACCAAAATGAAGGAATGGCGAGAATCAACGTAATTGCGCATTGGATGACGCGTTGCAGTAGGATGAGCCTAGTATGCTGATATTTGTTGTTAACTGCATTTGTTTTTTACTAAACAGTACGTTCTAAATAGTATTCAGTACAATAACTACACCTTATGCAGTTTAAGTAAGTAGTAGGTAAGCCAGACTTTGGACACGGGCAGTGTCTAAAGGCGCCTGCATACCACGTTTGGTTTGCTCGTAGCAGAACTTGGCTAGGTGAAGCGAACATCTGTGCCTCGCATACTCCCTTAACTAAACGTCTAAGCCGTTGGGGGGAATTGTTTTAAGATGGTCATACCATGGATCATTTAGCTCTTTGAATTTTAGGCCCGCTTTAGGTATTAATTTTTTTAAACAATTCTTTGAAAAAAATATAGAATTTGCCCTTTACCACTACAGCCCATAGAAACACATTGAATAACACATTAATAAATGTTAAAAATTAAATCAGAAGGAATAAGGTTCTGAAGTGTCTGTCCTATATTTAAGAGATATAAGAAAGCTCGGGAAACATTTGTGTCTTTTTTACACGTATTTAACCCCTCATTTTTGTTGGCACAAAACTACCTCCATACTTCTATTAATTTGTATGGGTTACCGTCGTAGAGCAAAATAAAGAAAACATTATGTTCGCGAGAGTCTCCCTTTTCCATAGAGGGGTCATAATAGATCCTAATAGGTCAGATGCTACAAATGTTTTCGTGAGAAGGCCGATTTTTGTGATGACTCAAAAGGATTAAAAGACTGTCGCTTGAAAAACTAGATATGTATTCTATCGTTAATGCTGTCTTTGGTGTGCTTTGGCGTGCTTATCAAAACACAATTACCTTTTTTTCCCACTCCTATCAATATATATTTTTTATTGAGTCATACAAAAGTAATACATTGCATGAAGTTTAAAATGCATTCTGTGTAATGTAATATATTTTAAAATAATTTGATTAACAAAATATTTAATCAGTCATTTATATATATATGATTATGTATATATATTATGTTTGTGTTGCAGCAGTAGCAGCTCCACGGTGGTATCTGTGATAAAGGATATGGCGAGGTGTTCTCACGCCATACCTAGTCACACACCGAATGAGGTTCTAGTCAAGGCAAGGGTCAACCCAACTAAATTAACTAATCAAGCTATTCTTTATCTCTACAAAAATGAATTCCATTCATTTTCAAGATAAACCTGTTACATCTTAAACATGAGTGTGAGTTCTAGTGAATCTATTATAAAGGTATAATACTCAGGAAGCGTGATATACAGTGGGGCAAAAAAGTATTTAGTCAGCCCAAAAAATTGTGCAAGTTCTCCCACTTAAAAAGATGATTGAGGCCATTTTCCCACCACATATTTTCCACCATATTTTGCAAATAAATTCATTACAAATCCTACAATGTGATTTTCTGGATTTTTGTTTCTCATTTTGTCTGTCATAGTTGAAGTGTACCTATGATGAGAATTACAGGCCTCTCTCATATTTTTAAGTGGGAGAACTTGCACAATTAGTGGCTGACTACATACTTGTTTGCCCCACTGTATGTGCGTAAAAGTCCATTCAAATTCTTCCAATGATATTGTGAACCTAACAGTGCTGCTGGTGGTTGAAGGATTAAAATGATCAAATGACCTTGTCTGTAGTTACTGGTATCTTCATTCTGTATGTCAGAGCAAACATGTCTATAGTGCCATAGTACTAGAGTGTGCAATAAAGTATGTTATAACTAAGAATTGTAAAAACGACCATGAAATCACATACCTAGCAGGCAGTTGTGTAAAGTACCAAAGTCATTTTTTGTGTTATCTGTACTTCTCCATTTATATTTTAGACAGCTTTTTACTTCACATTCCTAAAGAAAATAAGGTACTTTTTACTCCATACATTTTCCCTGACACCCAAAAACACTCATTAGATTTTGAATGCTTAGCAGGACTGGAAAATGGTCCAATTCACACTTATCAAGAGAACATCCCTGACCATCCCTACTGCTTCTGATCTTGCGGACTCATGAAGCACACATGGTTTGTTTGTCAATTATGTCAGTGTTGGAGCGTGCCTCTAGTTATCCATAAATATAAAAGATAACAAAAATTGTGCCATCTGGTTTTCTTAAAATGAGCAATTTGAAATAATATATACTTTCAATACTTTAGTATATTTAAAACCCAAAAATGTTACTCAAGTAGTATTTTACTGGGCGACGTTCACTTTAGTCATTTTCTACTAAGATATCTTTACTCAAGTATGGAAATTGGGTACTTTTTCCCACCCCTGCTAGCAGGGAGGTGATGGTGATCAAAACAACATATGGGAGTGTGTGGGAGTCATCTTTTCTACAATCAAAATACTACAGTACCCATTTTACTACAGTGCTAACAGTATCTATACTACTTTCTCAGCTCTGTACACTTTATTTCTAATGAGTATAGTGGCGATACAGTAGTGTGCAATTGTGGTACAACATTCCGGGCGCAACATTCAGTCTTGACCTGTTACCAATGTTCTAGTAAAGAGATTCATTTGCCACTCCGGTAGACAATATCATAATTCAGGATCATAATACAGGATGAGACAAAAGAAAGGAGAGATTTGGTGTTGCATTAGTTTCTTTAATAATGAATTCCAGTACATGGTTTTAGGAATTACATGTTATCAATAAGTGATTTTTCTGGAGGAAAGAAACTGGAATGGCACTCACTACAACACAGATCAGACGAGATACAAAGTTTTCTATAAGTCCCTCAGTAACTTCACTGATCCCAACATACAGACATTTGCATAATAGCAAATCAGTCAAGTTGACCCCCAAAGAACATAACTCAAAAAGCACAAAAGGTATGAAAAACGTAAGAAAAGTGTAAGGAAAAACATATATATATATAGTATTTATATAAAAAAAGGAATAATACTTAAGAGGTTAAAGGTATTTAGCTACTATCAGTACTGCGGCTGCTGCTGCCACCACTGCTGCTGCTGCTCATGTCTGATCTCTCTCTTTTGTGAATTTGCTCGTGTGCTTTGAGATGGCCTGACTGGCTGAAGTTCTTCCCACACTGGAGGCAGGCGAAAGGTCTCTCCCCAGTGTGGATTTGCTGGTGTGCTTTAAGATGTCCCAAACGGCCAAAGCTCTTACCGCACTGTGTGCAGCCGAATGGCCTCACCCCGGAATGTATCTTCTCGTGTGTTTTGAGGACCCCCGAGTTGCTGAATGTCTTCCCGCACTGAGAGCAGCAGTACGGTTTCTCACCGGTGTGAATCTGCAGGTGGTTGTGGTAGCTCATTTCCTTGGTGAAGCTCTTCCCACAGTGTTGGCAGCAGAAAGGCCTCTCTCCGGTGTGGCTTAGCTGGTGGGCTTTGAGCTCCTTGGACTGCCCAAAGCTCTTCCCACACTGAAGGCAACAGAAGGGCTTCTCGCCGGTGTGTAGCCTCTGGTGTGAGCGGAGGTCATCTGCTTTGGTGAAGCCCTTGGGGCAGTGGGCACAGATGTAGGGTTTCTGACCCGTGTGAATGAGCTGGTGCCTCTTCAGGTTCCCTGCCTGGCCAAAGCTCTTGCCGCACTGCGAGCAGGTATACGGCCTCTCTCCTGTGTGAATGCGCTGGTGTGTTTTAAGGTTCCCCAGAGTGCTGAAATTCTTCCCACACTGGGTGCAAGAGAAAGGCTTCTCCCCACTGAGGTTACGAGGTTTGCGTGGGGTTGTGCTATGCCCTTTCGTGCTTGTGTGCCCTGGGCCTTTGCCAGCATGGGTAGACTGCAGCTCGTAGAGGCCTCCTGCGCCAGGGAACTCGTTGTCCAGCCTATGGCCTTCCATGACCCCTTCATGGCTGAGCTTGTTTAGCTCGGTCCGGAGCTCGGCCATGTGGATAGACTCTAGGCTCATTTCGGTCTTGATGTGGCTGGACATCAGGTTGGGCTCGTACTCAGTCTTGATGGCCCCGAGCTCGGTGGTGTAATAACACTGCAGGTCAGCGTGCTGCTCCGACCTGATGTAGTCCAGGCTGTCGGACACGTGGGTGATGTAGTCGAACACCAGGCTGGGCTCGTAGTGAGACTTCATAGAATACGAGTCGCTCTCGTACTCAGAGCTGTGGAAGCAGTGGAGGTCGTGGACGTGGTGCTCAGACTTGATGTAGTCCAACCCACTGATCTCCATCTTGATCTGTTCATGGCCCAACTCCGCCGTGCTCAGTGGCTGGATCTCTGACAGGTCCACGGTGCGGATGGGGTCCAGGTCATCTGCGGGCTCAGTCTTCACGCAGGGCAGCATGATCATGGGCTCTGCAATCTCTGCCGCTAGCGTGCCGAGTGTAGGCGTACTGCAGTCGGACGAGAGCAGGTGGAGGGTTGGCGAGGTGCACTCAGGCCGAAGTGGATCCAGCGGTGGCGAGCCACACTCTGATGCATGCAGCGTGTCGAGTCCTAGCGTAATGCATTCTGTCTCTAACTCTGCCATGGCTGCAGAGTCCTTATGCACCCGTCTCCAGTTAGTCCAGTAATGGATCAGAGAATAGTACTACTTTGCCCTGAAAAGAGCCTTGGTCCACTTGAGTGTCCCTCTGACAGTACAGCTTGTTCTGATGCCAAGCCTTCTTCCTTGGGTTAGGAGCAAAACATATCTTTGAAGCCCCTGGAATGAAAGAAGACAAGGGATATTAAATAATTAAGTTAAAAAATATAACCCATTGTCTTCTACGGGCCTCACTTCAATTAGAATATAGCAGGGCTAATGTAACTGATAGGCCTAGTAGGGAAAGTAATACAAAAATAACTGGTCTGTCAACTCATAATAACATTGGCTTATTATTACAAATAAAACAAGCACACAGAATACTAAAAAGATAACTACACAGACTCACAATAACTAGTGACAAGCAAACTATATGTATGAGAAAACACACACAGATGTGCAATGACAATAGAGAACTTCGAGAACTGTTTGTATCTCGAAAAGTTTTAATGATGGCTGGTGAGAAGTTGGCAGCCAAACGTCCTGAAATCGTTTTGGCTACTTCTAACTTCACAACATTCATGCTCGTCAATTCGATGACTATACAATAACTCGCCTTGAAATCTAAATATCACATG
This sequence comes from Oncorhynchus nerka, assembly GCF_034236695.1. Lineage (NCBI taxonomy): Eukaryota > Metazoa > Chordata > Actinopteri > Salmoniformes > Salmonidae > Oncorhynchus > Oncorhynchus nerka. The sequence continues at coordinate 9,015,666 of NC_088421.1, forward strand.
GCACCAAAATTAAGGACTTTAGTGTAAACTTCAACATGAGTGTTCATGCAATACCTGCATGTTCTGACCAAATAGGCAGAATGACAAACCAGCCACGCACATCATGCACTAGTTGGCTGCAAGAATCTGGCGGTGATTTTTTTTCTCTCACCCAGTTGGTTGAGGATGGCAATATGCAAGCTATTGGGTGACATATGAAGCGCTTAAAACCAGCACAAACTTTTCGGAGGGGATTTTTTTCACCAGCCAACTCTTTGCATAATTTTTAAAAGGCATATTTCAGTTTACCAGCTGACTACCATCGTACAAAGACAGGGCAAGATGCCATTTCTAGCTAACTAGTTAGCCAGTGGCCATCTTGTTTATCGCTAACGTCGATGCTGCTAGCTAGATAGCTAGCTTTACAGATGCGTCTAACTAGCTCGATGACATGTAGCTAGGAAGGAAAGTGAGGCGGCTATACTGTACTGTTACTAGCTACTTTTTAAAATTCACTTTGAGCGTGCATCCTGAACCCTTGCAGGTAGTACCAGGCAAGTGTCGCTAAACTAAATAAATTGTGTCGAATTACGAAACCTGTGTTGGGCCATGAACATTCACACACTGGCATATGAGAAAGTGGTCGAAAAAGAAGGAAATCAGTATTAAAAAAAAACAGCTAGCAATAGCTACCTGCGGTTTCTCCGATTCATGGCTTTTTTAGCCTTCGGCTCGCTGTCGCCACAGTTGCTTGGCTTCAAACTGAACCGGACCCGCCACGTCCACCTCGACCAAGCAACTCTGCAGCCTCCGTATTGCTTTCTCCTTTCTTTTCCTTACTCCCTCTCTCCTCTCCTCCCTCTCCCCCTCTCTCTCATTGACTAATTCTGCTTCGTTTTCACTCCCTTGACGCTTTCCCCGATGTTTCTGCTGTGCACTTCCGTCGTCTGATGGAAATGCGCGCGCAGCATGCGTTCATCTCGCTTCATATATTGCTATCAATCGGTGGGACTCGCAACATTGTATCATTCTCTCCACTGATCTATGGACTCGGCTAGTAAACGCAGTTGTAAATCAATCAGAGTATTGTCAAAGACCAGCCCTGTCAGAGACCACTCTTGTAAAACGTCCAGGCTCCATCATAGGCCAGGCTAGTGCTTGCAAAAACATAATTACAGACATATAGACAGTAACTGAACTGTAAAGGAACGTCTTTAATTTGATTTTTTCCAATAACGTATGTATAACATATTTGAACTATTCATGTAACTTGACATAAACTCAAAGTATAGCAGTAGTTCAATAGTGTCTAACTTGCACTTTGTGTTGCAGTACTTCTCTCTATTTCTACTTCTCTCCACTATTTATTGTTCAAATGACATTTTCACTCTCCAGGTGTGTATATATACCCATGGTAAATAAAAGCAACACATGACCCCATGTTTACATTACATAGACATTAGAGTTGGTACTAATAACTGGGTCCCTGACTTGAGTCAGAATCTGAGGCAGCTTCTTTTTTTTTGATCACCTGGACCAGCCTTAAATGTCTGTACACATCCCTGCTGAGAAGACAAGCACAAAGACCCCCACTGACGCCAGCTACCTAAAATCACGAGACTCAGACATGAGACACTTTTTACAAGTTTTACCTGCTTGGCTTATATTGGTAATATAAGGTGCACAACCAACCAGTTACACTATCTGATCAATTAGTGTAAGTGCCAGGGAGAAAAGAAGGACCAGCAGGACTGTGGCCTTCGATGATTACAGTTGTGCACTTGTAATTTAAATCCATTTAAATAATGTTTCTCTGTATCCTGACCTGACACATAGAAACACTTGATATAGCTTACAATAAAATAGCCTGCTGCCATGAGACAAGGCAGTATGGGAGAAACTATCACTTTAACGAAATATAAATGTTCAATAAAGTATTGTATCATTTTTTTTCATGGTATGATTTAAAGCAGCGATTCATAACTGGTGGGTCCCAACCCAAATTTGGGTCGCAGGACGTTTCGAATGGGTCTTGGGTCTCTGAGTCCAAAAACATATGTATTTAAAAATAAATTTAAAAAACATACCAGTCTGAACATAAACGACTTACACCAGGTAGAAAGTGTGAAGAAATTATAATTAACTTGCATTTTTTTTAAATGATTTAATCTCTGAAAATGTTTTCTTCTATCACAGTATTTTAAATATAGAGCTATTAGCAGCGCTATTTTGGTTGATTTTGTGCTCTCAAACCAGTGATTTAATTATTGACAATGAAAGAGGTGGGAATGTTGTTCCCTTGTCATATAATTGCTACATTTACTATCAATATAGCATCAAAAATAGTTTTTCAGATTGTATTTTGGCAGTTATTTTTCGCAATGTGAATATTGAGAAAAGCTGGATGAGAACCACTGATTTAAAGTGATAGTCTACTCAAAATACAACAATAACATGATTTCCCACTTACCTTGGCTATTATTGATTCACCAAGACAGTTTTTGTACATACATGTCACATACCTGGGTTCATCATAACCATGTGTGTACACCACCAATCAGTAATGTCCCAGAACATTTATTGGCTGTTTTTTATTAACAACACTAGGATTTTCAGACTGGAAGCGATGGGACGTAGTGGAGTTCGCCCAAATAGAGCAGATTCTTATTTTCTCCGCCTCCACTGAGTGGCTTTCACGTGCACGAGCACCGTCGACCGCTCCGCCTGGAAAGAATTCCGCCCACCGCCATTATAAATGAATGCTAAACTCTGCTATCGCTTCCTGTCTAAACACAATACCAGAATATTACTTTATTTTCAGGTTTACCTTAAGATGTATGAGGAGAATGGCCTCCCATCCCACATTTAGATAGTAATTGCTCACCAAATGACTTGGAAATGATTTTGAATAACAAGAGAAAATTAAATACATCTCATTGGATTACATCCAAGTTTCAAATTAAATCAAATGTTATTGGTCACATACACATGGTTAGCAGATGTTATTGCAAGTGTAGCAAAATGCTTGTGCTTCTAGTTCAGACAGTGCAGCAATATCTAACAAGTAATATCCACAACAAATACCTAATACACACAAATCTAAGTAAAGGAATGTTCTTTATATAAGAACGACAGAGCGGCATAGGCTAAGATTCAATAGATAGATAGTATAGAATACAGTATATACAGTTGAAGTTGGAAGTTTACATACACTTAGGTCGGTGACATTAAAACTTGTTTTTCAACCACTCCACAAATTTCTTGTTAACAAACTATAGTTTTGGCAAGTTGGTTGGGACATCTACTTTGTGCATGACACAAGTAATCGTTCCAACAATTGTTACCAGACAGATAATTTCACTTATAATATCACAATTCCAGTGGGGCAGAAGTTTACATACGCTAAGTTGACTGTGCCTTTAAACAGCTTGGAAAAATCCAGAAAATGATGTCATGGCTTTAGATAGGCTAATTGTAATCATTTGAGTCAATTGGAGGTGTACCTGTGGATGTATTTCAAGGCCTACCTTCAAACTCAGTGCCTCTTTGCTTGACATCATGGGAAAATCAAAAGAAATCAGCCAAGACCTCAGAAAAAAAAATGTAGACCTCCACAAGTCTGGTTCATCCTTGGGAGCAATTTCCAAATGCCTGAAGGTACTATGGTAATCTGTACAAACAATAGTACGCAAGTATAAATACCATGTCATACCGCTCAGGAAGGAGACGCGTTCGGTCTCTGAGAGATGAACGTACTTTGGTGCGAAAAGTACAAATCAATCCCAGAACAACAGCAAAGGACCTTGTGAAGATGCTGAAAGAAACAGGTACAAAAGTATCTATATCCACAGTAAAACGAGTCCTATATCAACATAACCTGAAAGGCTGCTCAGCAAGGAAGAAGCTACTGCTCCAAAACCGCCATAAAAAAGCCAGACTACGGTTTGCAACTGCACATGGGGACAAAGATCGTACTTTTTGGAGAAATGTCCTCTGGTCTGATGAAACAAAAATTGAACTACTTGGCCATGATGACCATCTTTATGTTTGGAGGAAAAAGGGGGAGGCTTGCAAGCCGAAGAACACCAACCCAACTGTGAAGCACGGGGTGGCAGCATCATGTTGTGGGGCTGCTTTGCTGCAGGAGGGACTGGTGCACTTCACAATATAGATGGCATCATGAGGATGGAAAATTATGTGGATATATTGAAGCAACATCTCAAGACATCAGTCCGGAAGTTAAAGCTTGGTCGCAAATTGGTCTTTCAAATGGACAATGACTCCAAGCATACTTCCAAAGTTGTGGCAAAATGGCTTAAGGACAACAAAGTCAAGGTATTGGAGTGGTCATCACAAAGCCCTAACCTCAATCCTATAGAAAATATGTGGGCAGAATTCAAAAAGCGTGTGCGAGCAAGGAGGCCTACAAACCTGACTGTTACACCAGCTCTGTCAGGAGGAATGGGCCAAAATTCACCAAACTTATTGTGGGAAGCTTGTGGAAGGCTACCCAAAACGTTTGACTCAAGTTAAACAATTTAAAGGCAATGCTACCAAATACTTAATTGTGTGTATGTAAACTTCTGACCCACTGGGAATGTGATGAAAGAAATCAAATCTGAAATTAATAATTCTCTCTGTTATTGACATTTCACATTCTTAAAATAGTGGTGATCCTAACTGACCTAAGGCAGGGATTTTTACTAGGATTAAATGTCAGGAATTGTGAAAAACTGAGTTTAAATGTATGTGGCTAAGGTGTATGTAAACTTCCGACTTCAACTGTACATATGAGATGAGTAATGCAAGATATGTAAACATTATTAAAGTGACTAGTGTTCCATTTATTAAAGGGGCCAATGACTTCAAGATTGTATATAGGTAGCAGCCACTCTGTGCTAGTGATGGCTGTTTAACAGTCTGATGGCCTTGAGATAGAAGCTGTTTTTCAGTCTCTCGGCCCCAGCTTCGATGCACCTGTAATGACCTAGCCTTCTGGATGGTAGCGGGGTGAACAGGCAGTGGCTCGGGTGGTTGTTGTTTCAATTATCTTTTGGGAACACCTTAGTGCCCCATGGCAAAATGAATAGAATTGTATGAAATTAGATACAATTGCAAAATCTTCTCTCCGCCCAATGGCAAAAATGTGAGGAATTGCCGCAAACTTGCTGTAAAACAGAAACATTTTCTCTCCGCTGTCAGAGGGGCCATTAAAATGTTTTGCTGGCAAGATGAGGGGGCCCCAAAAAAATTCCCCCCAAAAGCTAGGGCCAGTTCTGACTGTACGTGTGGATATGGACGTGGATATACAAACTGGCAAGCCACTGCAGTCCCTCATGAGTTCAGATGTTTTGTGGCCTCCACCCTCATCAAAGTTTCTAATCCCTGACCTAAATATTAAGGATAAACAATAAGAAACAAAAAAGGTTGATTGTTAACATTTATTTTTCTTACACTAAGTACCCAGTTGTTATTCTCTAATGGGTATAACACAACGTCACATTGCCTACATAATTACATTATCTTGGCAGAGTTGACTTGGCATGAATGGCATTTCAGAAGTGCTCTCTTGTTTTGAAGAAATCCAGAAACCAAACTATTTTACAATTTGGCAAAATCTAGCTTCAGCATGCCAAATTATAAAAATACAGATATAGGATCTTCATTTGATCACCCTGTTGCAGGATAACTTTGTTGCAATGCAGGACACTTAAAACGTGTCGATAATTTGAGGTGTAAAAAGACATCTGAGATTTGTCATTTCCACTTTGAAATTTCCAACCTGATTTTCCCTCATGAAAAATGTATCAACCCCTACAAAAATGTCCATTAATTATAATCCACATAATTCAAATTTCCTGTTGCTGCAGGATCATTTTCCTGCTGTAGCAAACTGGCTCAAATCAATATCCTACATCTGTATGTCCTACAATTGATCATATCTTATCAGAATAGAATTGAGTGAAGAACTAAAACAATTTAACAATGTCACGAATGGAACATAAAATAAATAAAAATCCTTATCTGAAATAATTTTAGAATTTGGATGTCAATTTGAAATCTGCACATTCCCTGGATTACAAACATCATTCTAATACTTTTAAGAAATAAAACATACAACCAAAACCACAAATTCGAAAAACACATAAAATATGTCTACTCCCTTTAATTACCTCTTTCAAATGTAGCACCACAATTCATTTGAAGTACTTTCTTTAATCATTTTGCGCCTCCTCCTTCACGTTTGGTTCAAATCAGGATGAGGAGGCTTTTACTCAGTTCATATTACTTTTAAAAATGTAACCACTCAACCACTTTTCAGGAAATAACCTGAATAAATATGTCTAGAAGCAAGACACACAAGATTTCTTTACCATAATGCAATGCTCGAGTGAATGCACTTCTTAATGACGACCAAACTCTGTGTGCATGCTCTTAGTAGGCTATAACTATATCCCTCTATTACATGCATACGGATAGAACACTCTGACTAAACATATAAGGCTACCATCTTTCTGCACATCTTATATTGTAATTGTACAGTTGTGCAACTGTAACAAATAGTTGTCTCTGTGACAAATGTGTATGGAATTAAAATGTCCTATATTTCTTGCCAGGTGACTAAATAACATTTATTCTGTGGTCCCATCAATGTTTGCAACCTTACAAAGAGGTAACTGCCAAAATAAAGGAAACACCAACATAACGCGTCTCAATAGGGTCTTGGGTCACCACAACCCAGAACTAGCTTCAATGCACCATGGCATAGATTCTACAAGTGTCGGGAACTCTATCGGAGGGATGAGACACCATTCTTCAATGAGAAATAAATTGTCCAATTGGGTTGCGATCTGGTGACTAAGTCAGCCATGGCATATGGTTTATTTTCATGCTCTTCAAACCATTCAGTGACCATTCTTGCACTGTGGATGGGGACATTGTCATCCTATTGGGGCATTGCCATGGTAGCCAAAATAATGGCCTGCCCAGGATTTTTATGCATTACCCTAAGCATGATGGGTTGTGAATTACCTGCTTTCACTATACTTTGTATCCCTCATTTACTCAAGTGTTTCCATTATTGTGGCAGTTACCTGTATGTCCATGTGACAAGGCAAGAGAATATGCTAAATAGTGAACTGTTTTGGTAGGAATCCTTAAGGTTGTGCCAGTTAACGCCAGTCAAACACTATTCTGTCATGCAGAAAACTATTAATATTTGTGATAATGTTGAGGTAATGTTTCAAATAACCAATTTGCTGTGTTTACTCTTTTCTGATATTCAACATGAGGTACAGAGGTCTTGTAAAGTAACGGAAAGATAACATGTCAGTAGGCATTTGAAAAAAAAGTGGCTGGGTGATTCATTAGCAAAAGCAAAAACTACTAAATGAGTTACCTGTTGAACACAGTCGTCACAACTGTTTCAAGAGGTGGATTGCGCTTAGCGGGCATTAGGAGACAAAACAGCTGAATACGAGATCGAAGTGCTAGATAGGAAAAAGACAGGAGTGGGTTATGGCTAACATAGAAAAGCAATAAACAAATTCAGCATTGTTCAAGGTTAGCTTACTGCGGAGCACAAACGTGTTTTGAGTGGTGATGTGACTTTACAAGACACTGCTTTTAGTGGGAATGAAGTGCACTATGTGAGTTCTAGATACTAGGACAAAGCATAGGCTAATAATCAATAACAATACATTAATTGCAAGTGTGCAGCACTGGCTGCAAATACAATCAGCAACATACATTTTCTACCACTTAAAGCCTTTGAGGGTTTCTACAATGTTTCAGTTTTAGGCTGTGTTTACACAGGCAGGCCAATTATATTTGTCCAATAATCAGTTCAGCTCTTTTGCCAATAATTGGGGAAAAGATCAGAATTGGGCTGCCTGTGTAAACGCAGCCTGAGAGACAAGTCTTTAAAACACTTCAAAATCCTACATTTGCACATTGGTTACAACCCTGAAGACAGAGGGAAATGTTCTCTCTCCATATATTTTCATACATTTTACCTTGTAAAAATGTGAAGACATTGCATGCAATTTCTTTAAATTGGTTACAGTTGAAGATGAGAGGTTGTGTACCAAACCATTTTTTAAATTGTACCCAAGTAAACTTTAATGCTGGTTTGACCTGAATAAAAGACCCAAATCTTTTGGAATCCATTGTCTTCTCAGATTCTGATAGAAATAGAACACATGGTCCTGATACATAGTAATTAAACTATCTACACTTATGTCAAGGACTTACATGAGGCAAAGCACAAGGGAGTGTAAACTAAGATGTAATCTGTGGCTACAATTAACCAAAACACAAAAAGATAGCACAGGAGGAACATTTCGAAACAGCGTAAGTACGACTACTTTAACAGAAAAAGTCAGTGGGCAAGAGGGCACTTAAAAAAAATATATATATACATTTGATTTTTTACAATGGATTGGGATGTTGCCATGGGTTTCCCCCTCTAGTGTAGAAGTGTGACCTGATCTCTTGGAAACAGAGCCACAGAAACAACCTTCCCTGAGGAAGACAAAAAAAAATCCTGTGGATTACAGAGCCGATTTGAGGATTTCTTTGCATCGATTGTTGTTTGAAGTACAGGTACATCTTCAACAATAGGTTACTGGCTTTGCCACAAATAGGTAACATTACCATGTTGTCAATGGTACACAGTATTGCTTGCTATTACATTAATGCTTTGTGCAGAGCGATTAACCATCATTTCAGTTATTTTGACCGATGGTAACATTGATCGATGGCAAAATTATTTGAATTCCATTTTTTCTTCTTCTGTGAGCTCAATGTGCACATTGCAACGTTTCTCTACAGATCAATCAGATCAAGCCTAAACTGTGCGATATAGTGAGTTGCAGTTTCAAACATGCCAATATTCTACATTGTTTAGGTGCAGAAAATGTGGTAATTAACTACTATGACCAAAATACATTGCGTGTCTACTTGTCCCACCGGTGTGTTTATTTTACGCCCGCTACGTCAGGTAGTGTGGGGCAGACAGAGAGAATGCGCAATCAAGAGGGAGAGAGAGCAGTTGCTACGAGAGGTATCTCTACCTGAAAATACATGATCTTAAGTGATTGATAGTTGGTATTTAGCAGTCATAAAATTCTACCTTACTTTGAAGAACTACTAAAATAGTAATTTTGTCAGACAGCTTAGGCAGCAGCTCCATAGAGATTTGAGATGACTTGGAATTAAATAATAAAGCCATCAAATAAAACATGTAATATACACAACTGAAATATTTTATTAAAGTAATGTGAACAGATTATGGTTAATAATGGTGAAGTGATAAATGGGCAGTCGCTACCATCATGGGACCTTCATTATTTTATTCTGTGTTACAGCAATCAACCTACATAATGCATGTAATGTTATTGTTTTCCAACTTAAAACCGTGATTATTTTTTCATAATTGAACCGAAACCGTCCTCAAAAAGCACGAATCACTCAGCACTACAAACTGCAGACGCATCTACAAGATACAAAGCACAATCAAAATGGGAAGACGCTACGATACTTAAGGAATCTGGCAGAGGGTCTTAAACAGTGTTTGCCTTTCTAAAGATGTCTTTTCCAAGGCCAAGAGCAGTCCTGCAAACACCTGTAAGTCTCCAAAGTCTATACAACCCTGCACCTCAACCCACCATATCCCTTATTTGAATGACCCATCCCTTCAATATTTTATGTTCCCAACAAAGTATTCTGTTAGGCATGGCCATATGAGCAGAAACAATATTCCCGATGTCCAATCAGATGCTCCACATCCATTTGACTCATCCGGAGGTCAAACAAGACAAAGCAAACCAAAGTGTTTGTCATTGATGTGGTATTTCTCTACATCCCATGACACTTGAGAATTCAGCCTTCCACAATCAGCACGAGGGCAAGATTCCGTTCTTTACCTCACTATCTTCTTAGACTTGTGTCAGGAATGGTCCTTCCAGGGCAGACAGGATATAGAAAAGCCCAAGATTGACCATTGTGAAATGTCACACAGCTCGTGCTAGTCATCAACTAGAGGTCTGCAGACTCTGAATCTGTGGTTCTTTATAAAAAAACAAAAAGCGCTACCAACGTAACAATACCTTTATCAAACATTTGAGTGTTTTTAAGGAGGTATTTATGTTGAGTGAAAAATAAAAATACTGTCAAGTGAGGACTGTAAATAGTGAATTCCATGAAGAAGGTAAAGAGAAATACCAGGTTATTTCCATCTGTACAGAGATTCACATTCAGAGGTAAGCAAAACAAAAGGTATGACATCTGCTATTGACTCCAGCAGTCCATCGCTCTCACCTCCTTTGAAAGTGAGTCACTACTTGTAGCACCGGAAAAAAGACGAGTTGCGATTCACATTCGACTTGAGACAACGCGTCTGCAACTGAAAGATACAATTCTCACAAATCAGTGAACTGTTTATTGAAATTGCAGTCCACAAAAGCCAAGATCATGGCCTCTGTGGTATAGCAAATAACCTTGATGTGAAATAATAAAGTACAAATAGACCAGTTTGATATTCCAAAAAAAATGTAGAAAAGTATACTGAGAAAACTAAAAAGAGCACTTAAAAAGGTCACTTCATTGCTTGTTGTGAGCGCCACTGTCCCATGCTATACATAATGTAAAATGGTGATACTAACCACAACTACCAGCCAGATCCAATCCCAAATGATTACAAAGTATTTACCTTGTCGCCACATGTAAGGAATCAAAATGGTGGTAACAATTAAGAAACATACAGCAGTCAGCAAAAACTGTACCTTCAAATCAGCAACATGAAAAAAATGCCTCCGATTCCCTACTTGTAAGGTACTTAAAGTGAACTCAAATGTATGAACTCGAATACCGGTGACCATCCTGCTACTATGGCTATTTGTGAGATATGGACTGAAGAACAACTTTTTTTTCTTTCTTCAATCTTCCAATTCCCTTCTCAGGACTTTTTCCCAGTGTGAGTTCGTAGGTGCGTCTGTAGCCGGGATGCCTTGGAAAAGCGTTTCCCGCACTTTGAGCAACAAATTGCTGGCGTCATCGCCATTGATGTGGTGATATGAGTCTGCTGGTGAGCTTTCAGGAGCGGCGCCCGGCTGAACCTCTTGCCGCATTCTTTACACTCGTGAGCCTTCCTGCCTTTGACAGGCACAGTCTTCACCTTTGAGTCCAGCGTCGTTGTCCCTTTGTCTTCCTTCTCTTCCTCCTCCTCCAGTGAAACAGCAACCTTTTTCTTGGGAGGAGATGGGCAGCTCTGGTTAGGCGATTCTGTGTTTTGCCGGCGCTCAGCTGCTCTGCCAGGGGAAGCGTCGGCGAGCAGCGGAATGGTGTCCATGGCGTTCTCGTCTAGGAGCTGAGCGGGGAGTGTGAGGAGCCGGTGAAGCATCGACGGAGACCTGAGGGACTCCTCAACTGAAACACAGACGGAGGGATAGAAATAAAAGAGAGCAAGTAAAATGAAGATTAAAGGCAACAAAGGCTGGCAGAGTTTTTAATAATAGGAAAGGAAAGACAATTGGTCCAGGAGGATGTGACAAGGAAGCTACAGCATTCTGCTTTTGTACTAGACTAAGAGAATACACATTAAGGAGAACACATATCTAAATATTACACAAAATTAAGCATAAAGAGTCATGGGAGTTAAGAGTAAGCGTGCGCGCAACTGGCCATGTCACATAGGGGCATCAGTTCAGTAGTTCCCATGAGCACCTGTAGCGCTTATGGTAGCAGGAGGGTCTTGCGGAGTGTCCAAGGTCGAGGAGAGGACCTCCATGTCCTCCAGAGGCATCCACTGGGGGTCCTGCAGGGGGCTAGTGGGGGAGGGCTCCAGGTTCTCACGGATCAGGGCGTTCAGACTGGGGAAGGAGCCCACAATCCCCAGCCCAGATCCCCCAGTCCTCTCCTCACCCTCCTTCCCTGAAGCCAGCTCTTTGATCTGCCACAGGTCGCTGCACCACTTCTGCCCAAACACCTTGTCCAGGATGGGGACCCAGTCCTGGGCTACGGTCAGGACAGCCTGCTTGTCACTGTCTACACACAGAGAGAGGGAGAGAGAGCAACAAATCTGAGAAGACAAACCTGAACTGGAAAACAAGTACAATTCACACGGGCTGTGGTCAGGACAGATTTCTTGGCAATGTCTGCACAGTGAGAGGGAGAAAGGAACAAAAACAAGACAATTGAACTTGAATAAAAGTGCAAAACCTATCCATGATGTGGATACAAATACTGACAAATATTTATAAAAACAGCACACGTGCATGTTTGTGTTCATACATCATTGCACCTGAAGAAGCAGTTAACACATTCAGTGATTATTTTCATCATTATAGCAGTTATTTCTAATGCAGTACATTTTAATATTGATCCATTTTTACAAAAATGCTTACATTAAGAGACCCAAGGCAATATACACATAGGGAGTGTTTGCTTATAGTGAACCGGCTTAATAATTTCTAAGCAGTATTACCAGCACAAGTATAAGACTGGACTCCTAAGAGTACTGGGAAACCTATATCTACTGTACATGGCATACCTAACATGGCACCAAATATACGTAACAGACTGCAGGGGTTTAACTGGAGCAACTATTTGGCACTGACACTGTTAATAGTTAACTATAACAGGGGAGCTTCAGCTCCCATTTTGACAGCTACTAAATAGGTCAATTGACCAGTTCAACTGATTCAGAGGACTGGTGTGTGAAAGTCATGGCTTACAACATGGTTATGAAACACATGAACATTTTTATTTATAAAAAAAATGGTGCCTCGGTGCTCTGGTTAGTCCATATTGACTCTTATTCCTGTTTTTTCCCCCCCAGTCTGACTACTTACAGAGGCTTATTTTCAGCACCAGAAATGAAGGTAACACTTGATGCGTTTAAACTGATATTTAAAATGAAGTGTGCCCGAGATTAACAATACCCTTGTATTCATTTTACTATGTTGTGTAAATCCATTTGAATTAGATCACTTTTTGACAGCATCCCTTTTAATTTAAATAAAAACTTTCCATACATGTTTACCCAAGGATGAAGTGGTCAGAAAGTAACTTTTCAGACATGAATGCCAAAACATTCATGAGATAAAGGTGCTCAAAGTTGACCCATTTTGCAAACCATGAGACATCCATTTCTTCATCACTAGAAAAGATAAATGGTTGAGTTTGATATCATTTAAAAGCTTACAAAAAGAGTTGTCAAACTATTTTAGTTTCTCGATAAATGTCAACAAAAAAAATGTTTTTAAAATGTACCTTTAACGTCAATTATATAAAAGCACGTGGCAATTTTTTTTCTTCATATTAGCATGTTGTAACTTAGAGCCGACTTTACATTATCTGAGGTTGTTGTGCCCGCCATCAGTTGAGAAACAACATGCTCTTAAATACAGGTTGGGTGTAATTTCGATCGTAGAAATCAGAATGGACATGCAGATCACTGCAATTTAGCTGCTACACCATTGACATTTACATTGAATGTTTTACTTCTAATTAGTACCAGAAAGACTGCCGCCGGTCCATCCACTGTCAACTTAAATGGTTATGTCTATTATCTATATGATTTCAATAGGTTTCCTATGAAGGATCAACATTCTCTGATGTGTGGACCTCCATCTTTGTGGTACCATTTGCACGTTAGAAATGTCAATTTTATTCCAGTTTCTGTACATTTATCAGCTAAAACATGACACCCATGCTGTATTCAAGAACATGCGTCTCAACCGATGACGGGCACACTACGACAACCTCAGATTATGTAAAATATGGTCTAAGATACAACACGAGAATATAAAGAAAAAAATGAATACCTTTTAAAGTTATATATATATAATATGTTAAAACTTTTTTCCCCAGGGAATTATCAAATTGTTTGACAACCCTGTTTGTAAGCTTTTAAATGAAACTCAGCCGTTTATCTTTTCCAGTGATGAAGACATGGATGCCTCATGGTATTTTCTTAGCACATCTACAATGGGCAAATATGTATGGAAGGTTTCATTCAAATCAAAAGGGGTGCTATCAAAAAGTGATTGAATTCAAATGGATTTACCCTGTGGCATTGAGTTGCAACTTGAAAACATATGAACAGGAAGTTACTGGCCTCTCACGAGTAATTGAATGTATAGGCAGAGGAGGTGCCGAGTCTTGGCACTTTCCATCCCTACATTTTCCATAAGAAAGCATAACCTCCAGTGCTGTGGGATTTGATTGGTATCATAGCAAGCATCCCCAGATTCTGTGTGTGTTACATTTGGGACTGTAAATAAAGCCTGGAGTTGATTATCATGTTGAGTAGAACATGTTAAGGTTCAAACACAGACCATTTGTTGTCTCAGTTTGCTCTCTTTGTTCTCTGACAATTTTGACTGTGACGTTTCTGGATTCCTGCCGGGTGTCCTCTGAGCCGCTGGGGAACGCTGTGTTGTTTTCCGACCCACTCCTCCTCGACACCCCGCCCTTCCTGTTCTCCTGGTGCACCAAGTGGCGCAACTGCTCCTCTAGAGCGATGTGCTCCCGCTCTTTCCTGGTCAGCTCCAGGAGCAGGTCATCGAAACTGGCCTCCACAATTTTGGTCAGCTCGCACACAGCAAACTCCAGCACATGCTCCATGACCATCTTGAGCTGACCTGCAGAGAAGGACAGACACAAAATACAAAATAGTCATCCGAATTAGTCTACTGTCTTTAACGATAAGTATTTCCTTATGTAAATAAGGGACAGGAAAGTAGAAATAAAAACCTGTTGTTTGTAAAGAGGAAATAATGAGGCATAGATCAATGGCTGGTATGTTTGTAGATAAATAGTGACACATTTGAAAGCTGCCACTGATCAAGGTTAAAAAATAAATAAATGCGTTGCGCACAATGCTGTCATTCTAGGATATTTGTTGAACACAGTAGGCAAAAACAACCCCGTATCCTTACAAGGAAACGTCTCTCCAAACGACTCTTTTTGCTATGCAAATGACTAAGGCTGCAATTATTTGTGTCGCGGTTTTAATCAAATAACACAAAAGTGCATTGTGCAATGAATTTACAAACCACACTATTTCCAAATTTGGTTTGGATAAAATGGCGCCTCATCCATTTAAAATGTTAAGGTCTATTTTAGGCTCAGCCATTAGAATTGGAAAAACAACAGCCATTGAGTCCTTTTGAATGTCCATGCCTGCTTTACACAAATTATCCCTGAGAGCCCTTGGTTGTACAGCATTGTTATCATAAGCATTTCTCTAGCCTACATATGTTACACACACAGTGACCCTTTTTTGGGGGCCCAAAACACTAAGAAAAACATTGTCATCCCATAATGAATTTTACTCGGCATCCTTTGAGATGAACCATTTTTTAGCAACCAGCATTAATTTTTGCCTACGCAATACAACGAGTCTAAAGTTACAGATCTCAGCCATGGCTCTTGATTGAATTGTTGTAGCACGGCCAGACTGAAAATCACTTGATTGATAACAACCATACGAGACCCAAAAAATATGTGTGTCTAGGGGACAGATTTGAGCTTTCCTTATAAATGCCAATTTCTCAGTTTGGGATTGGTGTATATTTGTAACAGCAACCAATCAAAACAGTTTAAAATGTGAGGCGGGTTTTATTGGGCATTTCATCCATGGTGGCAATGACAATAAATTAGTTATATTCAATATGAGTGCATTACTATAATTAAATATGCTTACATAGAGCAGTAAAATATTGAAAGGAATGATTTATAATACCACGAGAAGACTTTATTGCTCAGATAGCTCGGGTCACATCCCCCTTTGCAATAGGTATAATTTGGGAGTGGTAAACATTTCCCTGAAATAGTCGAGCAAGTTCTCACCGATCCCATAACGGTTTTGAAGCTAAATCAATTTACCACACTTGATATTTTCAAACATCTCCAATCATACAAATACCTCCATGATGATATCTGACAAATGAGCCAGGCTACTCTAAGAATGAACACCTGTGTAGTAGAAAGCCTAGGCGGCATACTGAATCACACAATGGCCTACACACACGATGACTCTCACCCCGTTCTTAACCACAAGTTCTAAATGGAAAACAAGTTGTGCAAAACATGGTGAGAAAACATTTTACATATCTATCGCCACACATAGATGGTGTTAGGTCTTAGTTACAGATAAAGCTGAGAATAAACTGAACTAAACTACTTAGTCATTGATCACAGTTTCATGCACACAATAATACGATTGTGGATAGTCAGATTAATAGAATAGATTGTTTAAAGATGCACTATGCAGAAATCCCTCTGCCATTTCCTGGGTGCTAAAGAAATAATAAATCTAATAGTTCGCCTAATTTCAGTTTGTGACAAAACAAGCAACCGTAGTGTAGAGTATAAATTGTATCATCCAAACCGCTGTGAAAGATATTTTCCATAACCAAAAAATATTGTATTTTCAGCTTTTTGAAGCTGGTGTACAAAACCAAAAGACGCAAAAACACAACTTAATTAAGAATGGGAAGCATAGAAATAATGCACACGGAACAGATCTACCGCTTTTTTATGCTTTCAATATGAATGACAGATAAGTAGCTCACTTTTCTATGTGAATTTGGTCAGGATGCACAATAAGTTCAATTTTGCAGCTATAAAATGTTTACATAAAGAACGATCACTAATAATGTTATTTACATGACATCTGAAATCAGGCTTCACATGGGACTTTTGGTATATACAACAACAACAAAAATCAGCAATCAAAATAAAAGTTATGCCACAGTGACCATGTTACTTTTGTGAAGACGTGTTCTAAGTTTGGACATGAAGTTCGTATGTGAAAACAATTTCTAAGATGCATACTTTCAGTCCTTCCAAACTCAATTCACTTGCGCATAAAAAGGAGGCTTGCGCTACTGGTGCTGGCAAATGTGTAGACCAAATACACTGCTGGAACACCGATTACATGTCCTAAATATTCAGATTGCTCACCCGGTTGGGTGTTTTAATCAACGCATGCTTACTTCGATTATGACCGTACACCGATTAAGATAAGCAAAGTAAGGAGTTTACATGATTGATGCCACACTCGGCCTTCTGCTATAAATCAGTTTAATATAAAAAGAAGTAGTGTGCATGTAAACTCATTGATGCGATTTAACTAAAAAGTAGGCGTGGGATGGCAACTGCTTGAAAGCTGTGGTGAGCAGCAGAGCACGAAGCTGCGGTAGACAATGACAGCATAGGCCTAGTAGGTTTCTGGCAACCTTAGATCTACAATGTCGTTTTGACAAAGCAAACAGGGTTTTACACACACACCTGGTCTGTTTTACAAACACACAGGGATTGATAATAAGAACAATGTTCTTAACTGACTTGCCTAGTTAAAGTTTAAATTAATTTTTTTTTTTTACTTACATAACTAGAAAAGAGAATGGATTACATGTCGAAATCCCTGAGGAAGAAAACAAATCAAGTTGGAAATCAATAGTGAAAACCGTGAGCAGCATGGTCTCTATAAGTGCCCATTTTGTTAAAACCACAGGATATAAATAGTAATTGAGCAGAGTCAAAGAAGAAGCCTACTAGCCTAATTGTTGTGTTGCATTGTGTAAGTGTGACATCATGCACTGTACGAGGAGCTACCTGTGTGGGTGTCTGAAGTATGAATGTTGCTGCCAGGATTCATTTACTTACATCAAAATGTCCTCCCTGGCCATCGCAACCTAAATAAGAGCCATGGCTTTATGCTAAGTGGCGAGGTACAGCTCCAGCCTCAGCTTTGTCCAAAATGTGCAAATTGAGTTGAAGGCCTGCCAATGGCCTCAGCATTTTGGGGCACAATGACACACAGCTTGCCCAGTGTCTCCTCCTGCCCCCTTTTATATCTCACACCCCTCCTCTCCCTAAATGTATCCTCTCTAAGAACTGAGTGGGTGTGGTTTGCACATGTGACTTTCATTGGAGAATTATTGGGAGGGGGGCATCCGTTCCTTTGCTGCCAGCGCTGAGGCTCAACAACAATGTCACTGATAGTCCTCTCATCACAACCAATCTTCAATTACAGAGAATAATGTTTTAAGGGGTAGTCAATAAATAGGCCTATCATTTTCACTGATAGGAAAAATGATTGAGGAAAAATGATTGAGGATGGATGTGCTGCCTTTCAGTGAACCGTTTGCTCGACACCTCCAGTGACAAGGTTGGCGATGTCACTGGTTGTCATTCCACAACTGTACATTGTAACAATCTCAATGGCAACAATGTCACCACAGATGCCAATAATTAAGCAGGAGGCCAATTTTATCAAGTGTACACCTCTTGAGACAAGAGACCATTGTTCACAAGGACACATGCCGGAGTCAAACAGAACACCAGGGTAATAGAACCAAAATGAAAACGACCGTTTTTCATATCCTGAAGATTTGACCACAGGTCATTGATTCTCAGTGTGCTACAGGCTACTACTGCACGTCATCTTAACATATCAACTCTGCTTATTATCATCATCAAGACTTTCTGCTCTATGCGGAAACCCATACCAAGATACTGGTGCTTTGTCCTATTTGTTGTTGACTTCAACCCTATGTAAACGGAGTGTGTGGATACGTTGTGCCACAGAAACATAAACAAAAGGGCTACGATCAAACAGACTGTGGGGCAACATAATGGTGTTATTGTCTTGTGTTTCAAACGTATAAGATGAAACCTCTAGGTGCCATGGTAGTAACCTTGCCTAGCTAGTAACCTTACCCACTACTCGACATTTTTGATCCAGTCTTAGAGTGTTTGCGTACACGCCGCGCTCTGCGCTGTGGCTGGGGGTGTGTGTCTCGGGCTTTGTTCGATCCGTGGCCGCGTTGTCTTCCCTGCCACCGTTGAATTCGGCTCCATTTTCTAGCCTATTACATTCAAACTCCAGTGACTGAAGCTCTAACTTAAGTCGTTGGTTTTCTTGTTCTTTGACGGCCGTTTTCATTAACATAGAAGTCAAGCTTGACCCAACAGTCTTGGTTATTTCCTGTACTGCGACTTGCACTACTTCCTCTAGGGCAGATTCCAGCTGACCTTGAAAAAACGAAATGTATACGGCGCCGTTCATGATTTCGTCCGTTTTGGTGGAAGACCTTTTTCATTCTTCCCCCAACGCCCTAAAAATATAAAATAGAAGTCAGCACACAACTGATTTACACGAGAAGTAGATACCTCTATCAACACATCGTGTGTACGCCCCTTGGATGCTACCGTAGTATCACGAGTGCAAACGCAATGACGTTCCCCCATCTCATTAACGCCAATTGTGTTTCCAGTCAGGAGATGGTATAGGGACACGCCTGGTGCCCACATTTATGACGTGGGATATGTCGTGTGCGTGAGAGTGCAGTGTGGAGACGATTCGGTTCAGTCAGTCGTCCTGATAAACCTTTTTCCAACTAGTTTATGCAGGCTAGCTGGCAACTGCAGCGATACTGAACAAAAATATAAACGCAACAATTGTTAGTCTCATATTTCATGAGCTGAAATAAAATATCCCAGAAATGTTTCATATGCACAAAAAACGTATTTCTCTCAAATGTTGTGCATAAATGTTGTTTACATACCTGTTAGTGAGCATTTCTCATTTGCCAAAATAATCCATCCACCTGACAGGTGTGGCATATCAAAAAGCTGATTGACCTTCTCCCGTACCTCACCTCTCTCATCAACTCATCCCTGACCGCTGGCTACGTCCCTCCCGTCTTCAAGAGAGCGAGAGTTGCACCCCTTCTGAAAAAACCTACACTCGATCCCTCCGATGTCAACAACTACAGACCAGTATCCCTTCTTTCTTTTCTCTCCAAAACTCTTGAACGTGCCGTCCTTGGCCAGCTCTCCCGCTATCTCTCTCAGAATTACCTTCTTGATCCAAATCAGTCAGGTTTCAAGACTAGTCATTCAACTGAGACTGCTCTTCTCTGTATCACGGAGGCGCTCCGCACTGCTAAAGCTAACTCTCTCTCCTCTGCTCTCATCCTTCTAGACCTATCGGCTGCCTTCGATACTGTGAACCATCAGATCCTCCTCTCCACCTCTCCGAGTTGAGCATCTCCGGCGCGGCCCACGCTTGGATTGCGTCCTACCTGACAGGTCGCTCCTACCAGGTGGCGTGGCGAGAATCCGTCTCCTCACCACGTGCTCTCACCACTGGTGTCCCCAGGGCTCTGTTCTAGGCCCTCTCCTATTCTCGCTATACACCAAGTCACTTGGCTCTGTCATAACCTCACATGGTCTCTCCTATCATTGCTATGCAGACGACACACAATTAATCTTCTCCTTTCCCCCTTCTGACGACCAGGTGGCGAATCGCATCTCTGCATGTCTGGCAGACATATCAGTGTGGATGACGGATCATCACCTCAAGCTGAACCTCGGCAAGACGGAGCTGCTCTTCCTCCCGGGAAGGACTGCCCGTTCCATGATCTCGCCATCACGGTTGACAACTCCATTGTGTCCTCGTCCCAGAGCGCTAAGAACCTTGGCGTGATCCTGGACAACACCCTGTCGTTCTCAACTAACATCAAGGCGGTGGCCCGTTCCTGTAGGTTCATGCTCTACAACATCCGCAGAGTACGACCCTGCCTCACACAGGAAGCGGCGCAGGTCCTAATCCAGGCACTTGTCATCTCCCGTCTGGATTACTGCAACTCGCTGTTGGCTGGGCTCCCTGCCTGTGCCATTAAACCCCTACAACTCATCCAGAACGCCGCAGCCCGTCTGGTGTTCAACCTTCCCAAGTTCTCTCACGTCACCCCGCTCCTCCGCTCTCTCCACTGGCTTCCAGTTGAAGCTCGCATCCGCTACAAAACCATGGTGCTTGCCTACGGAGCTGTGAGGGGAACGGCACCTCAGTACCTCCAGGCTCTGATCAGGCCCTACACCCAAACAAGGGCACTGCGTTCATCCACCTCTGGCCTGCTCGCCTCCCTACCACTGAGGAAGTACAGTTCCCGCTCAGCCCAGTCAAAACTGTTCGCTGCTCTGGCCCCCCAATGGTGGAACAAACTCCCTCACGACGCCAGGACAGCGGAGTCAATCACCACCTTCCGGAGACACCTGAAACCCCACCTCTTTAAGGAATACCTAGGATAGGATAAAGTAATCCTTCTCACCCCCCCCCCTTAAAAGACCTAGATGCACTATTGTAAAGTGGCTGTTCCACTGGATGTCATAAGGTGAAAGCACCAATTTGTAAGTCGCTCTGGATAAGAGCGTCTGCTAAATGACTTAAATGTAATGTAAATGTAATCATTAAACAGCTGCACCTTGTGCTGGGGACAATAAAAGGCCACTAAAATGGGCAGTTTGTCGCACAACACAATGCCACAGATGTCAAGTTTTGAGGGAGTATGCAATTGGCACGATGAGAGCAGGAATGTCCACCAGAGCTGTTGCCAGATAATTTAATGTTAATTTCTCTACCATAAGCCGCCGCCAATGTCATTTTAGAGAAGTTGACAGTACGTTCAACCAGCCTCATAACCTCAGACAGCGTGTAACCATGCCAGCCCAGGACCTCCATATCCGGCTTCTTCACCTGCGAGATCGTCTGAGACCAGCCAACTGGACAGCTGATGAAACTGAGGAGTATTTCTATCTGTAATAAAGCCCTTTTGTGGGGGGAAAGTATTCTGATCGGCTGAGCCTGGCTCCCCCAGTGAGTGGGCCTATGCCCAACCCATGGCTGTGACCCTGCTCAGTCATGTGAAACCCAGTGCCATTAGGGTCTAATGAATTTATTTCAATTCGACTGATTTCCTTATATGAGCTGTAAACTCAGTAAAATCGTTCAAATTGTTGCATGTTGCGTTTATATTTTTGTTCAGTATTGTTGAGAAACTAAAATAAAGTGATGTTTATTTCGATGGGCAAGGATAAATAGCATATAGAAATGTCACCATTTCCAATTTGGTCTATCCCACATGATTTTATTTTGAGTAGTAGGATAGCAGCCTCCACAACAAAGAACTTGTAATATTGGTCGTAACCATTTGGATGCCACGGTCATACAGTCTACACTGCTCAAATGGGAGAGTTTGTTCTGCAAGCCAACAGACAACACAACTACACCGGGCACAGTGTCCTTCACTCCCGCAGTAAGGAGAAGGAAATAGATAGATAGTGTACGCAATATCAGGCCAGGTTGACGGCTGAACCTCATTTATTGTTGTTTTCACCGAAAAAATATACATCTGTGGGATTAACGTCTAATGTTACATTTTTGTTTATAAAAAAAATAATCTGATATTAAATGAATGATTCGGAACACTCCCAAGTTCCAACTTCGGCTGACAAGTTAAACATTATCTCTATAGTTTCTAGCCACAAATAGTATTCTTATGTTTTATAAACTAGAATGGTTCATCAGAACTACTGACTGACGTGAACCAAATAGTCATAGTCATCGCGAGACAATTCCGATATTGTGTTATTTTCTTCTCAAAGCTGACGGGATGTCACGTGTCCTACTTATATCAGTACACTAGTGACACCTGAAGCATTACGAAACTTTATTCGATCAAATAAACCTCACGAAGCAAAAAAGCCATTAATGTATATGGTGAACCTAATTCCACACTCTCATTGACGTCCATACAAAAACTCTGCTTGATTGGCGAAACAACGAAAAAATGCCACCTGCTGGAGGGAGACAGATTTTCCGCCGAGTTGGACCTCACAATTCAATTCAAGGGGCTTTATTGACATGAGAAACAGGTTAACATTGCCAAAGCAAGTGAAGTAGATAATATACAAAGGTGAAATAAACAATAAAATGAAAAGTAAACATTACACTCACAGAAGTTCCAAAATAATAAAGACATTACAAATGTCATAATGTATATATACAGTGTTGTAACGATGTGCAAATGGTTAAAGTACAAAAGGGAAAATAAATAAACATAAATATGGGTTGTATTTACAATGGTGTTTGTTCTTCACTGGTTGCCCGTTTCTTGTGGCAACAGGTCACAAATTTGCTGCTGTGATGGCACACGGTGGTATTTCACCCAGTACATATGGGAGTTTATCAAAATTGGGTTAGTTTTCAAATTCTTTGTGAATCTGTGTAATCTGAGGGAAATATGTTTCTCTAATGTGGTCATACATTTTTCAGGAGGTTAGGAAGTGCAGCTCAGTTTCCACCTCCTTCTGTGGGCAGTCTGCACATAGCCTGCCTTCTCTTGAGAGCCAGATCTGCCTACGGCTGCCTTTCTCAACAGCAAAGCTATGCTCACTGAGTCTGTACATAGTCAAAGCTTTCCTTAAGTTTGTGTCAGTCACAGTGGTCAGGTATTCTGCCACTGTGTACTCTCTGTTTAGGGCCAAATAGCATTCTAGTTTGCTCTGTTTTTTTGTTAATTCTTTCCAATGTGTCAAGTAATTATCTTTTTGTTTTCTCATGATTTGATTGGGTGTAATTGTGTTGCTGTCCTGGGGCTCTGTGGGGTCTGTTTGTGTTTGTGAACAGAGCCCCAATACCAGCTTGCTTAGGGGACTATTCTCCAGGTTCATCTCTCTGAAGGTGATGGCTTTGTTAAGGAAGGTTTGCGAATCTCTTCCTTTTAGGTGGTTGTAGAATTTAACAGCACTTTACTGGATTTGTATAATTAGCGGGTATCGGCCTAATTCTGCTCTGCATGCATTATTTGGTGTTTTACATTGTACACAGAGGATATTTTTGTAAAATCCCATTTTGTGAATTCTTGGTTGGTGAGCGGAATCCAGACCTCACAACCATAAAGGGCAATGGGTTCTATAACTGATTCAAGTATTTTTAGCCAGATCCTAATTGGTACATCAAATTTTATGTTCCCTTTGATGGCATAGAATGCCCTTCTAGCCTTGTCTACCAGATCGTTCATAGCTTTGTGGAAGTTACCTGTGGCGCTGATGTTCAGGCCAGGGTATGTATAGTTTTTTGTGTGCTCTAGGGCAACGGTGTCTAGATGGAATTTGTATTTGTGGTCCTGGCGACTGGACCTTTTTGGAGCACCATTATTTTGGTCTTACTGAGATTTACTGTCAGGGCCCAGGTCTGGCAGAATCTGTGCAGAAGATCTAGGTACTGCTCTAAGCCCTCCTTGGTTGGGGACTGAAGCACCAGATCATCAGCAAACAGTAGACATTTGACTTCAAATTCTAGTAGGGTGAGGCCGGGTGCTGCAGACTGTTCTAGTGCCCTCGCCAATTCATTGACATATATGTTGAAGAGGGTGGGGCTTAAGCTGCATCCCTGTTTCACCCCAAGGCCTTTGTTTTGGTTTGTTTGTTTGTCAATTAGGTTGTGCAGGGTGAATACGTGGTCTGTTGTATGATAATTTGGTAAAAAGCCAAAAGCCAAATCTAGAAGACTGGTTTTTGTATAGGCCTATTGTCACAAAGTAAGCTGGTCCGGACAGTCTGTAAGTAAACAAGCAACTTTCCAGCTTCAAATAATGTTTTTCTCTCAAAGAACTTCATTTATATGTTTTTACAGCTACAAATAATGTAAAATGTTTTTCTCTCAAGGAACTTCATTTATATGCGTTTACATAGATGCTATGATAGATCACCTTTAACTTCTTTCCCTGTTCCTATGTCTAACACAATAACTCAATAATGCTTTAAGTCAGTGAAGAAGATATAGACCTATAGCCTATGTTGCTATCATAATTATATCACAGTATATTATTATTATTTAATGTCTGCACTGAAATGATTCCCTTTTTCTTATTTGAATTCTAGGTTCCTCGTTGCCCTTAAAAGTTACATGGCATTTAATGTGCTAAACTATGGGAATTTTGTAATTAGTCGACTACACTACAGTCCCTGGTTCAAATCCAGGCTGTATCACATCCGGTCGTGATTGGTAGTCCCATAGGGCGGCGCATAATTGGCCCAGCGTCGTCCGGATTTGGCCGGGGTAAGCCATCATTGTAAATAAGAATTTGTTCTCAACTGACTTGCTTAGTTAAATAAAGATTAAATAAAAACATTTAAAACAATTAAACACTAAACGATCCGTGACTGCGTTACATAAGTGCGCGCCACTTGCAACTAGAATTTATCGCGCTCTTCTCTCTACGCTACCGTACAAAAAAATAAACGACCATTCACAACACAACCGGAAAACAGGGCTAGGATCATGGTAGATCATTACACTCCCTCGTCTTGGTTTCAATAGGATCTGGTTCCAGCAGATACCTTCTGTGGTGAAATTACATTCAAAATAAGAAACTAGAGTAATAGCGCTGCACAATTAACAGTGGATAACATAACGCCCTGGACCAGAGCAAATGCGTCGACTGGTATGTGCATAGCACACTAACGCCTTGGAACAAAGCTAGACTCACTCGATACAGGAAACCAAAAGGTTTACAGGCTGCGTGCGCACATACCGTTTGAGACGCATGCGTATTGTAGACCACACAGCCTCAGCGCATACCGTCAACCGACCAGCATTTATGGTGATATGGCCGCTGCAGAAGTCAGGGCATTCATACTTCTTGTACTTTCTTGAGCAGCGCAGAGCTGTTGTCAAGGAAGTGTGTGTTTATACAGGACCTCATGCCGTCAACCAATCATGTCAATGCGAAGCTATACGAGCTATACGATATATGGAGCACTCCGCATTGTTATACAATTTGGGAGGCGCATGGCGATGCAGTGCGGAGTTTAATTTGTGTGTGGTAGTATGACAAAATAACAAGTCACCCTTCCTGAATCAAATCCGTCCGAAGAAGGAGGAGCCAGTAGAGGAAAATGTTCATGCTAGTCTTAACAAAATCTTGGTTCTTGCAAAAAGTAGGCCTCTCACTTGATGTTGAATGATTTTATTTGGGTTTTAAAAGGGTGTGTTCACAATTTTTGCCATTTCAAATTGTGTTGGTCACATACACGTGTTTAGCAGATGTTATTGCAGGTGTAGCGAAATGCTTGTAAATGTGTGTAGTAGTAACTGTATGCTCTCCATGACCTGGAAACCGATAAGTGGTAGAGGAGAGTAAACAAAGATGATCTATTATCTATTGTGATCTATTATAATCGAGTGACCGCTGTAAGGGCTCAGACACACCAATAGGATTTGCTGGCCTCGAGTACTTGGCACCTCTGAATGTAATTTGCAAACAGTGTGCACCGATTTTACATGTAGAATCATGTTAAAAATGCCGGCAGTCAGATATATACAATACAGCGTGAGATCACAGAGCACTGTCCTGTTTCCATTACCCAATCACATCCCATTTCCCTTGGTTTAAAAACCCATACAGTTGTTTTCTCTGGAGCTTAATCTCCCTGTCATGCAATCTCTCTGTAGAGCTCTTGTTTGGTTTAGCAACTACATGGCACTTTGCCCATTACCCTGTGAGTATTGTTTTTGTTATGGTGTTTGACTGTTTGTTTGATGGTGGGAAAAGGGGGTACCAAGACCAGTCGCCCATGGGCATACACTACCCGTAGGAGTTTTATTTTTTTGTCTAAGAACACTAGTTAGAACTGGGCGGACCACCACTGCATTTTTGGTTAGTTAGCTGTATTGAAGTAGGCTAGTCTAGTCTAGCTTAGTTTATTTTATTTTATATTTGTTTCTTTCCTTGGGTCCAGCTCAGCCCCTTTTCCTGCCCCCCTTTACTGTGTGTACCATTAACTAGAATGAAAGTATTCAGACCCCTTGACTTTCTCCACATTTTGTTACAGCCATATTCTAAAATGTCCCCCCTCCCTCCATCTACACACAATACCCTGGAATGGCAACGCAAAAACAGGTTTAGAAATGTTTCTATTTTATAAAATAAGAATAACGGAAATATCACATTTTCATAAGTATGCAGACTCTTTACTCAGTACTTTGTTGAAGCACCTTTGACAGTGATTACTGCATCGAGTCGCCCATTCTTCTCTGCAGACCCTCTCAAGCTCTGTTAGGTTGGATGGGGTGTGTTGCTGCACAGGTATTTTCAGGTCTCTCCAGAAATGGGTTCAAGTCCAGGCTCTGGCTGGGGCCCTGAAGGACATTCAGAGACTTGCCCCGAAGCTACTCCTGTGTCGTCTTGGTTGTCTGCTTAGGGTCGTTGTCCAGTTGGAAGGTGTACCTTCACCCCAAACTGAGGTCCTGAATGCTCTTCTGGAGCAGGTTTTCATCAATAATTTCTCTGTACTTTGCCCTGTTCATCTTTGCCTAGATCCTGACTAGTCACTGCCACTGAAAAACATCCCCACAGCATGATGCTGCCACCCCCATGCTTCACTGTAGGGATGGTGCCAGGTTTCCTCCAGACATGATGCTTGGCATTCAGGCCATGATCTGAGAGTCTTTAGGTGCCTTTTGTCAAACTCCAAGCCGGCTGTCATGTTCTTTTTACTGAATAGTGGCTTCCATCTGGCCACTACCATAAAGGCCTGATTGGTGGAGTGCTGCATAGATGGTTGTCCTTCTGGAAGGTTCTCCCATCTCACCAACCTCATGGCTTGATTTTTGCTCTGATATGCACTGTCAACTGTGGGACCTTATATAGACAGGTGTGTTCCTTTCCAAATCATGTCCAATCAGTTGAATTTACCACAGGTGGACTCCAATCAAGTTGTAGAAACATCTCAAGGATGATCAATGGAAACAAGATGCAACAAAATGTGGAAAAAGTCAAGAGGTCTGAATACTACGACCTGCAGTAGTGTTTAGCTGATGAATGTGTCATTTGTCTCTATAGAGTAGCCTACAACTTTATACGTTTGTCATTTAATTTGATCAAATCTGTCATTTAGGAAATTAGGAGTCACATCTAATGTAGATCCTGTAAATATTCAAATGGTCAACTAGATTTTGATTTAATAGCATATTTTTTTCAATTAGGCTTGAGGAGTGTTTCCTCTTTTGATTAATAGGGTATTACAGCCCGTCATGCAATATACCCATTCCCAATCTGTTATCTTTTGCCTCTGGTGGACAGATGGCATTTGGCATTTAAATAGTCTCTCAGTAGGCTCAGTGAGAGCAGTGGAGTGACTGCTAAAGAACAATCTGTGATTCAGTGGAGGTCAGATGAGGAAGACCTATTAATAGAGTCAGGTTTCTTCCAATCAAATGTAAATATTTGGTTATCATAAAGTTTCCTTGAAAAAACCCAATTCAAACAGTTACTTTTTTTCATCATGTCTTTTAATGTGATTGTTATGTTTTTTTCCCCCACCAGAAGACTTTACCCACTTAGTTTTTATTATTTTATTAGGATACACATTAGCTGTTGCCATGGCACCAGCTACTCTTCCTGGGGTCCAAACGGAGATAAAAACATTTAATCAAACAAAGCAATGTGCCTTATACAAATTTACATTGCTCAATTATAATATTACAACACTACATTACATTACTAAGAATAATGTTTGGGTGTGTTTTATTGTGTGTGTGTTTTATTGTGTGTGTGTAAGTGTCTCTTCACAGTCTGCGTTGTGCAGTTTTATCTGTTTTTTCAATTAAATCAGATTTTACTGCTAGCTTGAGTTACCTGAGGTGGAAGAGAGCTCCATGTAGTCGTGGCTCTATATAGTACTGTGTGTTTCCTAGCCTCTGTTCTGGACTTGGGGACTGTAAAGAGACCTTTGGTGGAATGTCTTATGGGGTATGTATGACAGTTTGGTACCTTAAACACGTCAATACCTCTCACAAAGACCAGTAGTGATGCAGTCAATATCTCCTCTACTTTGAGCCAAGAGATTAATATGCATGCTGTTGATATTATCCCTCTGAGTACATTTAAGGGCTAGACCTACTCTGTTCTAGACTGACTGTAATTTGCCTGTCCTTTTTTGCCACACTTGACCATACATACTGGGCAGTAGTCCAGGTTTGATAAAACCACAAACCGCAGGACTTGTTTTGCTGATTGTAATGTCAAGAAAGCAGAACAGAGCCTTGTCACGGATAGACCTCTCCCCATTTTAGCAACCGTTGAATCTATATGTTTTAACCATGTCAGTTTACAATCTAGGGTTACACCAAGCAGTTTAGTCTCAACTTTCTCAATCACCACATTATTCATGACTAGATTTAGATGAGGTTTAGGGTTTAGCGATTGATTTGTCCCAAACACAATGTTTTTGATATATTTAGGTCTAGCATATTACTAGCCACCTATTCCAAAACTGACTGCAGCTCTTTGTTAAGGATTGCAGGGATTTCACTTGCTGGGTAGTTGTTGTGTACAATGTTGAGGCATCAGCATACATAGACACACAGGTTTCATTCCAGGCTAGTGGTAGGTCATTAGTAAGAAAAAAATATCTAAACAGTAGCGGGCCAAGGCAGCTGCCTTGAGGTATACCACACTCTACCTGGTTTACGATAGAGAGGCTTCCATTAAATAAACCCCTCTGTATTCTATTAGATGGGTAGCTCTCAATCATTATTAATATGGCAGAGGATGTAAATCCATAACATATAAAAAATTTAGCAACAGATTATGATCGAAAATATAAAAAGTCTAACAATACAGCTCCCACAATCTTCTTATCAATTTCTTTCAGCCAATCATCAGTTATTTTTGTCAGTGCCGTACATATTGAGTACCCTTCACTATAAGCATGTTGAAAGTCTGTTAATCTATTTACAGTGAAATAACATTGTATCTGGTCAAAGAAAATTTCAAAAGTTTACTAAGAAGGCTGATTGGGGCTGTTTGAACCGGTAAAGAGTGCTTTGCTACACTTATGTAAAGTAAGTGAAAAAAGACTAAAGGAATAAGGTAAAGTCCTACGAGGTGATGGCAACGGCTGAATGGCACAACAATGGGCCTCGGGATCGTATCACAGTATCTCTGTGCATTCAAATTGCCATCAATAAAATGCAATTGTGTTCGTTGTCCTTATCTTATGCCTGCCTGCCCTTACCAAAACCCTACTGCCACCATGGGGCACTCTGTTCACAACGTTGACATCAGCAAACCGCTCGCCCTCATGACACCATACACGGGGTCTGCGGTTATGAGGCCGGTTGGATGTACTGCCAAATTCTCTAAAATGACGGAGGCGGGTTTTGGTAGAGAAATGAACGTTCAATTCTCTCACAACAGCTCTGGTGGACATTCCTGCGGTCAGCATGCCAATTCCACGCTCCCTCAAAACTTAAGACATCTGTGGTATTGTGTTGTAAATGTTGTAAACATTTTTAGAGGCCTTTTATTGTCCCCAGCACAAGGTGCACCTGTGTAATGATCTTGTTGTTAAATCAGATTCTTGATATTCCACACCTGTCTGGTGGATGGATTATCTTGGCAAGGGAGAAATGCTCACTACCATGGATGTAAACAACCTTTTGCGCAAAATTTTGTGGATATGGAACATTTCTGGGATCTTTTATTTCAGCACATGAAACATGGGATCATCACTTTACGTTTCATATTTTTGTTCAGTTTAAATTGCAATCTACACTGCGCTCACCCACCAAGACAAGAGGGGAAATACCTATGTGAAAATGCTGCTCATTGACTACAGCTCAGTGTTAAACACTATAGTCCCCTCCAAGCTCATTACCAAGATTGGGACCCTGGGACTGAACACCTCCCTCTGCAACTGGATCCTGGACTTGCTGATGGTATACCCCCAGCTGGTGAGGGTAGGTAATAACACCTGCGCCACGCTGACTAACAACACTTAGTTGTGTACTTAGTGTTCTTAGTCCCCTCCTGTACTCCCTGTTCACCCATGACTGGGTGGCCAACTCCATCATCAAGTTTGCTGATGACACGGCGGTAGTGGACCTGATCACCGACAGTGATGAGACAGCCTACAGAGAGGAGGTCAGAGACCTGACAGTGTGGTGCCATGGATAAAATCTCCATCTTAATGTCAATCAAGACCAAGGAGCTGATTGTGAAAAGGGGGCACCCCCATCCACGCTGACAGGGTGGAATGGAAAGGAGAGGGTCAAGCGCTATAAGTTCCTCTGTGTCCCCATCACTGATAACTTAACATGGTCCTCTCACACCGGCACAGTCGTGAAGAAGGCGCGACACCGCCTTTTCACACTCAGGAGGCCAAAGAGATTTGGCAAGGCCCCTCAGATCTTCAACATATACACCATTGAGAGTATCTTGACTGGCTGCATCACTTCCTGGTATGGCAACTGCACCGCCCTCGTGTCTGATGGCCTGAAAAATGTCCAACGACTCCAGTCACCCCTGCCATGGACTGTTCTCTCTCCTTCCGTCCGGTAGGCGGAACCAAAGTATCAGGTCTCGGACCAACAGGCTCCGAGACAGCTTCTACCCCCAAGCAATGAGAATTTTAAACAGACAATAGATGCCCACCCCCACCAAGGACTATATACATACTCACAGGTCTCCGCACACACACCCACACACACCTAAACTGACACTCTTGCACACACACACAGACTCACCCACACACATACACTCATGTGCCTTCAGAAAGTATTCACACACCTTGACTGTTTACACATTTTGTTGTGTTACAGCCTGAATTGAAAATTGATTACATTTAGCTTTTTGTAAATTACCTACACACAATACCCCATAATGTCAAATTGGAATGATGTTTTTGAAATTTTAACAAATAAATAAGAAATTAAAAGCTTTAAAGTATTGAGTCAGTATTTAACCCGTTTGTTAGGGCCAGCTAAATAAGTTCAGGAGTAAAAAATATGCTTAACTAGTCACATAATAAGTTGCATTGACTCACTTTTTGTGTGCAATAATACTGTTGAAACATGTTTTTTGAATGACAACCTCATCTCTGTACCTCACACATTTCAAACACAGATTCAACTATTAACACCAGGTAGGTTTTCCAATGCCTTGCAGAAAATGGCACCTGTTGGTAGATGGGTAAAACTTTAAATTAAAGCAGACATTGAACATCCCTTTGAGAATGGTGAAGTTATTTATTACACTTTGGTTAGTGTATCAATACACTCAGTCACTAAAAAGTTTTAGAGTTTAATGGCGGTAATAGGAGAAAACTGAGGATGGATCAACAGAATCAAAATATTTAAAAACGTTCATCCTGTTTGCCATAAGGCACTAAAGTAAAACTGCAAAAAGTGTGACAAAGTAATTAATACAAAGTGTTATGTTTGTGGCAAATCCAACACATCACTGAGTGCTACTCTTCATATTTTCAAGCATAGTGGTGGCTAAATCATATTATGGGTATGCTTGGCAAGGACTAGGGAGTTTTTTTAATGATAAAAATGAATGGAATAAAGCTAAGCACAGGCAACATCCTAGAGGAAAACCTGGTTCAGTCTGCTTTCCAACAGACACTAGGAGACAAATTCACCTTTCTGCAGGACAATAACCCAAAGTCAAATAAACTGTACACTGGAGTTGCTTACCAAGATGACATTGAATGTTCCTGAGTGGCCTAGTTACAGTTTTGACTTAATAAATCGTCTTTAAAATCGCTAGCAAGACTTGAACATGGTTGTCTAGCAATGATCACTAATTTTATAAAGCTTGAATTTTTAAAAGAATGTGCAAATATTGTATAATCCAGGTGTGCAAAGCTCTTAGAGACTCACATCTGTAATCACTACCAAATTTAGAATTAGTCTTCCACTTTGACATGAGAATTTGTGTAGATCGTTGCCAAAAAAAAGACAATTAAATGCATTTTAATCCCACTTTGTAACACAACAAAATGTGTAAAAAGTGTGAATACTTTCTAAAGGGACTCACCACCACCACCCTCCCACCACTTATGCTGCTGCTATAATGTTAACTATATTTGTATTTTTTATCCTGCTAGAACTGTAGCGGAGAGGGAAACTGTGTCAGGCAAGGAAAACCGGCACAACAGGCTCTAAATAGTAACAAACGGCTAGAACTGTAACCTGACTGAGCAGAGATTACAATCTGGCAGTGTGGAAGTGGCAGGACTGAGTATTTGTAGAGGTCTTGCTTATGGAACAGGTTGCAGCTGGTGGGGATCTGCTCTGACTCCAGCACACCTGTCTCTGCTCACACAATCACACACACAGAGGGAGAGGGCACTGGGGGAGTGGCGGCAGGTCAAGGAGTCACAAGATGAGCAGTAGATGGCATGGCAGGAGCAGATGTAACATACAAAGAAAATGACTCAAGTAAAAGTTAAAGTCACCCAGTAAAATACCACTTGAGTAAAAGTCTAAAAGTATTACATTTACTTAAGTATCAAAAGTAAAAGTATAAATCACAAAAAATTCCTTGTCTTAACCAAACCAGACGACACCATTAATTTTTTTTTTTTTTTAATTTACAGATAGCCAGGGCACAGTTCAACACTGAGACCTAATTGACAAAAAAAGCACTTTTTGTTTAGTGAGTCTGCCAGATCAGAGGCAGTAGCGATGACCAGGGATGTTCTCTTGATAAGTGCGTGAATTAGACAATTTTCCTGTCCTGCTAAGCATTCAAAATATACTTTTGGGTGTCAGGGAAAATGTAAAGAGTACAAAGTATATTATTTTCTTTAGGAATGTAGTGGAGTAAAAGTAAAAGTAGTAAAAAATATCAATTGTCAAGTAAAGTACAGGTACTCCAAAAAACTACTTAAGTAGGTAGTACTTTAAAGTATTTTTACTTATTTTTACTTAATTACACCATTGTTAGGGTTATGGCAATAAATAAGGAAGAACTAAGTGTGTGATAGTCACACACTGCACAGATATTAGTTTTATGTTACAGCATATACTTTGTTGCAATGTTGTCATAAAGGTAAATCAAGTACTAAGACTTATTTTTCGATCGCAAACTCGAAGATAACAGGGCAAAGATAACTTGGTGTAAGTATATTAGGAATGTTGAAAGGCTGCAGGGATGACTCTTTCTACCACACTCGCCTTTACAAGTCCCAAAATACCACATGTTCTCATTTCTCACCCAATTTGTCATCCCAATTGCCGTGCTATCTTGACAGTTTAGAATGCATTGAGGGCTGGGGGTTTGGAGAGAGCACTGCACTGCACATTGATATGATGTGGCTTCCATCATTAATCCTTGTATCGCCATTCCCAAAAATAACTAACATCGAATATATGTTGATACAATTAAAAAATCTATCTATAGGAAATAACAGTTTAATTATACTGAAAAGCCCCCCAAAATCTGTAAATTCAGTAAATAAAAACGTAAAATCAAATGTAGAATAATAATCTATTGTCAGACATAAACAATAATATATTTTGAAGATGATCTTGTCATTTTTTGTTGTTGTTGCTATATTACCTCTATTCAGCCAAGTGATACTGTGATACATGATTCAACCAGAAGGTGGTGCCATTTGGAGGAATTGTATTGTGGAAAGTTAATATTGTATGCATCCTGCATACAAAGCTCATTGAAATTGAGCTTCATACTCAGTTTTAGAGCTAAAAAGTTACAGGGCGTTTGGGAAGTTTTCTTAGGGAAAGTTTGTCCTCTCACACAGCTGCCACAGGAATTCCTTAGTTAATAAGGAGCTGACACACACGCCTGCACAAACACAAACACACACACACACTGTCTGGCGCTGTCTGGCAGCCGGTCGTCTCTCTTCCTGTCTTTCAGATGTCACAGAAATGCTGGAAGACGGGAGTGATGTTTCAAGGTAAAGACCAGGCCTCTTCCTCAAGAGCCTGATCGAACATCTTCATTGATCCAGGGGGACAGACAATGACGTCATTGGCCTTAGCAAGCTCCCTTACTGTACTCTGGGTCTGTTGCTGTACCTGCAGAGAGCCGGAGGGGACATGTGCACTTAAAGACAGGGATCTCCCAAACATGTCTGTCTGAGCCTCAGGTCACCTTCACCAGAGACAAACATAATGCCTCCCCAAATAGAGTTGAATAAGGATTCAATTGTATAAGAAACAACACATTGCAACACTATTGGAATTGTATTGTATACCGTCTACCCTTGGAAACATACTTTATAAACCTGAGCTCTTTAATAACAGACAATTGAACAGTTTTAAGAGCTCCCATCTGATTAACCCAAGCAAAAAATAAATATATTTAAGTATACTTAAATCAAACTTAATTAATATATTTGAATATATTTAAGTAGGTGTGTGATAAATATACTTAAGTATATTTAAAATGATCTAAATTGGAACAATTTAAATACACTTAGTGCATTTAATGTCAATTGTATGTACTACAAAAGTATATCTCGTATTTGAAGTATATTTAGTGTACTTGTAATATATGAAAATAAAACATTACTTTGGTAGCTATCATCCCCTTACCGGCAGAAGCAAGTTGCTTTACATATGTTCCTGAATCCTTAGAAAATGGACATAGATGCGTGACCACAAGGTCAAATAATTACATTTGACTCTTTGTCATGCATAGAGGTTACTTTACATATTTAAACATTTACATAATATTATCTA
Source organism: Oncorhynchus nerka (assembly GCF_034236695.1). Classification (NCBI taxonomy): domain Eukaryota; kingdom Metazoa; phylum Chordata; class Actinopteri; order Salmoniformes; family Salmonidae; genus Oncorhynchus; species Oncorhynchus nerka. Next base: position 9,051,007 of record NC_088421.1, read on the forward strand.
CACAGTTGTCCTGTCAAGGGTGTTAAAGAGCCTTCTTTGAAGTTCTACTTTTAGGCTGATTTGTTTTTGCAAGACTGTGAGGCCATTATGTTGATTTCCCTATTTTAAAGCCAAATATAGGCTAAACTTGATTATTTATAATTATTTCCGACATGTAAAACTCACAAAAAAAACATCTTGACCAAGTGATAGAGCTAACTATCTTGTTTAGAGCGGAGAAAGGCTTCCTCCTGCCAAACCAGCCTACACATACTGTAGCCCTCAAGGAATTGATTTATCTGTTTCTGTCATATACTGTACTATAATTAGCGTCAGGCCTCACAGTTACAAAAACTCTGTAGGATGGCCTCCCTCACATCCCAATGTAACTATTTATCTCTGTTACCTACAAACACACCGTAAGCCAATGTGTACTTAGTACAGTTATGTATGATAGGGGGATTAAGTGCAGTGATTGATACACAAGCAATAGCATCACTGTATCAGTGTTTTTCTAAATAGGCCCACTCTCTGTGTGAGTGAAAGAACATGGCCTACCTACAGTACATTACCAAGCCTCTAACTCTGTTTTGGTTAGAGCATACAGAAAAGGACACAGCCTAAGACTGTGAGTGTTTTTTTTTTCTTTCTTTCTTCTTTTTTGTTATCTCAAATGTGCTGGATCATTCTGCTAAATGTAGCACTGGTATCTCCTGGCTGGCATCAGTTAATCTTCAACTGGGAGAGACAGGGTCATCGCGGCAATCTTAAGATCCTCCACATATCCGCGGTTTTGGAAAGATTCACCTTTTAAAACCATACCACTTGTAGATATTATTATTATTAAACCTTTATTTTGACAGAGAAGTCATACTGAGACTAAGGTCTATTTTTCAGATGAACCCTGTATAAATATATCAAACATACTGTATATACAGTGCATTCGGAGAGTATTCAGACCCCTTGACTTTTTCCACCTTTTGTTACGTTAGACTTTTTCTAAAGTTGATTAAATTGTTATTTTCCCTCGTCAATATACACACAATACCCCAATATGACAAAGCAAAAACAAGTTTGTAGATATTTTTGCAAATATATTCAAATTAAAATATCAAATTTACATAAGTATTCAGACCTTTTACTCAGTACTTTGTTGAAGACCTTTGGCAGCAATTACAGCCTTGTCTTCTTGGGTATGATGCTACAATCTTGGCACACCTGTATTTGGGGAGTTTCTCCCATTCTTCTCTGCAGATCCTCTGAAGCTCTGTCAGGTTGGATGGGGAGCGTTGCTGCACAGCTATTTTCAGGTCTCTCCAGAGATGTTTGATCGGGTTCAAGTCCAGGCTCTGGTTGGGCCACTCAAGGACATTCAGAAACTTGTCCCAAAGCCACTCCTGCGTTGTCTTGGCTGTGTGCTAAGGGTTGTTGTTCTGTTGGAAGGTGAACCTTTCTTCCCAGGTTAAGGTCATGAGTGCTCTGGAGCATGTTTTCATCAAGGATCTCTCCGTACTTTCGCTCCGTTCATATTTCCTCTCAATCCTGACTAGTCTCCCAGTTCTAGCCCCTGCAAAACATCCCCACAGTATGATGCTGCCACCACCATGCTTCACCGTAGGGATGGTGCCAGGTTTCCTCCAGACGTGATGCTTGGCATTCAGACCAGATCATTTTTTTCTCATGGTCTGAAAGTCCTTTTGCCTTTTGGCAAACTCCAAGCGGATTGTCATTTGCCTTTTACTGAGGAGTGGCTTCTGTCTGGCCACTCTACCATAAAGGCCTGATTGGTGGAGTGCTGCAGAGATGGTAGTCCTTCTGGAAGGTTCTCCCATCTCCACAGAGGAACTCTGGAGCTCTGTCAGAGTGACCATCTGGTTCTTGGTCACCTCCCTGACCAAGACCCTTCTCCAAACAATAAGAAAATGGTCGACCCTCTGTTTTGGTAAAAAGCTGAGGGCCTGGTGAAATATAACCACTCTTAGAAATGAAACCACTCTCAGATTAATAGACAGAGCTATGGATGCCAGGACTGACCATCCATGATATCAACATGATTGTTTTAGCCATGATATGAGGCTATACAGCGTTTGTTTACATTTACAATGTTTACAAACATTGGAGAAAAACAAGCTTATATTTTGGGTTCTCGTGGAGTGTGACAATTGAACTAGGCTCATGAGGCATTTACAAGATATGTTCTTCAATAATCAATGAATATATACACTACCGGTCAAAAGTTTTAGAACACCTACTCATTCAAGGGTTTTTTATTTATTTTTACTATTTTATATTTTGTATAATAATAGCAAGACATCAAAACTATGAAATAACACATATGGAATCATGTAGTAACCAAAAAAGTGTTAAACAAATCAAAATATATTTTATATTATGAGATTCTTCAAATAGCCACCCTTTGCCTTGCTGACAGCTTTGCACACTCTCGGCATTCTCTCACCAGCTTCATTATATATATATATACAGTGGGGCAAAAAAGTATTTAGTCAGCCACCAATTGTGCAAGTTCTCCCACTTAAAAAGATGAGAGAGGCCTGTAATTTTCATCATAGGTACACTTCAACTATGACAGACAAAATTAGGAAATAAAATCCAGAAAATCACATTGTAGGATTTTTAATGAATTGAATGCAAATTATGGTGGAAAATAAGTATTTAGTCAATAACAAAAGTTTATCTCAATACTTTGTCATATACCCTTTGTTTGCAATGACAGAGGTCAAACGTTTTCTGTAAGTCTTCACGAGGTTTTTCCACACTGCTGCTGGTATTTTGGCCCATTCCTCCATGCAGATCTCCTCTAGAGCAGTGATGTTTTGGGGATGTTGCTGGGCAACACGGACTTTGAACTCCCTCCAAAGATTTTCTATGGGGTTGAGATCTGGAGACTGGCTAGGCCACTCCAGGACCTTGACATGCTTCTTACGAAGCCACTCCTTCGTTGCCCGGGCGGTGTGTTTGGGATCATTGTCAAGCTGAAAGACCCAGCCACGTTTCATCTTCAATGCCCTTGCTGATGGAAGGAGATTTTCACTCAAAATCTCACGATACATGGCCCCATTCATTCTTTCCTTTACACGGATCAGTTGTCCTGGTCCCTTTGCAGAAAAACAGCCCCAAAGCATGTGGTTTCCACCCCCATGCTTCACAGTAGGTATGGTGTTCTTTGGATTGCAACTCAGCATTCTTTGTCCTCCAAACACGACGAGTTGAGTTTTTACCAAAAAGTTCTATTTTGGTTTCATCTGACCATATGACATTCTCCCAATCTTCTTCTGGATCATCCAAATGCTCTCTAGCAAACTTCAGACGGGCCTGGACATGTACTGGCTTAAGCAGGGGGACACGTCTGGCACTGCAGGATTTGAGTCCCTGGTGGCGTAGTGTGTTACTAATGGTAGGCTTTGTTACTTTGGTCCCAGCTCTCTGCAGGTCATTCACTAGGTCCCCCCGTGTGGTTCTTGGATTTTTGCTCACCGTTCTTTTGATCCCTCACCCACGGGGTGAGATCTTGCATGGAGCCCCAGATCGAGGTAGATTATCAGTGGTCTTGTATGTCTTCCATTTCCTAATAATTGCTCCCACAGTTGATTTCTTCAAACCAAGCTGCTTACCTACTGCAGATTCAGTCTTCCCAGCCTGATGCAGGTCTACAATTTTGTTTCTGGTGTCCTTTGACAGCTCTTTGGTCTTGGCCATAGTGGAGTTTGGAGTGTGACTGTTTGAGGTTGTGTACAGGTGTCTTTTATACTGATAACAAGTTCAAACAGGTGCCATTAATACAGGTAACGAGTGGAGGACAGATGAGCCTCTTAAAGAAGAAGTTACAGGTCTGTGAGAGCCAGAAATCTTGCTTGTTTGTAGGTGACCAAATACTTATTTTCCACCATAATTTGCAAATAAATTCATTAAAAATCCTACAATGTGATTTTTCTGGATTTTTTTTCTCATTTTGTCTGTCATAGTTGAAGTGTACCTATGATGGCCTCTCTCATCTTTTTAAGTGGGAGAACTTGCACAATTGGTGGCTGACTAAATACTTCTTTGCCCCACTGTGTGTGTATATATATATATGTATATAAATAAAAGTCCAAAAATGGATGTAGCAACTACAGATTGCCCCTTTAAGTCTTTCAAACGTGCGCGAGATGGAGCATGTGTCCATTAGGCCTATATATTTATTTATTTTATCAGCCTGAATTAGATTGAGTAATAAAAGCCCCACTTTTATTCCATAGGCTGGGATCCGCACTATGCAGCTGTTGCAAGAGTGCATTTTTCACTGGCTGTCCACTGGTTTCAAAAACAATGATTGAAAGGCAGCTTAAACTTCTTGAATTCAGCCATTATTGGGTTCAAATACACATTTAGATTGGTGAACAGCCACCCACAACAACCACAAGGCACAAATAGCTAAATGAGAGAGCAGCTGTGTGATTCACATCAATGTGCTATGTAGATATCAATAATAAGTGATATCCATATCACTGTAGACTACACCACTGCTGTCATCCTTACCTCCAAGCGTTTATTCATGTTGGACAATCTTTGGATGCCGACAGCAGTCGCTCCATTGGAAGACTCATTTTAAACTTGCGCCTTTTTTCAATGCTGATTTGAATGTCATTGAGAAAACAGAGAATTTTTTTTTCTTCTCGCAAACATCCTTTCTGAATTTCAAAGTAATCCAAGGAGTAATCATCTAGTTTTTCAAAAGTATCTGATTACAATATTTTTGTTGGTAACGTAACAGATTACAGTTACCGTTTTTTTTGTATCCCTTACATGTAATCCATTACTCCCCAGCCCTGACAACAAGCACTGTAGCCGTAGTGGTACCATGTTTAGGCCTGAATCCGGATTGATTAACATTAAGAGCACCATTTACAGATAGATAATAATGTAGCTGTTTGTTGACAAATGATTCTAGGATTTCCGCATGACAAGGGAGATTGGAAATGGCTGGATAATAATCGAGATCACTACTATCCCCGCCCTTATGGAGTTGAGTAGCAACACAAAAGGTGCTTTCCACACTTTTGGAATGTTTCCTGATACTCAAGTTAAATAAAAAAAACGTGTGTTACTGAGCCAGCAATGGGGGGTGCTGCATACGTAAGCAAAGATGGATCCAAATTGTCAGCCTCTAATGACTTCTTGGTGTTAATAGCTAATAAGGCAGCAAGAATGTCTGTTTCTGTGAGTTGCCAAAAAGAAAAACCCTGATAAAATGCCCTTGCTAATCAAACATGAGATGGACACCACAATTTCCATCTAAAGCTATCGCCTGACCTTAAACCTTCAAACCCAAGGTGAAAATCTAAATTTTTAGCACATGGCAGAGCGTGTCTTTGCCGTCTTTAGGCTCTAGGTGGAGCAGGGCCTGCAGCAGCATGATTCAGTGGACTTTTGAGTTGAAGGGCCAGAGGAGCAGAGGGATGGAAAGAATGACTGTGACCAAGGAGGCATGCCAGGGAGCTGTAATGGGACAATATAACACCATTTCACCCACACATACAATTGGCCTGTTGGTCAGTTAAGCGTAAAGTGTTGCAGTGCATTGTGGGTCCAGCTGGCCTGTGACTACACTGTGGAGAGGTGATAAGGGATTAGACAAGTATGTTGACATAGCCCTAATTTGGTGTTTACAATCACTAATTGTTATTCGGATATAGGGGAGGGCTTAAAAATATATATATCCTTAATTTCTGCTCATTCTTTTGCATGACAAGTATTATTTTCAAGGCACTGTTCCATCTTGCACTGTCACAAATTAAATTTAGAATTCTCCCTTTCTCAAGACGTTTTGGAATAAATCCAATGAGACTAAGGCTTTTTTTATAGCCTCCCATTTCTGCCATGACTATGTCAAATAGTACATCATCATAGCAGTATCAGAGATTTATCTGAACGCATGTTGAAGAACTAAGAATATAAGTCTCATTCTGGATTTTTCCATTCACTTCCTGGTTTGTTTCCTTGTCCTGGCAGCGTCTTGCGCAGAGTGCTGAGGTGTCAGTAAAGTACTGCAGTGGGCAGCAGGCCCTGGCCTTTATTTTGGCATTCTGTGACATTGTTTGATGGCTTTGGCTTCCACCTGAAACTGAAACAGTAAATTTATATGTCCGTCATCAGTCCCCTTACGCCTCTGCATCCTGCCGGTTAGACTGAACATAATTTGATCTCTCAGAGGACCTGAGTGCTTATGTGTCAGATTCGGATCTCGGTTTAATCTGTAACCAAGTACAATTCCTCACATTAAGCATAGTTTACCTTTAATTGCGGCACATTTAACAAAAATATGTATGTTTATAAATAGACATATTTATTGTAAATCTGCTGAGGTCATGTCTCAGGCCATGTAAGCATCTGGGATTTCCTCTGGCTGCTCAGACAATTAGAGGATTCTCCTGTGCTAAAACTGTTGTGTTAATTAGTTCCATGACAAGGGCTGCGGTGCATATGTAGTTCATATTTTAAATTGCTTACAACATTGTGGTCTGAATTTGAATTGAGCTTCACTGTACATTTGGAAGTCTTTGAGGTCTTTAATCATCAGTCTTGTATCATCATAGAACGTGACAAGCTTCTCCCCCCACAAAAGGATTGAACAACCCATTTTACTAGGCTACATATCAATAACCACTACTGCAACAGACAGACTACAGTAGACGGACATGGAAACATGGAAACCCACACCCTCGTTCAAACCAGTCCATGCAGACAGCAATACGCAACAGGTATTACAGCATGCTCAGCAAAAACCATGCTGGCAGGCAATTTGTCCGTTGGCCGACAACCCTGAGGCCACTTGGGGTGAAGTGAGAAGTAAAGACAAGCAGATGAAGCTCATTTTGACTGACTTGCCATAAAAAAAGGGAACTAAGTTCCTCTTTCTGTTATAAGAGAAGGTGCCGTCTCGGCAGAGCCATTTGAGAGGTGTGACATCTCCCAACTTTTCTGCTGAGTCATTTATTTGTCTTCTTCCCTTTCAACACATCTGAGGCTGTTCTGTACACACACACACATGCACATTCTCACGCACAGTTACACTCTCACAAAGCATACCCAAGCAATGTGTCGACTGTAGTCATTTCTACTACTAGTACAACTAATACTACCAATACTACTTCTTCTACTACACTATTAGTACAACTAATAATACCACTACTACTACACTACTAGGCCTACTAAATAAATGAAACAACAATTTTGGAACCTAACAATAAAACTCCTATCTCTACTGTACCAGCATCACTGCTGCTGTAATGAGCCAATGGAAACCAGTTGTACCCCATCACTAATGGTGCTTTTCCATTGAAACTTACCGCCACACCAGTGGGCCGCCAGTGTTTCGTGTTAATGTGAGCTCTAGTGTTATTTTGGTTCCATCAGGAGTGTGATCGAGCAGAATCAGCAACTGCATCATGCAAGACTGTTGCTTTCTGAGAAGGTTTTAACATTCACAGTTAGCCATTGTTATGTCATTTTTTTATTTTGTATTTAACCTTTTTTTAACTAAGTCAGTTAAGAATTGTATTTTATTTACAATGACAGCCTACACCGGCCAAACCCTAATGACACTGGGACAATTGTGCGCCGCCCTATGGGACTCCCATTCACAGCCAGTTGTGATACAACCTGGAATTGAACCAGGGTCTTTAGTGACCCCTCTAGCACTGAGATGCAGTGCCTTCGACAGCTTTGCCACTCGGGAGCCAGCGGGTGACATCACGCGTAGACGGAACCAGAGAAGTCTGAGCCTTTTGGGTAAAACACTGGGGAAATGCACCATGAGTGAAAATGGCTCAAGGACATACAGTATCTGATGCTCAATAAACCCTGTGTCTGAAATCAATGTTGAGAGCCATATTCAATTAATTTTCTGTATATTAGTTGCGTAATTCATGTAACACATTTATAATAGTAACACATTTTAATATAAAGTCGTATTACATGTTTGTGTGTGCATACTAAACAATGTGCTGGATTCCATTTGTCACACATACAGGACAATCTGTCTAAAATGTCTACAGTATTTACCCAAGTTCACTGCAGACACAACATTAAAGTGCCAATATGCAACTTTTTGGTTGACCAAACCAAATTCACATAGATATGATAGCTATGATATGATGGATCTATCATTCTACTTGAAAGCAAGTCTAAGAAACAGCGGATCTGTTCTATGTGCACTATTTCTAGTGTTTCTTAAGTTTGGTTTTTGTTACTTGTTTTGCACATCAGCTTCAAACAGCAGAAATAACAATATTTTTGGTTACGGAAAAAAATATTTTAGATGGTACAATGATTCTCTACCCTATACCAGGCTTATTTTGTCACATAAACTGAAATTAGGTGAACTATTAGAGGTTTAGCAACCAGGAAATGGTGGAGCGAAAGCGCAAAGTGCAATGGATTGGAAAACAACTGTATTTTTTTGTGAAGAATCAACAACAAGTGGGACACAATCATGAAGTGGAACGACATTTATTGGATATTTCAAACTTTGTTAACAAATCAAAAACTGAAAAATTGGGCGTGCAAAATTATTCAGGAGGAATGGGAAAAAAATTCAGTCTCTCGATGTGCAAAACTGATAGAGACATACCCCAAGCGACTTACAGCTGTAATCGCAGCAAAAGGTGGCGCTACAAAGTATTAACTTAAGGGGGCTGAATAATTTTGCACGCCCAATTTTTCAGTTTTTGATTTGTTAAAAAAGTTTGAAATATCCAATAAATGTCGTTCCACTTCATGATTGTGTCCCACTTGTTGTTGATTCTTCACAAAAAAATACAGTTTTATATCTTTATGTTTGAAGCCTGAAATGTGGCAAAAGGTCGCAAAGTTCAAGGGGGCCGAATACTTTTGCAAGGCACTGTATATTGATAAGGCAGGGTTCAACCTCACAAAAGCAAGAAGGAGAGGCAGAAATATCATTGGCCACAGGGCTATAATCAATGTCCCAGGGCAACGTGGGGGTGACATCGCCCTTTGCGCTGCCATTTCACAGCATGGGGTTGTCCTCTGTCATGCCAAAATGGGCCCTTACAAACACACCTCACATTCTCGCATTTTTGGACCGATTGCACCACATCGTCACAGCAGGTAATGAAATGCACCAGATGCAATACACGGTCATCTGGGACAATGTGTCATTCCACCACTTTGCTTTGGTCCAGAACTGGTTTCAACACCATCCACAGTTGACAGGAATATACCTTCCACCATACTCTCCGTTTCTAAACCCTATCGAAGAGTTGTTCTCTGCATGGCGGTGGAAGGTTTACGATCTCCAGCCCCAGGCTCAGGTACCCCTCATTCAGGCCAGGAAGGTTTACGATCTCCAGCCCCAGGCTGAGGTACCCCTCATTCAGGCCAGGAAGGTTTACGATCTCCAGCCCCAGGCTCAGGTACCCCTCATTCAGGCCAGGAAGGTTTACGATCTCCAGCCCCAGGCTCAGGTACCCCTCATTCAGGCCAGGAAGGTTTACGATCTCCAGCCCCAGGCTGAGGTACCCCTCATTCAGGCCAGGAAGGTTTACGATCTCCAGCCCCAGGCTCAGGTACCCCTCATTCAGGCCAGGAAGGTTTACGATCTCCAGCCCCAGGCTCAGGTACCCCTCATTCAGGCCAGGAAGGTTTACGATCTCCAGCCCCAGGCTCAGGTACCCCTCATTCAGGCCAGGAAGGTTTACGATCTCCAGCCCCAGGCTCAGGTACCCCTCATTCAGGCCAGGAAGGTTTACGATCCCCAGGCTCAGGTACCCCTCATTCAGGCCAGGAAGGTTTACGATCTCCAGCCCCAGGCTCAGGTACCCCTCATTCAGGCCAGGAAGGTTTACGATCTCCAGCCCCAGGCTCAGGTACCCCTCATTCAGGCCATGGAGGACGCCTGTGACCAAGTCGACGCCGCAGCTGTGCAAGGATGGATTCGACATTCAAGACGGTTCTTCCCGCGTTGTCTTGTTAATGACGATATTGTTTGTGATGTTGATAATTCTCTGACCAGATCCAGCTAGGCGAAGAGATAATGTATAGTATGTTTACTGTAGTATTTTCTGTACAATATTGTCAGTTTTTTTTTCAGATTATTTTTTATGTTTGTTGTTGTTGTTTACTGTAATTGTAACCTGTACTGGATACAGTATTTTACGTTTGTCTGTTGTTTGCTGACCTAACAGTGTTATGCACACTACTGTAGTAGCATGAAAACTGGGACATGTTTTGTTGTGATTCTCCATGTTGACTGATTTGGGTATATGGAGAGAAATAAATGACATTTTCCTCAGTCTGCAGCATTGGTCTTGTGTAGTGTTTGTATAGTTGCACTTTCTCTGTGTACTTAATTTACAGTACTCTAATCACTGACAATTAGACCTGCTAAAGGTATTTTAGGTTAGCAACAGCAGTGTGTAACTGGTTCAAAAAGATTGAATATGAAATGTGCGTGTTTCGTGGTAACAAAATATTATTTTTCTGAAGTCGTGTATAGTTTTGACAAAAGTGTTCCATTTTGCAAATGATCTGAAGTGTTGTGCTACTTTGGTGTAGGGTTGTGCTAATTGTGTGTCGTAGTTTGACAAACCAGGCCCTGTTTTCAAAATTGTGCTAAAACAATTGAAAAAAAACTAAGTATGCCTGTCCCCTTGTATTTGCGTTGTGTGTATGGGTATATTTGGGTGTTAGAGGTTGTGAGAAAGTGTGTGTGGGTGTGCTTAGTTGGTGGTTTGGTTTGTCACAGGCTACTCCATAAATGGGTATATCTCTGTTAGCCACTCCCCATTCACCAATCTGAATGTTGGTATATAAAGATACGTAGGTTTACTGTCCAATATATTTCACCTCAAAATACCAACATCTCTGTGTAAGGTAAGTCCAAATCATTTGATTGCATTCCTCTTGTAGAAAATGCACTATTGTTTCATTGCCACTCAATGTACATATTTTATGAATCATCACACTTGATATAAAGTATTCAAAATTAAGTAACGTTATTCTGAATTTCAGTTCTATTTTCGTCATCTACATGATGGTCATATAGTCACTATTGTGAACCCTTGAACTATTGTTAACTCACTTGACTATTTCCAACAGTTAATAAGAGAAATAATCACAATCCAAAGAATTAAAAGAGCTTGATTGTCCAAAAGACCATACTGCCTAATATAAGGTTTAGGTATTTGGATGATCAAAGACCGTTCAAATGAGAGCTCCATTCAGTCAGTGAAGAGTATGAATACTGTAATCATTGTTGCACAGTACGGAGAAATTGAGAGATAGAGAAACAATGTTAGTACTAAATCATGTATTTATTTATTACTAGAAAGTCCTCTTTAGGATATGATGGCAGATCAGTAAATCAAATAACAATCCATTTGCTCCTCAAAGTAACATGAGTTCTAAAATAACTTATATTCACTTTGAAACTGATTTTAAGATATACTTGATCAAAATTATTCTCTCATACAGTATGTACAGCAAACTCTTCCCATTAAAGGTCAACCTTTGCGTGGCTTTAGATCTGAATCCAAGATGTTTGCATCAGTAACTCCTCTTATATCCAATGTATGATTTATGTTATATTGTTTTCCAATTCATTCACTTTAGTGACCTTTTAAAGGCAATGTGGGAAATACAAATCTTGGAATGCCTGAACTTCCGTGTGGTTTTCACAGTGACCTGAGACGTTTTATAGATTTGGTCCTTTATTAATACACCCAAATGTAGTAAATACACCCATTTTTGTGATGTTGATGTGACGTCTTTGCCCAGTGGGATGGCAATTGCAAAATCGTATAACTTTATTTCTAAAATCCCTCATGATATTCTTTCTATGTCTATCCCCTGCCTTTGTCACACCACATTTGCCAAATGTCTCTCTTCCCAGCACCTGCCATGCCTGTCAACCTTCTACTCTTCCTCCTCCTCTTCCTCCCTGTGTGTCACGGCTGCCACACTGGCTCCTTCACCGAATGCCAGAAGGCTCCGTTCGTCCCCGGCCACAACCTGGCCGGAGAGGGTTTCAACATCGTCAAGATGCAGACCTCCGGCGCCTTTGTGGTGGATGTGCAGAAGTTCATGGTGGGTGGGCACGACGGTAACTGCACCCTGTGCACCAACACTCTGATGGACGGCCAGGTCCAGAAGTTACCGCTCTCCGTACTGGACTGGCGCACAAAGGTGAAGTGTCGTCGGAGCCTCAGCAGCCAGATGTACGAGTCGAGCACCTCCGTTCTAAAGGAGACCGCTAACGCTGCCAGCATCAGCTGGAAGGCTGGCCTGGGAATCAAGGGCATTGCTGGGGTTGCTGTTGGAGGCACACACTCCAAAACTGCCATGTTCGCCAGAGGCCACTCCACCAATGACAAGTTCTCTTTTACTAGCCATGAATTCAAATGCAAATATTACACGTGAGTCGAAATTTTGATTTTAGTGCCATAGGATGTAAATTAAGGCGGCCTAAAGCAACAAAAAAAAGCTGATAGCTATTTATATAAATTGTGTACGGGAAAAAAAACAGTGTTCTCCATGTTGTTGAAGTTGTTTTTATTCATCATACCTCTCTCTCTGTCCTTAGCTTTCGCATCCGAACCCAGCCCCCTCTGAGCCAGGAGTTTCAGGACTCCCTAAAAAACCTGCCCAGCACGTACACCCACAACACACCTGCCTACAGCCAATTCATCTCCATCTATGGCACCCACTACATCCGCAACGTGCACCTGGGGGGGCGGGTGCACTCCACCACAGCCATACGCACCTGTAAGATGGCCATGAGCGGCCTCTCCCTCCATTCTGTCAGCAACTGTCTGGGGGTGGAAGCCAGTGGCACCATCAAAGGTGTCACGATCAGCGCCGAGACCAAGTACTGCAAGTCCCTGAGCAATAAACTGAAGACAGGCGTAAGCTTCGGAGCCACCTTCTCGGACCGCGTCACCGAAGTGCAGGGCGGCAACGTCGAGGTTGAGGACATCCTCTTCAACCCTGACAAGAAGTCTGGCTATAAAACCTGGCTGAAGACCCTGAAAAAGGTCCCTGGTGTGGTCTCCTACCAGCTCAGCTCCCTGCATTTCCTGGCCAGAGACAACCCCATCCTTAAGGCCAACCTGCGCAATGCCATCAGAGAGTACATCCAAAATTACTCTGTGTCCACCTCCTGCCCTTCTGCTTGCAAGACAGGGAGACGCAACAAAGGCTGTGCCTGTATCTGTAGCGGTCACAGGAATGTGGACTCCAACTGCTGCCCCAGTAAACCGGGCGTGGCCAGGATGAATGTGACGGTGGTCCGAGCTACGGGGCTCTGGGGCGACTACTTCTCTAAGACAGACGGCTATGTCAAGGTCCTCTACGGAAAGCAAGGCGGTTCCACTCCTGTGATCTGGAACAATGACTTCCCCCACTGGAACTATAGGATTCAGTATGGAACAGTGGATTTGAAAAGTAAAGAGTGAGTTTTTTTCCATTTTTATGTTAAATAGTCTCTTGAGGGTTACTATGTATAGGCATCCTGTGCAAAGGAATAAGTGGAGCAACAAGATGTATGATAAGGGTGTTTTGGCCTCTGTGTCTTTGTCGGTGGGATCTCCAGGGTAGTTTCCAGTTTACTAATTATGCTCCCTATATTCTATAAAACCTTGTAAGAGTAAAAAAAAAATTTTTTTTTTTTTTAGAAAAACAATTACATTTAGCCAGCATTGTGAATATTTTGTGTATTACCACTGCTCTTACTTAGAGTGCTCTATCTCATTCACCCACTCTCTGTGTTCCCTAACAGAACCTTGCGCTTTGAGGTGTGGGACCGCGACAACAGATGGAACGATAACCTGCTAGGAAAGGGCTCCATTACCCCTCAAAGGGGCATGAACGTCAACCAAAGTTTCAAGTTGAAACACGGCACTCTTTATGTCTCACTGTCTGTGGTTTGCGGCCCCAGCCTTAAAGGAGCCTTCTGTGATCAGTATGCCCCCTCACCTGGGTCCCAGGGTAGGCTGAGTTACGTCCATGACTGGGACAGAGCGACAGAGACGTTACCCACCCTCTTCCAGGGTTCTCACAGGACCTTCCTGTGAACGGTGCCCCTCATGTTAATTTACTTACTTAATTATAATAATATAATAACATATGCCATTTGGCAGATGCTTTTATCCAAAAGGACTTACATATATTTTTAGAATATGTGACCCCAAGCGGGAATCAAACCGACAACCTCTAACCAATGCTCTTACCAGCTGAGCCTCATAGGACTATTTTCTCCTCTTCACTCTCTGTGGAGCATAAGGCCGCAACAACACATGCCATGCCAGACGGTCCTTTGCCGTTTTCTCTCTGCTTCACCTTTGTGACATGAGGCTAATGGTAAATCAGTTTTTTTTAAATGCATTAAATCGATAGGTCAACCAATTAGCTTGCGTTGACAAGCTCTGTCTTTCCTTTCCAAGGCGATAAAATGATTCATTGTTTCAGGGTTGCCTCTTACATTCATATATTTTTTCTTTCTGTCACAAAACTAAATTATTTCTCAATATTGACCTTTTTTTTGTGTATTTTTTGTTGCACAAATCTATGTAGTGTCTGATACATCCAAATAGTTGGGGTTTCAGTATTACTCGTATAACTGTGACACACAAAAAAAACTTATTGAAAGTAATGTGAAATGAGGGATTTTAGGTCTACTTGAGGCCTGCTTGAAGAGGAACATTACCCAAGTGCTTTTGCTGATTCATTACCACCCAGATGAAGTGGGTGAGACCACTGACTCTGGATGCGTCGCAAATGGCATCCTATTCCACTTCTAGTGCATTCCTTTGACCAGGGCCCATAGGGCTCTGGTCAAATGTAGTGCACTATATAGGGAATAGGGTTCCATTTGGGACTCATGCTCTGCATTAGACCAAGGTAACAGGAACATGACCACATTCCTCAATTGACATGACACTTGGCAATAGCTGAGAAAGCAAATGTGGCTTACATACAGTACGTCACTTACATTTAGTTTTCACTGTATTTATCATTTTTTTGTATGTTTATGTTCCTTTCCTTTCACATTTGTTTGCATTTTCTATTTTCTGCTTGTACTGTCATTCAATAAACTGAGTAGACCTATCGTGGTGTCAGTGATTATTTAACTACTCAATAATTTGATACCTGTGGGCTGAATCCTACCTGTGGGCTCAATTTACACGCGTCAACCCATACTTTCATGTAAACTATGTATTGGGGTCAATGGTAGATGTGTGTGTGTGTGTGTGTGTGTGTGTGTGTGTGTGTGTGTGTGTGTGTGTGTGTGTGTGTGTGTGTGTGTGTGTGTGTATATATATACTGTATACAGTGTGTCTGTATGCACGGTGGCAGAAAAAAGTATGTGAACCCTTTGGAATTACCTGGATTTTTGCATAAATTTTACATAAAATTCACAACAATAGTCACAACAATAGACAAACACAGTGTGATTAAACTAATAACACACAAATTATTGTATTTTTATTGTCTTGTCTATATTGAATACATATTTTAAACATTCACTGTGTAGGTTGGGAAAAGTATGCAAACCCCTAGGCCAATGACTCCAAAATCTAATTGGAGTCAGGAGTCAACTAACCTGGAGAAGAATCAATGAGACGAAATTGGAGATTTTGGGTAGAGCCACCCTGCCCCATTAAAAAACACTCACAAAGATCGAGTTTTCTATTCACAAGAAGCATTGCCTGATGTGAGCCATGCCTTGAACAAAAGAGATGTCAGAAGACCTAAGATTAAGAATTGTTGCCTTGCATAAAGCTAGAAGGGGTAACAAAAGTATCTCTCAAAGTCAGTCCACGGTAAGACAAACTGTCTATAAATGGAGAAAGTTCAGCACTGTTGCTACTCCTTCAAAAAAATGTTTTTTTTCCTTCATTGAGGTTAAGAAGAATCCTAGAGTGTCAGCTAAAGACTTACTCTGGAAGATGCTAACATCTCTGTTGACGAGTCTACAATACGTAAAACTAAACAAGAATGGTGTTCATGGGAGGACTCCATGGAAGAAGCCACTGCTGTCCAAAAAAAACATTGCTGCACGTCTGAAGTTCGCAAAAGAGCACCTGGATGTTCCACAGCGCTACTGGCAAAATGTTCTGTGGACAGATGAAACTAAAGTTGTGTTGTTTGGAAGGAACACACAACACTATGTGTTGGCTGGGCTCCCTGCCTGTGCCATTAAACCCCTACAACTCATCCAGAACGCCGCAGCCCGTCTGGTGTTCAACCTTCCCAAGTTCTCTCACGTCACCCCGCTCCTCCGCTCTCTCCACTGGCTTCCAGTTGAAGCTCGCATCCGCTACAAGACCATGGTGCTTGCCTACGGAGCTGTGAGGGGAACGGCACCTCAGTACCTCCAGGCTCTGATCAGGCCCTACACCCAAACAAGGGCACTGCGTTCATCCACCTCTGGCCTGCTCGCCTCCCTACCACTGAGGAAGTACAGTTCCCGCTCAGCCCAGTCAAAACTGTTCGCTGCTTTGGCCCCCCAATGGTGGAACAAACTCCCTCACGACGCCAGGACAGCGGAGTCAATCACCACCTTCCGGAGACACCTGAAACCCCACCTCTTTAAGGAATACCTAGGATAGGATGAAGTAATCCCTCTCACCCCCTTAAAAGATTTAGATGCACTACTGTTCCACTGGATGTCATATGGTGAATGCACCAATTTGTAAGTCGCTCTGGATAAGAGCATCTGCTAAATGACTTAAATGTAAATGTAATGTAAATGAGAAAAGAAGGCACCAGCACACCAACATCAAAACATCAGCACACCAACATCAAAACATCAGCACACCAACATCATCCGAACTGTAAACTATGGTCGAGGGAGCATCATGGTTTGGGGCTGCTTTGCTGTCTCAGGGCTTGGACAGCTTACTATCATCGACAGAAAAATGTATTCCCAAGTTTATCAAGACATTTTGCAGGAGAATGTAAGGCTATCTGTCCACCAATTGAAGCTCAACAGAAGTTAAGTGATACAACAGGACAACAACCCAAAAGACAGAAGTAAATCAGCAACAGAATGGCTTGAACAGAAGAAAATGTACCTTCTGGAGTGGCCCAGTCAGAGTCCTGACCTCAACCCGATTGAGATGCTGTGGCATGACTTCAAGAGAACAGTTCACACCAGATATCCCAAGAATATTGTGGAACTGAAACAGTTTTGTAAAGAGGAATGGTCCAAAATTCCTCCTGATAGTTGTGTGGGTCTGATCTGCATCTACTGAAAACGTTTGTTTGAAGTTATTGCTCCCAAAGGAGGGTCAACCTGTTATTAAATCCAAGGGTTCACATACTTTTCCCGACCTGCAGTGTGAATGTTTACACAGTGTGTTCAATAAAGACATGACACATTATAATTGCTTGTGTGTTATTAGTTTAAGCAGACTGTGTGTGTCTATTGTTGTGACTTAGATGAAGATCAGATAACATTTTATGACCACTATATATATGTTTGTATATTATTTTACTGCTCTAGGGATGTAATTATTGTTTGGATAACCTTATTTACTAATATGTATTGATTTTCTTTCTTTCTTTCTTTCTTTTTTTTCACTCTTTATGCAATGTAAAGTGAGTGCAGAGAACCCCGGAAGAAGAATTATCATTTAATTATCATTGTAAATTATTGTAATGTTTGTTTATGTGTCAATTAATCCCATAAGGGATGGGTTGCCAGTTGGTGATTTGTGATTTGATTTATAAAACTTTCCTTTCGGTAGCCATGAGAATTCAAGTTATTCATGGATACCAAGTTACAGTAGGATTTGGCCCTGTATTCCTTTACAGAGAAACTCAAATATTTCACATGTGGAAAATCACATGATTTTGTCTGAAATTTCACGTGAAATCATGCGAAAACACGTTTTTGGAACACTTCACATGTGATCAGGTTTTCACATGTGTAGTTTCATGATATCACGTTGCTTTACATATTGTCACATGTTATCACATCAACTTCACATAAGATCATGTGTTCACATGAAATTCATGTTGTTTTTCCATAAGGGTTTTGTGATGACAGTTTAGAATTCTAATTATAACGGCTGATTATTTGGAAAAGGATAATCACCCCTAAAGATGAATTCCTGGAGTGAACTGTTTTTACGACTTTTTGAAGGGAGCACTTAAACTGCCCGAGATATTTGGGGTGTATACGACAGGTATAATCTCTGACTTAACTTCCTCCAGATCATGTTTTTATTTATTTCAGTTGTAGGCCTTAACTCCGAGTCCTTTTCAGCAGGCCTGGTTTTGTGAGGACAGCTGGGAACTTGTTAGAAAGGAAAATAACAGGTTACCCAGTTACCCAGTTAAAACAGAACAATGTGCACAGTGGATTTCATTACTGTATCTATTTCAGCCTACTCAGACAAACTGAGCTGAGACAAACTGTGCCGAGCCAAGCCAAACTGTACTGGGCTGAACTGGTTACACATCCACCATAGTTACTGTAACTCTGCAGGACAATGTGAAAAGAAATTATCCGAGCCAGCGGGGTATA
This sequence comes from Oncorhynchus nerka, assembly GCF_034236695.1. Lineage (NCBI taxonomy): Eukaryota > Metazoa > Chordata > Actinopteri > Salmoniformes > Salmonidae > Oncorhynchus > Oncorhynchus nerka. Next base: position 9,069,536 of record NC_088421.1, read on the forward strand.
GTTCAGGTCGCCCCTATAGTGTGTATTAGGCATATGTGACATGTAATGACTATCAGGGTCTCCTTCAGGATATAACCCCTTTTTAGTGAGATGGACCCCCACTCTATTGGCTATGTTTTAAACCTGCCTCATCTCTGCTTTTTTCTTTCTACTCTATGCCAGCTAAATGGAAGACATCAAGGTGGGTTATACAGTACAAGACAGTTCATCACTGGCCATTCTGCCACTTCCAAGGAAATGAGAGTAGAGCGTGAGTTCATCACAATCATAAAATTCTTATTTGAAATGAATCTGCACCTTGGCCCAATTTATTAACTATCTTACTGGATATAAGACGTCACTGCATAACATAGGTACTGATTCATTGGTAGATAGTATATGTTTATCCTTTGAATTTCTAACGTGTAAATATTGGTAGCCTAACAACTTCGGTCTAACCTCAGTACCTGTTACTGTAATTAAAACTGAGAAGTATTTCAGATAGTACTGGACCATGCCAAGCCACAGGTTGGGTTATCTGGGCTAGACGAAAAGGATTCCACTGAATGAGGACATCGTGTGCATTATTAGGACATGAAGTCCATACATTGCCTTGAATACAGGCATTGAATAATGTTAGGAGCTCTTATTGATTCTTCTTTGCAGTAGGCTATGCTCAAACAGTCAGGGGCCATTCAGGGATACTGTCAATGTGGAATGTGAGTGCACAACTCTGATCAATTGAGTCAACATGTGAGGAAATGGAATTGTAACATGAGGTTGAAGACAATATTCATGTTATGTTTAGTAATATGACTCCTTCTGTTGGTTTGGGGAGAAAGGCCACTGAATACGGTATACAATAAGATAACTTTGACACAAGATGTAGACTCATAAAGAAATCTAACATGGTAGCCTATTCTAATTGAATTAAACAAAGAAATGTCGAAACAACTTTGATGTCATTTGCCTCAGGTTATAGGCTATTAGAACGCAGGTCTAGATGTATAACAATCGAATAACTTTTACTTTTTTTTTTACCTTATACAATTTTGTTACGGTTTTCAAAATCTAGGCCTATCAGTAAAATAGTCGGCATTAGCCTAATATTAAAACAGAAAGTAAAGTCTGATATTGAATTCTCTAAATCATTAGGCTACATTGCCTTTTAGTCTACAGCTGACTTCTGTTCCAGTCATTATGATGGCGTGTGCCAGTTTGTGGTGGACAGCTCATAAATAGAGCTCTTGTGCATTGAAGTGGATGGCTTCCGATAATTAAAAAAAAACGTGTTTAATGGGGGTAACATCACCTCATCCTCTGATTATCTCACTTCCTTCTGCCTGCCACTATAGACCACCCTGAGCCCCTTGAGGAAACCGCTCCTTTGGGAAGGGGGGCTGGGGTTTCCGTTGCCCTACCCAGTCTCCATGCACGTGGATTGAATTCCACCAAATGATTTTAATTCACCTAAAACAAACTACAGTTCACTGGTTGGCTTGGAGCGCCGACCGATTACGCGCTGCGGATAGACACCGAAGGGAAAAAGGGCGGAGGGGGAGGGATAGCAGGTAAAGTGTTAGAGATGGAGAGAGGGAGACCGCGCGTGCGCACAGAGTTCCATCCCTCCGCATCGCTTCTTTTTTCATCCTTTTTTTTTTTTGCAGCATCAGTACCGCGCTCGTATCGCATTCGTTTGCTGGAGTCGGAGCGCGCTGCGGGGCGACACTGCACCGCCAAGGAGGACGCACAAGCACGGTAGAGGGGGGACTAGAGAAAAGGGAAAAAGGCAGAGAAGGTAGCTAACAGGGGAGACTCATAAGCTATCCCCTCATTTGAATACTAGAAGAAAATATCAAATTGTCGGACCTTTGGACATAAGAAGACAACGAGGCGGAAAAACCCAGGCGATTATATTTTAGCCAGCACGGCGGGGAAACAATGAAGGATCGTACACAAGAACTACGAAGTGTAAGCTTACATATTTATACTATTCCTGCCCTCTTCCCTTGGTTCCACACTCTCCTCCCTTCCGAATCCTCAGCGCAATCGGGCGTCAGCGTCTGACATCTCCTTGCTGAGCGCTACTTCACCGCAAACATAACAAATATGTGAGGTTTCGGTTCTTACCAAAAATACAGAGGCGGATATCTTTAGGCTATTCATTTATATTTTACGCATTCGAATGTGTCTTCCCATCAGTGTCAATAGCCTAGTGTTGCCCGCATGCGTGCACTGATGATCATACACGTAATATGAGCAGGATAAAATATGACTTCTCTATTAATGGTCCGTTAAAATGCAGTGATTTGAGAAAATAGTATAGGGCTATTAGCATTACAGGCAGGCAGACAGACAATAATATAAAACAAACACATCTACCATAGATAGTCTCCTGCTAGAAATCACCCAAATCAATATAAGCTTATGAATTCTTATTGCTGGCTAATATGGATGGACAGCTACCCTTAACAGTGGTAAAATACAGTGGATGAAAGCTATCATAGCCCATAGTCCTCCTAGCCAAGCAATCCCTGCAAACACCGTTAACGATTGTTCTTCAACCCTTGGTAGAACGAAATATTTGTTCAGAATTACCTCGGCAGATCGGATTGACCTTTTTCTAGATAGTTGATGGAGAGAGCGTTTTATATGAGTAGGACGGGGTCGAATAAAGTGGGGGTGGGGGGTCATATGAGATTGTACATTTTGTTATAACTGGCCTCTACAATGGGGTATAGTTTACACTATTCCTTGTATTAGACTCAAATTCAATCAAGGAGGACAGAATTGTAGCTCTCTCCCAACTATGCGTCTGTAAGGTTCAATTGGGTTTGCTTTGGCGACACCATGCTATGGCAGGATCTGCACCAGGGTTTCATTTTTTTCCTGCATTGGAAAACCACATTCATACCGGTTTACAACACATTCGGTGACTAGATATATGCCATGAGGATAGCCACTGTCATATGTTTGTGCAATTTGTCTGTCTAGGTTTAATTGAAAAACAAGGCAATAAAATCGATATGAGGCCCGAAGCACGCATGGCATTTTTGGCGTAGCCCAACCTACAACCGCTGGAGATCAATAAAATATCAGAGGAAACGCCTGGACTCACTGCCGCTCTGCACGTTTATCTAAAGCGTGTGTGTGCGTGTGCGTGTGTGTGAGTGCCTGTGTGTGATTATTATATCCAAATGTAGAGCCAATACAGGCTATACTGCTGTGAACATTATAGCACATGATTGGGATTGTGCCACTGTTCCTGAGATAGCCCATGGTCAGCGGATTCACCTTGCATGAATTCTGTGCCCCCTCCTGTGCCTTCCCACTGAAACGCTGAACACAGCTAGATCCATACTCAGTCAGACACTAGGCACTTGCCTCACTGCCCACTGTAGATTCAACGAGACTAGGCTACAGAAATCTCTCGGCTATGATGCTTACATGTCCAAACGAACCATAAGAGCGTTTATTAGACGTGTTCATTTTGTAGATTACCCTTCTCTCTGAGACGGATTTTCGTTATTTATTTACCTGTAATTTATGGTTTTGTACCCCCTACCCCACCCCACCCCACCTACCCGAAATAATGGATGCCATCTGAAGTGAAATTGATAAATAATCACTACCGTCAGTCTAAGTTCTATGAAAATAATATTGTTGATGTTATATTGTAATGATCGAATATCACGTAATTCTGGCAACAGATGTTATATGATTGGGTAATAATGACATTTTATGTAATCGTCAACATCACAGTGACGTATACGTTGCGCGCTACATCGTCCTACTCTGAGCAAGCCCTGTCTGCACGGGTTTTACCGAATGTGCTACATGTGTGAGTGAGCAAAAGATTGGCCGGCTATATTTACCATGTCTATACCGACTATTCCGGTGTAATCCAAAGAGACGGCTGATAGACCTTCGATTGAGGGTGCGCTCGTGCGTTGCTGCACAATATCTGTACCAATTGTATTGATTATAAACTGGGTATTACGGGTAGGGATTGCTAAGAAGGGACATAATCGAAGCTCAATCGCACTATGTATCATATACCTAAAATGAAACTGAAACCTTGAGCCAAATTCTGGTGGTTGAAAAGGCACAGGCATAGTTTTCTTATTCTAAAACATATTTCTACGCATTATAGGCTACAGATGTCATAACATTAATATTGCTTTCTTTCATTGACACACACACACATTATTGATTTGTTCTCCCAATACCAAAATATATCACTCACCCAATGTCCTTAATATTTCTGCATGATGACACAATACATTTATTCAGTGCAAAATTGTGTGTGTGCATTTTTATTTTTATTGGTTATATGGCTGGATTTCGACAGGCACCCCAATTCTGATATATTGTTTTTTTTTACCACTTATTGGTCTTCTGACCAATTACATCATATCTTTTCATGTCAGATCTTTCTCAGAGCTGATCTGATTAGTCAAACGACTAATTAGTGAAATATCATAATTGGGCTGCCTTTCTTAATGCAGCCAAAGTGTCATTTTAGTTGCAAAGTGGATACTCTTCTGGACTGTTTTATGTATAGGCCTATAGCATTGCCAACTGCTCTCATATTGGTAGTCTATAGAGCATTATGTCATTTATACTGTCTTGAATATCAGTAACATTTACTTATGGCCTTGACTGGCAGAGCCATACATTCAATACATGCATCCAATTTGTACCTACTGGGTAAGCTTATTTATAACAGGTTTATAACATATCAGTGACATAATGGTGTCCAATGCAGAATTAGCTAAACATTCTGTTATTCCAGTTACTGTATATTTTGTGTCGTTTTGCTTAAAACTTTGTGTGCCTCGATTCCCTGTGTTGCTTTATTTAGCCCCACATGTATTTAGCGTTCATATTCACCACATGTATTTAGCGTTCATATTCACCACATGTATTTAGCGTTCATATTCACCACAGGTATTTAGCGTTCATATTCACCACAGGTATTTAGCGTTCATATTCACCACAGGTATTTAGCGTTCATATTCACCACAGGTATTTAGCATTCATATTCACCACATTTATTTAGCGTTCATATTCACCACAGGTATTTAGCGTTCATATTCACCACAGGTATTTAGCGTTCAATATTCACCACAGGTATTTAGCGTTCATATTCACCACAGGTATTTAGCGTTCATATTCACCACAGGTATTTAGCGTTCATATTCACCACAGGTATTTAGCGTTCATATTCACCACAGGTATTTAGCGTTCATATTCACCACAGGTATTTAGCGTTCATATTCACCACAGGTATTTAGCGTTCATATTCACCACAGGTATTTAGTGTTCATATTCACCACAGGTATTTAGCATTCATATTCACCACAGGTATTTAGCGTTCATATTCACCACATGTATGCCATGACGGAAGTTTAAGAGTGAGAAAAACAGCATTCACCTCCCTACCATGCAATGTGTCCCAGATAAACAGGGATTCTAGTAAGACACAAGCTGGAACTCCCTGATTGCGCCAGAGGAAAGGACTGTTTGACTTCCGTCTCCGGCCTAGACAGCACACCTTTATTTGCATTGACAGGCTTTTTCCTGTAGAGTTCTGTGGTAATGTATATAAAGTGCCGTCAGAAAGCATTCACATCCCTTTACTTTTTCCACATTTAGTTGTTTTACAGCCTACATTAAAAATGGATTACATTTAGATTTTGTGTCATTGATCTACACACAATACCCCATAATGTCAAAGTGGAATTTTGTTTGTAGAACATTTTAGAAATGTGTAAAAAAAAATGTCTGGAGTCAATAAGTATTCACACATCTGTAAGGTCCTTCAATCGAGGAGTGAATTTCAAGCACAGATTTCCAATGCCTCGCAAAGAAGGGCACCGAATGGTAGTGTAAAAAACAACATCTGAGCTGAATATCCCCTTGAGGTGAAGTCATTTATTAGGCTTTGGATGGTGTATCAATACACCCAGTCACTACAAAGATACAGGCGTCCTTCCTAACTCAGTTGCCGGAGAGGAATGAAACTGCTCAGGGATTTCACCATGAGGTCAATGGGGATTTTAAAACAGCTACAGTGTTTAATGGTTATGATATGAGAAAAATTAGGATGGATCAACAACATTGTTGTTACTGTACTCCACAATACTAACCTAAATGACAGAGTGAAAAGAAGGAAGCCTGTATAGAATACAAATATCATTTGCAACAAGGTACTTAAGTAATACTGCAAAAAATGTGGCAAAGAAATTAGCTTTTTGTCCTGAATTCAATGTCTGGTGCAAATTCAACACAACACATCACTGAGTACCATTCTTCATATTTTCAAGCATGGTGGTGGCAGCATCATGTTATGGGTATGCTTGTCATCGGCAAGCACTACAGAGTTTTTTAGAATAAAAATAAATTGAATATAGCTAAGTACAGGCAAAATCTTAGAGGAAAATCTGGTTCAGTCTTCTTTCCAACAGACAATGGGAGACGAATCCACCTTTCAGTAGGACAATTACCTAAAACACAAGGCCAAATCTACACTGGAGTTGCTTACCAAGATGACATCAAATGTTCCTTAGTGGCCTATTTACAATGTTGACTTAAATCGGGCTTGAAAATCTATGGCAAGACTTGAAAATGGCTTTCTAGCAATGATCAACAACCAACTTGACAGAGCTTGAAGAATTAAAAAAATTATAATGTGCAAATATTGTACAACCCAGGTGTGCAAAGCTCTTAGAGACTTACCCAGAAGGACTCACACTGTCAAAGGGGGTTCTAACATGTATCGTCTCAGGGGGATGAATACTTATCTAATTCAGATATATTAGTGTTTTATTTTTCATACATTTTTCATAAATGCTAGAATATTTCTTCCACTTTGACATTACAGAGTATTTTGTGTAGATCGTCGACCAAAAATGTTAATTCCACTTTCTAACACAACAAACTATGGAAAAAGTCAAAGTGGGTGTGAATACTTTTTGAAGGAACTGTATATTGAAACATTCACCTGTACAAACATGTCCCACACATCTACGTTAGCAACACATTTAGCTCAGATTATACAGTACCATACTTAAATGTTGCAAAACATTGTTATTGCAGTGATATAACAATGAAACAACTTTAAGATTACATTGTTTGTATTTTTATCAAGGCTGTTGAGAATAAGGCTGGAAGAGGAGACATTTATAGCCATCTATTCTGAATCAAAAGCCTATGTTTATTGACAATCCATCATTGAAATGGATACAAGCAAACACAGATAGCAGCTGATGAACGAGTGAACCTTCTATAACCTTTTGACCTTTGACAACAAGGGTTAATTAAGGTTCCCTCAGCACAAAATGATACTAAAGCTAATAGGGCTAACATGGTGTAATGATAGTAGAATACAAATGATAGCAAAGCACAATTTGCCAGCTGTAATAAAGATTATGCCACATGAAATTTGCGATATATCTTGCCTCTATTGTGCCTTAAGCTGTCATTGAGTCAAGGGCATGGCACAAGGGCATGGCACAAACCACCACTTAAAAAACGCAGAGCAGAACTGTGTACAGGGGAGTGGACAGAGACACTAGCGTATTATACACGCTGAATGAGGTTTGGTCAAAGTGTATGACTGAATTCTGTTGGATGTACTTCAGAAATGATCATATTTAGGTAAATAACGGCATGTTAAAATCTATGTGGGGGAAGTTCTGTCTCAAAGCCATGGCCTAGCAGTTCTGCTGTACTGAATGCATTTGACATATTTGCATCTATTTGTAGCGGCTTTTGTAAAGGATTTTATTGGCACATTTGAAGTTAAAATGTTCCTCTACTTTTAATGTTGTCTTTTATTTGAAGTATGCATCTTTTATGTTACACAATTCCACATTAGGACATTTCTATAAAGTTTCTAGGAGACAGTAATCCTAACTGACCCTAAAATGTCAACATGCTCACTGCTAAACAAATGATATCAGAGACCTCAGTGGCGATTTGCATGTGATGCAGTTAGTAGATGTATAGGCTATCATTACCCCCCCCCCCCCCCCCCAACACATTGTTTGAAATTATTCTTATCTTTAAGTGGATTTTTTTCAAAAGGAATGGGGTCACAAAATGTTTCGCAGAGCATCTCCATTTGATGGCCATTCAATAGTCACTCCCCATGAGTGATTACCGCAGCTAGTAATACATTATGTATGAGCACCACCCCTGACTACATGCCACATCAATGTAGTAGCAGATTGCACCAGAGAATACTGGTCGCTCCGTGTTGAGTATTTTCCTTAAGGCATGATGCTTTGTGGATGGAGAGTAGATTCCAGGAGAGGTCAAGGATGTGCATTATCTATTCTAAAGTTGTGTTTGTATCAAACGGTGAGTCATAACGGCAGCCATGTTGGAAATGAATGACCCAGGAAAAGCCAGAGTTTCCTGGTTTAGCCTAAAGTCTAGCTCGTCTGTGGTAGAGTGGGGGATGATGTGGGACGGGCGCAGTGTTCTGAGAGGTCATATGCAACCAAGGGCAGAGACAGCCACTATATTTAAAAACCACAGTGCTTTTCAGTGGTACACACAATACAAACACAAACCTAGAACTACCGGTAGATAGGTCCTAAATTGTATTTATTCCCCAATAAACAAGGTTGCGCAGACCCAAGCTGAATGAGTTATGTGTGTTTTGAGTCCTCCAAAGTCATTTAAGCAGAGGGATCTTATTTGCACTCTGTCAACCCAAAAAGTAATTAAGCCTGAAATTGTAGTCGTGGAGACACAAAAGTTCAACAATGTAGTAAAAAAAATGCTAATCGGGATTAAATAGCAGGAGGGAATGTGACGGATTTCTTGCAGCTAGACGTCTTTCATCTGACCGAGGGATCGGTTTTCCAACTGGTACTTACAGACTGGTACATGTGCCCTTGACGTGGTGGACACATTAGACAGTACAAATACCCCTCCGAGGCATGTTTTAGCATCTAAATTCCTCTCAATGGCAATGAACTGGACAATGGAGGGAGAAATCACTTGAGGTGGACAACAAATATCCTTTTCTCTGAGTGTAGTATGTATTTTGTGTGGATTGGGTTTGGAGGTATGGTTATAGGCTAACCCTAGTCTAGTAGGCTTAGGGTACTCAGGAACAGCCTCGGTCTCTGTCTTTGAGTCTTACTCACCTCACACTGGTGAATCTGTCACATGTTGTTTATCTGTTATATAGAAACTACCTGGATGTCTGCCCCGCCTTTTTGTGATATAGTTAAGTTTACCTCAGTACAGCTAGTCATTTCTCCCAGGTGTTATAACTTCAAATGAGTTCCAGAAAGTCCAAAAACCATCTGATAATTCCTACTCCACTTTTACTCAATTGTTTTTACTATGTGCTATATAAAGAATAGCTTGCATTTTTAAAATGTCAACGTAGGTTAAAGAAAGACATGCTGACTGGCCATTCCAGGCCAGACCACTTACTCCCGTCAACAATTTTAGCCACTAAATTAACACGCTGAATAATTACTTTCACTCTGGCATCCATCCTACTTTTGTGAGAATTCTGTGTCCGACTGTGCCCATACAAGTCAGAGGAGTAGCGGGTTGATCAGTCAGATGAGATCATGTGGCTGTCTAGCGGAATTCTGTTCATAGCCTACCTCACATCCTAAAGCTAAACACAGGTGGAAGTGAGATCACCACCAACCACATGGAGCCGTCTCCGGATGCGTACAATGTCGTACAGTTGGAATTGATTGTGACTCACACTCCTTTAAGTAATAAGACGTTCCAAGGACTATCATTCTGTCGTTCAAGCTCTGTAGAATGTAAATCTCTTTGTATATTGAATGCCCATGATCATTCAAGTCCGTTTTTGTACGTTTTGAAACACGGAATCCGAAGTGTTGTGTATGCCAACTCTTTGCCACAAATGCAGACTTTAATTGAACATTTTACACTTGTGAAAATGGACCTATATGGATAGGGATGTATTGAAATGTTTCTTACGGAAGAAATATGAATATGTATAAGCATGGCTGCCATTGAAAGGGTTTGCAAAATGTAATTATGGGAAAATTATTAGACCAAAGCTTAGGACACAACAGTTCACCTGACATAAGACTGAATCCAAACATTACACTATTGATTTTATGTACATTTTACATTTACTGACATTTTTGCCGCGTTTGTTGATAACAACATCAGAAAATACTCTGAATACATTCAGTAACATGATAAGAATGTTCCTGGAGAATGTGGGGTAGGTGCAACATAAGATTACAAGGGTTCGAGTGAGCGGACTAACTTGTGTATTCAAGTGGCCACACTCCTCTTCAAAGTGTGCACAGTTACTAAGTCAATTCAATGCACTTCAATGACTCAAAGAAGAGTTGTCAACTATAAAGTGCTTTTTTTGAGCTCTCCTAGCTGTGCCGTTGAGGAACTAGAGCAAAGTACAATTGTAGTTGTTCTGATTGGAAAACAACCCTGCATCCCAGCCATCACACAATTACTGTTGTTTACACAATCCAAAAACATCCCATTATAAATCACAATCTGGGTCAGGTGGGCATCATTTGAAAGCTTGTTCTATTGCCAAGCTAGACTAGATACGTTATAAAATACTATCTTACCGTGTAGGGCTTTCATAAGGCAACTCAGCGAAACAGACTGTAACTTTGGTGCGCATATGCTCTTGAATAAAAAGGGTTCATCAGTTGTCCCAATAGGAGACCCTTTGAAGAACCCTTTTGGTTCCAGGTAGAACCCTATTGGGTTCCATGTATGATCCTTTCCCCAGAGGGTTCTACATGGAACCCAAAAAAATAGAACCAAAAAGGGTTCTACCTGGAACCAAAAAGGGTTCTCCTATGGGGACAGCCCCAAAAAACTTTTGGAACCTTTTTTTCTTTGAGTGTAGAAAGAAGTCGTGTGCATTCAGGTGTGTGTTCCGCCTTAACTTTTCTTCACAATAGACAAACATAGGCTCATTCTGTTCAGAACAACACGGGGTATAACATCATGTCATCTTGTAACTGTACATCAAACATAGTGATCAAAAACGTTGACACTGTATGTGACATGAGTTTTATGATTATGGAAATGTGAAGTGGACTCACAGGTGTTTGGCTTGCTTGTATGACATCAAAACAGTATCCATTATAATCCTCAATGTCTCATCTTTCTAAATACACAGAGTCCTCTTAATTTAAAGCATTTCCCTTACTTAGACAACAAAACATCTGCAAAAGTTTCAACTAGAGACGGGGGTAGTTCAGAACGGCTGTCAGTCAAAACCCATACAGCGCTGTGAAGCTTAGAGCAAGAGCTCCGATGTAATTTATAGCATGTTACTGTACAGCTACTTTGTTTCAATTTAGGAGCTTATCAGTGCCCAAATCTGCAATTTTCAATCCTGAGTGTGATTGTAAAGGACTACATCATGTGATATGGTTTTAATCTAACATCTTTAAATGACTCAGCACAATGGTAGGACAAAGGAAGGACAAGAGTTCAGCAGCAACATGCCCCTTAAGGACCACTATGTTGGGGAGATGTTATTGAAGTTTGATTATCACCTGCTCTCTCAGTTTTCATGGTCACCATGTTATCGGCGCAGAATATTATTGCTCGGGGAATTTTGTCTTGGAAACAATCTAGGAATGTCAGATGGTCTGATTGTGTTGTATGATCTTTTAGAGGTCAGAGTTTTGCCATTTTTGGGGGCGAGGAGATACAACGTCGGTTTGGATTGTGAAGGGTAAATGTCAGATCTATTTACTACACTGTGGAGCAATCATACACCCTGATGACAAACACATTTAAAAGGTGCTCCCAGATGTATCAATCCACCCACTAAAGTGAGTAAAATAGTTTTACAACAGAAGAACAAAACGTTTATATGATCGATTTAGATTGATGTACTGTGTATTTGACATCCTCAAGAACCCATGCCTGCAGGTAGCCTAACTATCGATAAAGCTACAGACTACAGTACATGAATAAGTTAAGCACTTAAAGCATTTTGATGGGTGAGAAGCTACTTATGGCTGATGTAAAGCCCTCATGGTACCCTTTTACTTAGAAACCATACTATAACAACATTGTAATTGCTGACAAGGAAATAATCAAACAACAATTGAATCCTGCGTTTAGGGAGGAAATCCAGGGCTGATAGTACCATTATAACTGTACAATCAAATCCTGATATGAGAAACAGCTTTGAATGTATTTGTCCATACTGTCACTTTCATTCCGAATATCCATCCTCATTTGTGTGTCTATTTTTCTAAAAGATGGCATCACTGGTTCTATCGGCACAATGCCCCTCGCATCCTTAAATTACCTAGTTTACAAATATTGCTGATCTCACATTGGTATGGTGGTAGTAGCGGTACGCTTTGAATCTCCCACATTACATAATAAGTTGTAGCCATTGAATTTTAGTCTGGACATAACTATGTAAATTACAATGAAACAGCCTTCAGATGCTATACTTAAGTGGGTAAGCTCATTTACATATAGTTCAGACTGTTCTTTTAGGTGTAAGTCGAATATGTAATTGATCACCCACTTCCTGTTTCATTCATGAGGCGAGGGATGGAAGGAGGGAGGGGAGGTGAGGAAATATGCAGCTCACTGCTCCCTATAACGTCTTCTGCAAGGGGATTTGGCAACAGAAAACCAATCAATCAATTAGTCAATACAGCTTAATCTTCCTAATTGGGTATTTGCTTTTAACACAAGGGAAGAATTGGTGACACTTTACTGTAGGTGTCCTTATGTATACATTCATAAAGCCTTTATAACTATATAACACATTATAGCATTTGTCATAAGCTGTTACAAGTAGTTTTAAATTATGAGTAACAAATAAGATTTTATACCAACCTCTGTGCCACATTATTACATTGAATGGAATGATGGGCATCATAACCGTGTCATTTGCCGTTATAGAGTGTGCACAGACACCTTAAGTAACGTGACATTCATTTGAGGTCTTATAAAACAGTTATGAATGTGATTATACCACAGGATGAGTTGAGAGCATCACAACTTTGTACCATTCAAAGGATTTTAAAAACATGGGCAAATGGGAGCACAGATGTACTTAGGATTTTTTTTATTTGGATGAGACAATAAACTGCTGAGTTGTACAAGTTGGACCACGTCCACATATAAAAAAGGACACATTATAATACCAACAACTTGCCCCCCCCCCCCCAAAAAAAAATGAAACAGAAGCTAAAAAATGTTACAACAAAATCAAGGTTTCTGGGGCACAACAGGATTTGTGACAGCTGTGAAAAAAGGAAGATGAGCTACAATACAAATGACAGCTATATTATAAAGGAGATTGGTAATTAGTCAGGCGGTTAGCTAGCTAACTAAGTAGTTGATGGTGCAACTGCAACATGTAACTCTCCAGGAACAGAGTTGGAGAGCCATGCTTCTCACAATCCAAATATTTTCTGTAGCTAGCTAGCCGCAGACGTGGGGCCACGACATGAGAACAAGCAGCCCCACTTTGCCCCTATCTATGCATAGCTAGATAGTTAGCTAGCTAGCTTGCTAGCTACCGGAGGAATTTCAAATTATGAAGCAAATTTTGCAGCACATCACACGATACATCCTCTTTCAGTACACTTTAGACACAATTAGTTTGTAATTGAATCGTTTCTCATGTGTTGTTGTTCTGTTTTTAAGTCTTCCGATTTCAGAGATATGACACGCTGACACGAGCTGAAGCTAAATAACTTTTCATAGGATCTGCAAACTGTCTTCTTCTTCGTGTGCTTTTCCGGCAGACTAGACGCTTTGTTGTGAATTGCTGCTTTTCACAGTTCAGAAAGTGCATTGACCATTTGTTCGCAAAAAAAAATAAAAAAGGAAATGGGGAAAAAGGAAATTGCACCACCATCTAACCCTACATACATACCACTATTCCCACCACACCTTTCCACTACAATTGCCCTAACAGATCATACGCTGGAACCCCTTCTCTCAAAACCCCCTGTAGTTCTTCTGCATTAAAATCTATGACACCCAAAAACTCTACTGCTGCTACTACCAATTCAATCTTCTGGGATTCCTTTTCCATCTGTGCGGTACAATTAATGACCATTGCAATAAACACCAAGAAGCCAACTTTAATAAAGCGCAAACTGTTTGGGTCACTCTGTACTGGCCTACTACCTAATACTCTCAGGCTCCCTCACCCTTTACCCACAATCCTCTACTTTCCTCACTGCCTCAGCATATAACACTTTCTGCACTACCCTCACCCTGGAAACTTAAAAAAGGTCTCACTCGCACAGTGTACATTTCTAATCTCCAGCTACATGGCCACCCCCCACAATTGAAGCACTCCACTTTGTCTCATGTCCACCTGCACACTTCTCACACCTTGGAATCTCCCTCCTACATACTGCTGCATCATGACCATAAACTTGGCACCGAAACACTGTGGTGTGTTCAGAACAAAAGGTCTCATGGGATAACTTATATACTCTAGCATGACTTTATCCGGAAAACACTCTGCATCTCCTCAGTCTCGTGCTCGCCACTGAGTCTGTGTTGTGCCAAACGGCGTGCATCGCAGACACAGGGGATCCTCAACTTCAGTGGATCTACTTGAACACTCAGGGAGATCACTCCTTTGGGAAGAAAACACACAAACAATCAACACATGTCCACTTCTGGATACTTTGACCGAATTTACAGAACCCAACTCCTTCTTCACCCAACCTGATACTGTCACATTTCAGGTTTGACCTAAATGCAGACAGTGTCGTAGAAACAAAAGTTTATTTCTAATACAGGGGCAGGCAAACGACAGGTCAAGGCAGGCAGGGGTCAATAATCCATAGAGGGTGCAAAGGGTCCAGAATGACAGGCAGTCTCAGGGTCAGGGCAGGCAGGGGTCAATAATCCAGTTAGGTGGGGCAAGGTACAGACCGGCAGGCCGGCTCAGGGTCAGGGCAGGCAGAACGGTCAAAACAGGGAAGGACTAGAAAACAAGAGCAAGAAACAGGCAGGAGCAGGGGAACAAACGCCGGTAGATTTCACAAACAAAACGAACTGGCAACAGGAGACAAAGGGCTGTGAGACATGGATTATCTCTGGACACATGAATGGTGGGATGTATACGAAGGGTACGGGGCAACAGAAGACGAACAGCAGAGGGGCTAATGACTTAGGAGATGGGAAACGGGCTGGCCGCTGGACTGGGGGTGGAACCCGGAGGCCAGGCTGGCCGACAACCTAATGAGGGTGCAGAACGCCTTCCAAAACCAGGATGAGAACTGAGGACACCGGTCGGAGACCATGTCAACTGGTAGTCCATGGATCCGGAAGACATGCTGCACCATGAGCTGGGCCATCTCTTTGGCAGAGGGTAGCTTGGGGAGAGGAATGAAGTGAGCGGCTTTGGAAAACCAGTCCACAACGGTCAGGATGGCGGTGTTGCCATCCGACGGGGGGGAGACCTGTGACAAAGTCCAGGGAGATGTGAGATCAGGGACAGTGAGGGACCGGCAGAGGTAGGAGGAGACCAGCCGGAACTTGCAGAGGAGTCTTGTTCTGTGCACAGACCGGGCAAACAGCGACAAATGTGGAGACATCAGTAACCATGGTAGGCCACCAAAAACGTTGTCACAGAAAAGCCAGGGTCCAACGGGAGCCCTTGTGGCAGGAAAGCCTGGAGGATGCTCTCAGGTTCCAAGGTAGTTGTCGTGGGGCTATAGCAATAAAAACACAAGTTATTGTGAAGTGGAAACGGCTCAGCCGTGAAGTGGTAGACCACACAAGCTCACAGAACGGGACTGCCAAGTACTGAAGCGCGTAACGCGTAAACATCATCTGTCCTTGGTTGCAACACTACCGGATTCCAAACTGTTCATCAGGAGCTTCATGAAATGGGTTTCCATGGCCGAGCAGCCGCACACAAGCCTAAGATCACCATGCGCAATGCCAAGCGTCAGCTGGAGTGGAGTCAAATTTGCCGCCATTGAACTCTGGGGCAGTGGAAACGTGTTCTCTGGAGTAATGAATCACGCTTCCCCATCTGGCTATCTGACGGACGAATCTGGGTTTGGCGGATGCCAGGTGAACTCTACCTGCCCCAACGCATAGTGCCAACTGTAAAGTTTGGTGGAGGTGGAATAATGGTCTATGGCTGTTATTCATGGTTCGGGCTAGGCCCCTTAGTTCCAGTGAAGGGAAATCTTAACACTACAGCGTACAACGACATTCTAGATGATTCTGTGGTAACAGTTAGGGGAAGGCCCTTTCCTGTTTCAGCATGACAATGCCCTCATGCACAAAGCGAGGTCCATACAGAAATGGTTTGTTGAGATCGGTGTGGAAGAACTTGACTGGCTTGCACAGAGCCCTGACCTCAACCCCATCTAACACCTTTGGGATGAGTTGGAACACTGACTGCGAGCCAGGCTTAGTCACTCAACATCAGTGCCCAACCTCACTAATGCTCTTGTGGCTGAATGGAAGCAAGTCCCTGCAGCAATGTTCCAACATCTAGTGGAAAGCCGTCCCATAAGAGTGGGGACCATCTCCATTATAATGCTAGGATAGGGAGAAGCCCCGTATCCACATCGACGGGACAGTAGTGGAGAAGGTGGAAAGTTAAGTCGCTCGGCGTACACATCACGGACAAACTGAAATGGTCCAACCAGACATGAGACATCGTGGTGAAGAAGGCGCAAATCTAGCAGGAAAGTCTAAATGGAATCCTTGGGATGTCCTAAATCTGATGTCACCCCATTGAACTATACATTTTAAACGGTTAAGGTAAGGGTTAAGGTTAGGTTAGAGGTAAGGGTAGGGGTTAAGGTTAAGGTTAGGATTTAGCGTAGGGATGTCCCAAGGATACTTGATATCACTAACCCTAATCAAGCCACAGCACATAACATGGTTAATAGCTAATGACATTAATTCAATTGTGTAAAATAATGTGTATTAAGATGAAAACGTTATTGCGTTTAAATTGTGAAAGAGGATGTTAACGTGCAATGTGCTACAGAGTATGTTTTTATTTATTTCCACCAGTAGCTAGTGAAGTTAACTTGCTAGTGCGGACAGATTAGATAGTAAGCTATCTAGCCATCGGAGGGTCAACGAAATGTTGCAGTTGCAACATCAACTAATTAGCTAGCTAGATACCTGCCTAACTAGCCATTGTTACTGTAGCCTGCACATCTTCCTTTTTCACACCTGTCACTAATCCTGGTGTGCTCCAGCAACCTTGATGTTGTAAAATTATATTTGCTTCCGTTTTATTAGAACATTCTTGTGTTTTGGCAAGTTGTTGGTATTATGTTTCTTTTTGAAATTTCTATATATAACAAAAATGTATCATCCTAAATACATCTGTGCTCCCATTTGCCATAGTTTCTTGGAGGTCCTTTGAATGGTAACGCTTGGTGATTCTCAATTTATCCTGTGGAGCAGCCACATTCATAACTGTTTTATAACAGCTCGAATGAAGCTCACTTTACTTAAGGTGTCTGTGAACACGCTATAACGCCATTCAATGTAACAATGTGACACAGAGGTTAGTAAATGACATAACACCCTGTAATATCATCTGGTATGTAGACTCTTATGAAGCATGTAATAACATATGACAGAAGTGGTCATGCAGTTGTTATTAACAGTTGACATTAGAGCATATGACAACAGGATGAAGTATTAATCTAGATAGACACTAGTTCCTAGGCTACGTGATGCGAGATCATTTAAAACACGCAATCACAGATTTGTTAAATCCTCCCATCATTCACCGTTTTATATATTGATTACATGGCTCATTGAATTCTGGGAATTGGTCATGTACAATGCCCTAAAAACGTCCTGGCAGCCTCACGAACCTGTTTCCATTTCTCAGCTGTGATTCCCTGAGGGAGACCACAGACTTGGTTAAATGGTGATGAAGTGAATTTAAGTAAGTCTAAATGTATTTTGGGGGCTTTGCGTGCTGTTCAGAGAGGGTCTAAATTGAGTTTGAACTTAGCACCGTGCCACATATTTCCAAAAACACCTCTGGCAATATTTCTACTCCTCTTATCATCCTTGTTGATAACACACAAACGTCTGATAAAAACTGATAGTGATAGTCATTAAGGTTTTATAAATTAATTTAAAGGGGAATTAGAAGATTGTCATTTTGTGTTAGGGTTTTAGAGATATGGCTCAGCCGACACTCAACCTTTCGATTAGCCCTTTTTCATTAGTTACTTTAACCCCTAACCCATTCCACAAAGTAAATTATAAACTGGGTAGTTCGAGCCCTGAATGCTGATTGGCTGACAGCCGTGGTATATCAGACCGTATACCACGGGTATGACAAAACATTTATTTTTACTGCTCTAATTACGTTGGTAACCAGTTTATACTAGCAATAAGGCACCTTTGGGGTGTGTGATACACTACATGACCAAAAGTATGTGGACACATGCTCGTCGAACATTTCATTCCAAAATAATGGGCATTAAACAGAGTTGGTCCCCACATTGCTGCTACATCAGCCAGCCTCCAGTCTTCTGGGAAGGCTTTCCACTAGATGTTTGAACATTGCAGCAGGGACTTGATTCCGTTCAGTCACAAGAGCATTAGTGAGGTTGGGCACTGATGTTGGGCGATTAGACCTGGCTTGCAGTCGGCATTCCAATTCATCCCAAAGGTGTTTGATGGGGTTGAGGTCAGGTCAGTCAAGTTATTCCACACCGATCTCAACAAACCATTTCTGTATGGACCTCGCTTTGTGCACGGTGGCATTTTCATGGTGTAACAGGAAAGCGGCTTCCCAAACTGTTTCATTTACATTACATTTACATTTAAGTCATTTAGCAGACGCTCTTATCCAGAGCGACTTACAAATTGGTGCGTTCACCTTAAGACATCCAGTGGAACAGCCACTTTACAATAGTGCATCTAAATCTTTTAAGGGGGGTGAGAAGGATTACTTTATCCTATCCTAGGTATTCCTGAAAGAGGTGGGGTTTCAGGTGTCTCCGGAAGGTGGTGATTGACTCCGCTGTCCTGGCGTCGTGAGGGAGTTTGTTCCACCATTGGGGGGCCAGAGCAGCGAACAGTTTTGACTGGGCTGCGCGGGAACTGTACTTCCTCAGTGGTAGGGAGGCGAGTAGGCCAGAGGTGGATGAACGCAGTGCCCTTGTTTGGGTGTAGGGCCTGATCAGAGCCTGGAGGTACTGAGGTGCCGTTCCCCTCACAGCTCCGTAGGCAAGCACCATGGTCTTGTAGCGGATGCGAGCTTCAACTGGAAGCCAGTGGAGAGAGCGGAGGAGCGGGGTGACGTGAGAGAACTTGGGAAGGTTGAACACCAGATGGGCTGCGGCGTTCTGGATGAGTTGTAGGGGTTTAATGGCACAGGCAGGGAGCCCAGCCAACAGCGAGTTGCAGTAATCCAGACGGGAGATGACAAGTGCCTGGATTAGGACCTGCGCTGCTTCCTGTGTGAGGCAGGGTCGTACTCTGCGGATGTTGTAGAGCATGAACCTACAAGAACGGGCCACCGCCTTGATGTTAGTTGAGAACGACAGGGTGTTGTCCAGGATCACGCCACGTTTCCACAGCGTAAAGATTTCCAGCGTAAAGATTTCCCTTCATTGGAACTAAGGGGCCTGGCCAGAACCACTATGCCTAGGGGCAGGTAGTGTTCTCCTGGAATCCGCCAAACCCAGATTTGTCGGTCAGACAGCCAGATGGTGAAGAATGATATACCACTCCAGCCAGCGCTTTGCATTGCGCATGGTGATTCTTAGGCTTGTGTGCGGCTGCTCGGCCACAGAAATTTGATGAACTGACTTGTTTAAAGTCACTGAGCTCTTCAGTAAGGTCATTCTACTGTCAATGTTTGTATATGGAGAATGCATGGCTGTGTGCAAGATGTTATACACGGGTGTGGCTGAAATAGCCCAATCCCTAATTTGATGGGTTGTCCACATACTTTTGTATATATAGTGTGTATTGCCAATATACCATGGCTAAGAGGAATATCCAGGCACTCCACGTTGCGTCGTGCTTAAGAACAGCCCTTAGCCATGATATATTGGCCATATACCACACCCCCCCGAGTCTTATTGCTTATATATAAGATTAATACTTTACCATTTGTCACTAGTTATATTTCAGGATTCTGGGGGGATGCGCAGTACAGTGCATCTTACAGTGTAAAATACTCTGGGAAGAGCGGTTGATATGACGTCCCGATGTGCGTCCCGATTCTCCACACTCCTCCCAAAGTGTGCACTTCCTGTCATGGACTGAAAGGCATTGGAGTGGTGTAAACGTAGACTGGCTGGAGTTTCTACCGTGGTGTGTGTGAAGTGCACACTTTGGGAGAAGGGTGGAGAATCGGGACAGAACCTGTGTCCCTCTACTGGAGCCTCTCTCTCTCTGTGAGCCTGTGGGTGCTGCCTGTAGCCCAGGTTTGGCAGCCAGTGCAGCTCGCTCATCACATCCTGACCTTGTTTGTTACTTCACTTAAGACACTCCCCTGAGTTTTCGCTGAGTCAGTCTGGAAGCCACAGCATCTATTTCTATCTAAACATCCCCTCCTCCATCCTCCATCCTTCCCCCCTCCATTATGAGCCATAAAAAAGACAGCTCGCTTCCATTTTCTCCCTTGGCCCCCTCAAAGCATCAGAATGACGGTTGATAAAGGAACATGGACAATCTATGCTTTTTATAGCACTGGAAGTGGAAAAGCGAACATGGATTGACAAAAGATGGACATGAAGTGGATGAGGGTTGACGTGTGTATACATCAGGGCTCTTTATTTCATCTCTCTCCTCTCCATGCCCTCTACCTCTCCTGCCACCACTCAACCCCCCCAAGTCTAAGTCTAACCCTAACCCCTGTGTACTACATTGGGACATTAGTTAATGTTGTTACCAGGCCCAAAAGACATGGGCAGTAACGGCGGAAAGGGGGCGTCTCTCTCTCTCTCTCTACAATGGCTTCTTCCTCTCCCAGTACAGATGGACTAAGGGTTGGGCAAGGTGCTCATGGCATTTGTATTCACCCCGACACCTGAGGTCACCCAGGCTTATGTAATTCTCCCTGACAGGGAGTTGTGTGTCGTGGATGCAGAAGGATGGCGTTGGGGGTGGGAGGACGTATGAAATGGGCGACCCCTGGTAGGGTCACAACGGATGTTTGATCCCCTGTGCTGGGAGCAATGAGATTTTTTGTAGGTAACAGATGCTGTTTAACCTGCATCATGTGTGTTAGCTAGCTACAGACTCTCTCCTCTCTTCCCCTCCCCCCTTTTCCAATTTCTCTCCCTCCCTCCCTCTTTCCATCTCCCTCTCCTTCTCTCTCCCTGGATCTCTCCCTCCCTCTTCCTCCCATCCCCCACTCTCTCTCTCTCTCTCTCTGTCTCTCTCTCTCTCTCTCTCTCGCTCTGTCTCTCCTCTGTCCCCTCCCCCACAGCCGCTCTCTCTTTTCTCTTGACCCTTTCTCTCGATCTCTCTCACATTCTGCCTCACTCTATCTTTCTCATCCCATCCCCTCTGCTCCTCATCCTCCTCATCCACACTCACCATAGCTCCATCTTTGCCGCAGGGCTTTAGCTGTCAAAGTGCAGTCAGTCAAATTAATCCAATTAATATGCACATAAACACACTCATATACACATATGTGTACATATTTGCACAAATAGGTTTATAAGCTGTATGACCAAACATCTGCACATACATGGGCCCTATCAATCCATCCATCCTCCCAGCAGCCCGTTTGTTATAGCATCAGCAGCAGGGATCGCAGCAGTATGCATCCTTCCTCTGTGGTTGAACTGATACACTCACATCCTCTGTTTGGTAGCTGTCCGGATGCTACTCACATTATTCCTGGTGGATCCTATGCTGTCCGCAGGCTAGCAGGCGATCACGGATGATGGTTGCTGCAATATCTCCCATAAAAGTCTCAGTTGTTGTTTTTTGAGCTGCTAAATATGATTTACTCAATATGATCGTTTTGCGAGCCTTCAGTTTCAAATGGTTTTCAAGAACGTTGCAAGAATAAATTCTGCATTTCAAATGTGCTTGGGCTGTTTTCTAGGGTATGTGTTTTTAGGAGATAATCAATACTTGTGTGTTTAGGCATTCTCAGAGAAACCCCTCAGAGGGTTTTGTGAATAACACTTCAGACAAATACATATCCACATAAATACACACGTACAATGCTACACATACACACGTACATACACATCAAAGGTACACATATACACACATACATAATACTCACATTCTATGCATCCATACTCTCTTCCCCCATCCACTCATCCATCCACTCATCCATCCACTCATCCATCCACTCATCCATCCACATATCCATCCACTCATCCATCCACTCATCCATCCACTCATCCATCCACATATCCATCCACTCATCCATCCATCCACTCATCCATCCACTCATCCATCCACTCACAAAAGCAAAGCAGAGAGTGATATTGCATGTTATATTATTATGTAGACATTTTTACTGCAGGGCCAAAATGTCATAGCTTCGTGTGATCCCATGGACAACGGCATTGTAACTTCCCTTCTCCTCCACCAATAAAACAATATCCACAGAGGGAAGCTCCCCTGCCACTAGATCCAAAACAACTGGTTAGGCTGTCAACGGCTTGATGAATAAGCGATAAATTCAATATTTGCTTATGTAAAGGCGAGTGAGATGGTGTACATTTTTCAGCGTTTACATTCGACCAAAATGTGTACTGATGTTCTGATACTGTTTAAAATGTTTTAGTATACATTTTAGATGATTTGCCTTTATGTATCACCCCATAAGGGTAACATTGCCTGTAGTACAACATACTGTACAGTACATAGTCAATTCTCTGGTGTGAGGGATAGGCCTATTGAAAGTTTTTAAATTACTACATCTCCACTGAAGGCTAGCTTTTTCTTTTTTTACACGACATCCAGTGATACAACATTCAAATTCATGCATCCTGCCTCGCATTGTATCTCAATGAATATAATGAATGAACTACTTGAAAAGGCGTGTTACAGTCTGCGATACAGGTAACCCCCACGGCTAGCTTTGTGGTCGCTAGAAGTTTCATTGTGTCACGAGTCGCTGGCATGCATCTGGACGCGGCTGGCTATTTAAAGGGGATGAGGGGGACACAGACAGGGCTTCCTCGTGTGGGTTACCCAGTTGAAATGCGATTGTGTACGTCGTTGGATCACACGCAGAGTACACACACTTGTAACTAGGGCGACTTTATAGATCCATAAACAGTTTAGAACCGTGTACGGTTCTATATTCTATAGCCAGACTAACTGAGACTCACAAGGCAGGTGTGTTAGGCATGCCCTACATTGCTCAGAGCGACAGCATTTCTATGTGGTGCCCTCAAGAGGCCTATCTCCCAGATGTGCAATGCTTTATGTACTGATCTGAACACTATGAGGTTGCATTCACACCTAGCAATGAATGTGTTTTTGAATGTTCTGGTAAATCTGAAGGGAGGGCAGTGGTAGAAGTACTGTGCATCCATTACATTGCTATCAAATCCTTTCTGCTGCCTGTTGTAACTCAGAATAATGTGTACAGTGAAGATGAGGTTGTCTGGGGTTAGCTTCAGCTAAAGGGTCTACATTAGTTATAGGCCCTACTTAACATTAGATGAAATATGATTTGGTTCAAGCCCTGATTAGCCAGTCTAGGCATTTAGCCTGTCCAGTGTAACCTGAATCCTAGCGTGATGGTTTGTTTAGTCCAGCTGTTACAACAATCCATTGCCACAAGCAAGTGAGCGGTACACTTCTGTGGATCGTTCTGGAACCCCATCTGATTCCACCAACCATGTCTAACCGTATTCAACCATATCTTACCTCACAGCATCTTTTGATGTCTATTCTCTGCTAAATAATTAGCATTTAATTTCCTCAAAAACCCTTCAAACAAACCAGTGTCTATGTTGTACCATTGTTGTCCATGTGAATTTTAATACTAGATTGATCAATCTAGTACCAGCTGTAACACAATCTAAAGATATGAATTTTTTATATAGATCCTGTTGCTGATGTTACTGCAGCAAACCTCTCTCAGACCTTATCTCTGCAGCCCAGACATGTTATGCACTATTGTAGTCACATTCCTATCGTCAGTTGAATTCCATATCTTAACTCCATTCCATTAAACATAGTCCGAGCAGATTTACCTGCTCATATATGCAACTATTCATACCATACCTACCTACGTGCTCTCTCTCCTCACGAATATCTGTTGTCGTGGAATGTTTTGCCCCTTGGCCACTTATCATGAGTATGCGCATACCTCTCATATGGAAGATATGAGCTGTAAAACTAGCTTATCTGCCCATTGGCAAGCAAGGGCTAGAGAGGCTGCCATTCCCCCCCGTCGGGTGAAACCGGATGCAGGTGGAGTGCTGGGAGAGCCTGGGAGGAGTAAAGGAAGAAAACAGCCAAATATAGCTACATTGAGTAGACAACACACACACACAAACGTGGAAATGTAAAAATGCTGACCAGTTCAAGATGAGATAGCTGTAGCCTAGCCGACATAGCTGCAGCTTGTGATGAGGATCCCCTCAGAAGCATCTGGCAACAGAACTAGCGACGAGTTAGCATTAGCCCTGATGCTCGTTTCACTACACATTTTAAGACGCATTTCACTACACATTTTAATACGCATTTCACTACACATTTTAATACACATTTTAATACACAAGTTGTGTCACGGTCTTCCTCCTCTTCATCTGAAGAGGAGAGGCGAGAAGGATCAGAGGACCAATATGCGGCGTGGTATGTGTTCATGTTGAATGTTTAATTAAAGAAAGAACTGAACACTGCAACACTATACAAAAAAAATAACAAAAACAATAAACCAATGACGACCGTGAAGCTACAAATGAGACCTGTGCTGACACAAGCCACTAACATAGACAATCACCCACAAACGAACAGTGCAACCCAGGCTACCTAAGTATGATTCTCAATCAGAGACAACTAATGACACCTGCCTCTGATTGAGAACCATACTAGGCCGAAACATAGAAATCCCAAATCATAGAAAATCAAACATAGACTGCCCACCCAACTCACGCCCTGACCATACTAAATAAATACAAAACAAAGGAAATAAAGGTCAGAACGTAACAAGTTGGGTGCTTCCTGTCTTACTTTAGGTCGGCGCCAGGAGAATTGATTGCAGATTATATCTACCTTGTAGTGACACCAGTGAGTGAATGAGGTACATATGCTACTCACATCGTAACATAATACTTCTGCATAACATTTGCCATATTTCATTAATAATTGTTACGGGGTCAAACAGAGGTGCTGCATGACATCAAGTCATGAAGGATGCTGGTTTTCCTTCTTTTTTAAATCAGTGGCAGATTTAGACCTGTGTTACTAGGTGTGTGGACTCCGGGAAATCAGTGACATTAACTGATCAATTAGGGGCAAGGGCGAAATGGAAAACCTGCAGCACTGCTGTCCTAGAGGACTGTTCTACACCCCTGGGTGAAAAGCATGATTGGTATCCTTCTCTTTTCTTGGCTAAACACATAGTTCAAAGCCAGCATGTATGCACACACACATACGCAAACAATGCACATTGTTGTAGGGTGATCGTTAGCAAACAAATGCAGCTATTCAAGCACAGCTATTTATGGCTGTATTGATTTAGCAGGGGTCTGTGTTAGTGTGTAGGTAAGATGCTAATGTGATAAGAGATGGTGAAAAGACTCCAAGTTGTAATACAACACTGACATTGTGGAATATGAGAAGATATTGCCTCTCTGAAGAGGTCAGCTATCTTGGCCATTCTGAATATCTTTGTTGTTACCTGACTCCTTCACAATCAAAGCTACTTGTCATATAAACATATAAACAAGTCCGGAAATATATATTTCTCACTTAATCTCTGTCACATATCAGGATTAAGGTGCCTTTATCCATTGATGTGTGTTTGCCTTTTCAAATACACATGCTTTTGTGTGATGCTGCAAGTGTGTTAGCGTTTGTATATTTGTGTGGCTTACCATATACATATTTGTGTGGCTTACCATATACATATTTGTGTGGCTTACCATATACATATTTGTGTGGCTTACCATATACATATTTGTGTGGCTTACCATATACATATTTGTGTGGCTTACCATATACATATTTGTGTGGCTTACCATATACATATTTGTGTGGCTTACCATATACATATTTGTGTGGCTTACCATATACATATTTGTGTGGCTTACCATATACATATTTGTGTGGCTTACCATATACATATTTGTGTGGCTTACCATATACATATTTGTGTGGCTTACCATATACATATTTGTGTGGCTTACCATATACATATTTGTGTGGCTTACCATATACATATTTGTGTGGCTTTCCATATACATATTTGTGTGGCTTACCATATACATATTTGTGTGGCTTACCATATACATATTTGTGTGGCTTACCATATACATATTTGTGTGGCTTACCATATACATATTTGTGTGGCTTACTATATACATATTTGTGTGGCTTACTATATAGTGCATTCGGAAAGTATTCAGACCCCTTCCTTTTTTCCACATTTTGTTACGTTACAGCCTTATTCTAAATTTGACTAAATAAACATTTTCCTCATCAATCTACACACAATACCCCATAATGACAAAGTAAAAACAGGTTTT
The DNA here is from genome assembly GCF_034236695.1 of Oncorhynchus nerka. Lineage (NCBI taxonomy): Eukaryota > Metazoa > Chordata > Actinopteri > Salmoniformes > Salmonidae > Oncorhynchus > Oncorhynchus nerka. Next base: position 9,096,214 of record NC_088421.1, read on the forward strand.
TAGAAATTGTGGTCGCTAAAATAAAAAACAGAAATACCTTATTTACATAAGTATTCAGACCCTTTGCTATGAGACTCGAAATTGAGCTCTTGTGCATCCTGTTTCCATTGATCATCCTTGAGATGTTCCACAACTTGATTAGAGTCCACCTGTGGTAAATTCAATTGAGTGGACATGATTTGGTAAGGCACACACCTGTCTATATAAGGTCTTACAGTTGACAGTACATGTCAGAGCAAAAACCAAGCCATGAGGTTGAAGGAATTGTCTATACAGCTCTGTGACAGGATTGTGTCGAGGCACAGATCTGGGGAAGGGTACCAAAACATTTATGCAGCATTGAAGGACCCCAAGAACACAGTGGTCTCATTCTAAAATTGAAGAAGTTCGGAACCACCAAGACTCTTTCTAGAGCTGACCAAACGGAGCAATCGGGGGAGAAGAGCCTTGGTCAGGGAGGTGACCAAGTACCCAATGGTCACTCTGACAGAGCTCTAGAGTTGCTCTGTGGAGATGGGAGAACCTTCCAGAAGGACAACCATCTCTGCAGCACTCCACCAATCAAGTTTTTCTAGTAGAGTGGCCAGAAGGAAGCCACTCCTAAGTAAAAGGCACATGACAGCCCACTTGGTGTTTGCCAAAAGGCACCTAAAGGACTCTCAGACCATGAGAAACAAGATTAATTAGTCTGATGAAACCAAGATGATTGAACTCTTTGACCTGAATGCCAAGCGTTACGTATGGAGGAAACCTGGCACCATCCATACGGTGAAGCCTGGTGGTGGCAGCATCAGGCTGTGGGGATGTTTTTCAGCAGCAAGGACTGGGAGACTAGTCAGGATCGAGGGAAAGAGGAATGGAGGAAAGTAGAGAGAGATCCTTGATGATAACCTGCTCCAGAGCACACAGGACCTCAGACTAGGGCAAAGGTTCACCTTCCAACAGGACAACGATCCTAAGCACACAGCCAAGACAATGCAGGAGTGGCTTCGGGACGAGTCTCCGAATGTCCTTGAGGGGCCCAGCCAGAGGCCGGATTTGAACCCAGCTCTAAAGAGACCTGAAAATGCCTTTGAATCCCATCCAACCTGTCAGAACATGAGAGGATCTGCAGAGAAGAATGGGAGAAACTCCCCAAATACAGGTGTGCCAAGCTTGTAGTGTCATACCCAAGAAGACTCAAAGTTGTAATCGCTGCCAAAGGTGCTTCAATAAAGTAGTGAGTAAAGCGTCTGAATACTTATGTAAATGTGATTTTTTTTTAACTGTTTTTTTTTCTTTGACATTATGGGGTATTGGGGTATGGGTTATTGTGTGTAGATTGATGAGTTTTGTGCAATACGTAGATGTAGGCTATATGCTTAGGATTTAACACACATTGATACCTCTTACAACATCATGATCTATATAAAATAAGCCCAGCTAAGATTGTGTGCATCTGTGCAGTGTAACAGTCAGGCAGCCATGAAGATGGTGGGCTGGGAAATATGCAGCAGAAGCTGCTCCATCATTCCATGAATAATACATAGAAAATGGACAGAATATTTCAGCTCTGGGAAGGAGGAAATCTGAGCAGTTGATCGTGAACAAACCATTGGGGGATCCCTGAAAGAAATGGTCGAGTTTTTGGTCGTTTCAACATGGATTATAATGTTAAATCTGCATCAGCTATCTTAATTGGAAATGATCTAGGAATAGGCCACTATCTCTTATCAAATGAATTATTTAATTGCAACACTGCAGTTATATCGCAAGCATAGTATATTACTATGTCTGCTATATGGTTTTTACTTGCTACTTTACACGTATAAAAACATCTACCGCGTTATCCAGATTGGTGGTATCTGTAGTCCTATTATAATCAATACTTTGATTGACTGTATGTTGAAACCATACCCTTTCACAATGAAAGCTTGGAGGACGACACAATGCACGTATGACCACAGCCACAGCCACGACTGCACACAATCAGTCGTGTTCATATCTAACTCCAACATGCTCCAGTCCAAGGCCTTCTGAATGCAATGGACCAGACAGATGAACCACAGCTCCAGATCGGTAGCCTTTGATAAAAACCAAGGGAAACCTAAACTGATTCAGGCGAGTCTGTGAGAATCGCGGTTCTCTGTGGAAGCCTGACGGTTGTTTATTCTGATTGAACATTCTATATGTCTTTCTCTTCGATGATCATATGGAGATGTGAAACCAATGACTCATTAACCCAAATTTGAGCAACATCTCATTCAATCAAATAACCGCAGCAATTTTTTTCTGCATCGCAATGGCCATTTAAATTGAGCTGGTACTAAAAGCTTCAGAAAATAATTGTGAGAAATTGATGCGAATATGGTAGGTCATTGATATTGCCTGTGTGAATGTTAGCACAAATGTGAGTCACCGCTCATTAGCCTGAAAGCTACTGTGAAACTCAACACATTACAGTCTCTATTATGTGCTTTAAATGGAGCAAAAAATTGACAAAAGGTCCATTTGTCATGGAATGTTTTTCAGAAAAGTATTTAAATGACAAAAAATCTATACAATGGGGTGAGAGAAAAAACAAAACAAAAAGTGGCTAAATGGCGCTGTGTCCTCCAATAACTGCAGCGTGTATCAATATCAAAGCTCTGTGCACTGAAGTTATATTAATCCTTTGTCACACACTCCATATACACTAGCATCACATTACATTGGACAGTGAGGGATCTAACCAGGAACCGTCTCTCATCATACCATACAAGGCAGAGTGGGGGACTCTCATCCGAGGGCACAGAGGGCAGGAACATGAACTGCACATCCTCGATGCGGAGCTAGCTAGTTAGAAGTGGGCACTGGAGGGAAATGTTTTAAACCCTAACAAAGGCAAAGCCAGCCCCAACCGCTGGAGACATAGTTAACTGTCCGTTAGTTAAAAACCTAGCAACTCGACTAGGCCTCCCAACGCATCCAGCCTCTTTCTTGGAGCTATTTTCCCCTCCCATATGCCCTTATGAAAAAAACATTGTCTCCCTGACACACTTGTCTGCTGCTGTATCTTTTGGCGTGAGATGCGATTTAGATGACTTAACTCTCCTGTATTCTTCTGGCCAAAAGGCAAACAGGAAGCAATGAAGAGTGAAGGGAATATGTTGACTAGAGTGTGCCCAAGTAGATGGCTGCCATTTTGTACATTTCTCTGTTTGCCAACAGTTATAGATAGGTGTCCACTAGCTGTGTTTATGACTAAGCTGTTCAGCAATGACTGTTCTGGTAGTGTGGACTTAGTAGACAACACTGTAGAGGTCTTGTCGATTTGTTGTTTTTCTCCAGGTGAAATGGATTTGTCAACCTCTCTCCCCCTCACAATGTGATTCAACATGACTGCCATTAGGTCACAAAACACTCAAGGGGCTCGATTTAATCCGTATCGTTGAGGTTTATAGCGTTATAGCGTGATTGAAATGTAAAGGTAATTTCAGATTGAGCCGACATATGTAGCGTTTTCGGTGAATGCAGTCCTAGCTAACGCGGAACATTGCCTTTAAATGTCTATCGCGCTATAGTGCAGCTCTTCAGCACTACGGATTAAATAGAGCCCTAGATCTAACTGTTGCTTGTCTGTTAATTGAACATGAATACTCTGCCATTCTCTGACGCAAATAGGAAAAATACCCATCAAGCTATTGCCTAAACAGTTCATCAATTTGACCAAACAGCATACACATGCGGTGATCTCACCAATCTATTGCCTGGTGTCACCTTTTTCGTTGGGTGTATAATTTGTAGTGCCCATAATACTGTATCAGCAACAGAATGAGCTGTGTGCTGCCCTATGGCAGACGGCCCACGCTCCACTTTGCCAACACTGCACACCTCAGGCCCTCTCCATGGGCCTCTGGCAATTCATCAACGCTTAGCGCGACAAGAAGCCGAGGACACATCTTTATTATTTTAGCGCAAATGTAAGGTGTTCCATCAATTCTCCTGCCATTTTCAACAGCTTTGTATACAGCTTCTCTTTCTCACTGTCTCTTAGTCCTTGACCCCTTTGAGGTCGGTTCACACAGCTCGCATCACTCTAAGTTGAAGAGGATTTATGTAAGGGTTTGTGTTATTTAAATATATATAATTTATAATTTAACCTTTATTTAACTAAGAACGTCAGTTAAGAACAAATTGTTATTTACAATGACGGCCTACCCCGGCCAAACCCCGATGACGCTGGGCCAATTGTGCGCCGCCCTATGGGACTCTCAATCACAGACGGATGTGATACAGCCTGGATTCGAACCAGGTACTTAGACCGCTGCACAACTCTGGAGCCCCTGAGAGTCACTCCCTTCATATCATGAACTGTTTGAAGTGACAGCGCAAATATAATACATATTTCAAAGCCTTTTTTTGTGGCTTTATCTAAAATGGTTGCCATGCATGACACCAAGCAGTATGGATACAAGTGTTTTCCTTTTTATTCTCTACCCCTTACCCCCTTCCATCCTTACTCCTTACCCTTCCATTCTTACTCCTTACCCTTCCATCCTTACTCATTACCCTTCCAACAGTTAGGAGAGATCTATAGCCAAGTGTGGTACTGTGTTATCTGCGGTTTGCACAGGTCACAAATACGCAATCAGCAATAAATAGCAATATGTCAGTGCAGTGCATGGGGGACTGATTTTGTGTTTCACCTCTTCTGTTTCAGGCTAAGGACAGCGATGATGATGAAGAAGTTGTCCAGGTTGACCGGGATCACTTCATGGATGAGTTCTTCGAACAGGTCAGTGCAACAAAACAACTGTAATACATGCCATTGAATGGTATAAGAAATATCCTAATTACCATTATTACAAACTTAACCTGGTAGTTCCTGTATCCACACATCTTCGGGTCATGTTTCATAAAAGGGGGCAAAGGGCTAATTAAGGTCTATACATAGTGTCATATTTGCTGATTAACTGGTAGTAAATGCCTTATAAGTGCCATATATCTCAAGTTAAGGTGTTACTGTTTAATGTGTTCCCCATTTAATAGTGTTTCCAAGTGCAGTACATATTAATGCCATATCATTAAGGGTGAAATCAGGCCACATAATGTAAAAACAAGAAAATAAAATAGGCCTACTGGCTACATTATCCCCAGGTCATGTTCCCTTCAGCTTCATCTTTCGAAATTGAAAGTGATTAAGAATCATTTCTTTCATCATTCATCCTATGCAACCAGGAACATGCTTTGAGAGGAAAAGGAGGAGGGGCAGGATATGCAAGTAGAGCAACATTATGCTTGGTGTGTTCAAACACAAGAAATGAGAATGACTTGCATACTAATTGATGATCCAATGGCGGGGGAAAGCTAATTAAAGACCAAGGTGTGGAGGATGTAACAGCTTTTATTTCCCTCCCCCTGGGTTTCATGTGATTTATTTAGACTAATATGCCAAAATTGAGTGACCTTACTCTTCTTCCTACCATAATAAGACTTCAGTGAATCAATCAACTCTATCAGTGGTATATTTTATACGTTGGAGATGCTGCCAGAACTCTTTATCACTGAGTGTTAAGTCTTAACGAAGACATTAACACCCTGGATGTCTGACAATATGGCTACAGAGTGCCCCAGCATTTATGGGAGTACAGACAATCTGTGGCTTAAAATGTCCAGTAGTTGATTTTTTTTTGTGCAAAACGCCCAGAACGCGGCCTCCATTTTTTTACACAGAGGAATTGTTTTCTCTCTTTGAAAAGGCTGTTAAAGCAAAAACCTTGGAACAGATACACAGTTATCTGCAATACAGCACCAGGAATCGCAAACCAAATCCACAACTCTGGTCCTTGTCTTTTGATCAGCATCTTATCAAGCCTGGAAGACCAGGTAAGCAGACTCTCTGGCCCATCAAGAAGCAGTAGACACTGTTAGTGGGGCCCTGAGGGGCTAGCTGGGATTGAGGACACCTGCCTTTGAAGAGCTCTGCTGCTGCTGCAGGCAGGGCGCAGTTATTGAGCCTGCCTTAGCTGTGCTCCTCACTATCTTATGAGCCGTGGCTCAACTCCTCCGTCCTAGCGGAGACGAATCTGTCTGCTTTACAACGCTCTCCTCTAAAACTATTAAGTGAACACTATAGGGGAAGGGGAATTGGCTCAATCTGGGCTAAACAATGATTCACTATAAAGAATGAGTTGATTCGGTATGCCTTAGCTTCGTTGAGGAAGTAGCTCACAAGCCATTGTCAATGAACTCTCTGTCCCTTAGAAAGAAAAATAGGAAGAGCTTTTAATGATTGAGTAGAGAAGGAATAGGAATGCAGAGCACATATATGCTCATATCCATACAGTCAATGCAAAAGTATCCGCATATCCACAAACAGTGCCAAAACATGTCTGTCTTGGGAATTGGATTACATAACACATTCAGATGGAGAAGTGGAATGAATGCAGAATGTGTGGTTAAGGCTGCTGAGTCTGACTTTGCACAGGCTTTCAGGGGATAGTCAGAAGTTCTTGTAAATGTATTATCTGCAGGCGCCTCTGCACATTCTGTGGGGTTGGAGGAGTTTGAACACCCACCATTAAAACAGCGGCCATCTTGTATCATACAAATGTTAGATAGAGATATTGATCCACAACGAGTGACGATATATAGCTAATACTGTAATAAGGTATTAACAATCAAATCAAATGTTACTTGTCACATGCACGTGTTTAGCAGATGTTACTGCGGGTGTATGTATGTAAACAGGTCTCACTGTGATGTCTCAGTGTGAAAACCATTTATAACATGCAATTCTCCCAATGATGGCTAAGAATCAAGCCTCCCAACCCTAAGGCAGCAGAGATGATAATTATCAGTCAGTAATTGACTTATGTCGTCTTATGGAGATTCCCCTGCTCTCCCACCCATCAGAAAGTGCTTCCATTGGGTCGTCATGTCAGTCGATGATTGAGTATGTGAGGTAGTCCTGTCCATGATGAGGTTCAGAGCCTCTCAGCTCTCTCATGCTGTACACACATGCTCTCCATGGGTGGCTGCGGTTGGTCGATTCCATAGAAATACAATTACTAGAACGGAAAAGCTCCTTAGACCACGGCCATTTGACAGTACACCCATTTAAAGGGTACAGGAATTAAGCCCTTGTGTATGTTGCCTCTGCCCCCTCCTTCTCACTCCCTGTGCAGGTGGAAGAGATCCGAGTCTGTATAGATAAGCTGTCAGAAGATGTGGAGCAGGTCAAGAAGCAGCATAGCGCCATCCTGGCAGCGCCCAACCCTGACGAAAGTAAGTCTCGCCACATCCATGAGCCCGAATGGATACTTTTAAGATGGGGCCAATTCCATACCAGTTCCATACTGCTTTCCCTCAGTCCTTATGGACTCCACCTTGCAGCACTGACAGGACTGGATAGGTAGAAGTGATATGCCAGAAAATTCAATATTGCTTTCCGGTTTACTATCTGTATCAAATCCTTTCAGGTCTGTGTGAGGGGGAGTCAGGAAGGGCCTGAGGGTAGCGGAGACAGATTGGTTTAAGTGTGTGTGTGACCCTGGCGATATACCTGTGGGAGGCACTCCACCCACGCACCCAGTGAATGTGACCCCACCCACGCATCTCTTACTGAGTCACACCCGGCCCACGCACACACACCCGGCCAACACACACGACTCAACAAATTCATTTTCAAGGGTGGGACTCCACCCACTGGTTGACGAGGGTTCACCACCACACTCATTGAATACTCAAGGAAAAGTTGTTTTGTATTTTGTGTTTATTGTGACAATATTATCACTATTATAACATATTTTAAACTTACGGTCAATGAAGACAACACTTAAATTTGCCCTAATATGAAATGAAGTTGTTTTTAGGCAGGCTTTCAAAAAAAGAAGAGCACTAAGGTATTACCTTGCATAGCACTTATAAGTGTACAATAAAACAGACATGAAGATGTGTATAAATATTTAAATAATATTGTATTTTCTCCAATAATTTGATTGATATCCAATCTTGTTAACCTTCAACCACTGCTTTTAGGCCCTGATGACTGTCTGGCATTTTGTCAAAACCTCAATAGGGCCCAAAATATGCCACAATCAATCAGTCAAAAACGTACAGTGGAAGATGTTTCAGAAAATGGCCCCTTCATTGTTGCCGTGCTGCAGTAGGGCCGTGCGGTTGTTAGGAGATGAGTGTAGTATGTTCTTCCGAGTTCACAGTGACCCAGGCTGCTAGAGACTCAACTGGAGTGAATGAATGTTTCATTGCTAATATAAGGCCTTGTCAGACAACCTCTAGTCTGTGTTAACCCAGAGTCTCAGGGCAGGCAGTGGCACAATACCTACTGTACCCTCATCACGGAATCCTTCAGATGTCACTTCCTTTTCTCACACGTTCACATCCCTTTTATTGCCCAATCACTTTTATTGTGGCTCTTCAATGTGTTTTTGTACACCGTTTTTTTTGCCTTATGATTTCAATATTTGATTTGAATTTCTACACATGCATGTTTTATCTTATGTAATGTTGTTGGACTGTTTCTGTCTTTTTCTGTCTGTCTTTTGTTCCTTTCCTCCCCCCCCCCCCCTTTCCCTTCCTTTTTTTTCTTGTCATGCATGCTTCATGAAGGACTTTCTCCAGGGGACTAGTTGTCGGAGTTCAGTTTTTGTGAGTGAGCTAGCTGGTTACTAGTTATCTACCCAGGTGGTTTAACTAGTAAGTATGTGGTTGCTGTGCTATGTGTGTGTGTGTGTGTTGTCGGATTTCTTTATTTGATAAATGTGGGGAATCTGGCCATTTGGAATATTTCTTTGTAACTAAAGTGTCTGAGTAGGAAGATCATTTCTTACGTACACAGTTGAAGTCAGATGTTTACGTACACCTTAGCCAAATACATTTAAACTCAGTTTTTCACCATTTCTGACATTTAATCCTAGTAAAAATTCCCTGTCTTACGTCAGTTAGGATCGCCACTTTATTTTATGAATGTGAAATGTCAGAATAACTTTAAAGAGAATGATTTTATTTCAGCTTTTATTTCTTTGATCACATTCCCTGTGGGTCAAGAAGTTTACGTACACTCAATTAGTATTTGGTAGCATTGCCTTTAAAAAATAAATAAAACTCGGGTCAAACGTTTCAGGTAGCCTTCCACAAGCTTCCCACAATAAATTGGGTGAATTTTGGCCCAGTCCTCCTGACAGAGTTGGTGTAACTGAATCAGGTTTGTAGGCCTCCTAGCTCGCACACACTTTTTCAGTTCTGCCCACAAATTTTCTATAGGATTAAGGTAAGGGCTTTGTGATGGCCACTCCAATACCTTGACTTTGTTGTCCTTAAGCGATTTTGCAACAACTTTGAAAGTATGCTTGGGGTCATTGTCCATTTGGAAGACCCATTTGCAACCAAGCTTTAACTTCCTGACTGATGACTTGAGATGTTGCTTCAATATATCCACACAATTTTCCTGCCTCATGATACCATCTATTTTGTGAAGTGCACCAGTCCCTCCTGCAGCAAAGCACCCCCACAACATGATGCTGCCACCCCGTGCTTCACAGTTGGGATGGTGTTCTTCGGCTTGCAAGCATCCCCCTTTTTCCTCCAAACATAACGATGGTCATTATCGCCAAACAGTTCTATTTTTGTTTCATCAGACCAGAGGACATTTCCCCAAAAAGTACGATCTTTGTCCCCATGTGCAAACCGTAGTCTGGCTTTTTAATCGCGGTTTTAGAGCAGTGGCTTCTTCCTTGCTGAGTGGCCTTTCAGGTTATGTCAATATAGGACTCGTTTTACTATGGATATACATACTTTTTTACCCGTTTCCTCCAGCATCTTCACAAGGTCCTTTGCTGTTGTTCTGGGATTGATTTGTACTTTTCACACCAAAGTACTTTCATCTCTAGGAGACAGAACGCATCTCCTTCCTGAGCGGTATGATGGCTGCGTGGTCCCATGGTGTTTATACTTGCATACTATTGTTTGTAAAGATGAACGTGGTACCTTCAGGCGTTTGGAAATTTCTCCCAAGGATGAACCTGACTTGTGGAGGTCTACAAAGTTTTTCTGAGGTCTTGGCTGATTTCTTTTGATTTTCGCATGATGTCAAGCAAAAGAGGCACTGAGTTTGAAGGTAGGCCTTGAAATACATCCACAGGTACACCTCCAATAGACTCAAATTATGTCAATTAGCCTATTAGAAGCTTGATTTTGTGGAGTTTCCCAAGCTGCACAGTCACCTTATTGTATGTCAACTTCTAACCCACTGGAATTGTGATACAGTGAATTATAAGTGAAATAATCTGTCTGTTAACAATTGTTGGAAAAATTCCTTGTGTCATGCACAAAGTAGTTGTCCTAACCGACTTGCCAAAACTATAGTGTATTCACAGAAACATAATATCTTTAGATTCGCTGTAATTATTGATTATATTAAATATTACAACTCAGACAGTAAGTAAGTATGTTGTCCCGACAGAATTGCTGGCATATTTCTGTTTCTGTTATGTTTTTTTAATTATATTCATGTGTTCTAGCTTAATATTACATGTATGTCCTCAAAATGAACCAAAAGCTTAAATTTGGCCAATCCCAATGTCAAGCCATTCCAAATAATGTTTGGCAGTCAGTGGATGATACAAAATGCATTCCAGTGTACTCCCTTGAATAATGCATGCTGGGAAGTGTAGTTGCTTACTGAAGAAATCCGTGGAGAGAAACCATCTTCATTTATCATCAGTTGGAAACCCAACGCTGTAGCCTGTAGTTATTCAGAATACACTGTGGACTTGGCAACGGGGACATGTTTAAATCTCATGCCTCTCTCCAATCATGGCCGAAGGGCATCTCCATAATGTATAGTGAAATCCAGAGGAATCCCTCCATTTGAGTCGAGCACTGAATTCACTTATCACGTTACACACAGGGTGTACACAAGGACAGGGCGGACCTGTCAACGGAAGGCAATACACAGCAGCCAAAATATTTAGTAAGCTATTTAGTTGTAGTCTACATCCAGTTACACGTACACACATAAAATGCCTTATAGGTTAGGGTTCAGGGTTTTTTCTTAGAGGGCAAAAGCTAAATCTTTCAACTGAAATGGCTTTGTGTTGTAGCTAGCTCATGTGTTTTGAAATGTAAATCACGGATGCTAGTCCCAGACAACAGTATTGACCCACAAGGAGGTGTCGTTGTGTGCAAATATGAGTTGCCAGTTCAGTAACATAGGACCCTTTTTGCTTTTGGGACAATCGATAGACAGGTAAAGTGCAGAGGCATAGAGTAGCTACAGGACACATGTAATACACAAACAATTAGTTCAAAAACAGCACAGGATTCAAAACAAAACGCAACCCAGCAAGCAAGGCTTCCAGTGTTTACCTACAGCATGAAGTACCAGACAGGCACTTGTTAGCATCTGATTGGTTTGTTGATAGCACCTAAACATTGCCCAGTAATTACAGGCTAATTGGCACTAACTAACTCTAAATATACCCCAATCAAATATCACAAAACTACAATGGCTTTCCTTGCTGATACAGTACATTGAAAGGTAATTCTCCTATCTGTGTTTTCTGTATACAAATGGCTGGTTATCTTCATTTTCCTGTAAATATCTCATTGATTTACTTGTGATGGACAGAACAGTCCCTACATTTCAATGCACATAATAATGCTAGAGAGCAGTGTTAGTGTACTGTATGCCTGTAGCAGCCTACTGTTGTCTATATGATGAATATCATTTTCTACCACAAAAATGTGATTTTAAATTATATTATTTTCGCGTGTTGAATGATTCATTGTAAACATTTCCAATTTCCGACTCATTTCTGACTTTTTGGTTACACTTTTGGGTTCCAAAAGGGTTCCTCAAAGGGTTCTCCTATGGGGACAGCCGAAGAACCCTTTTAGATTCTAGATAGCACCTTTTTTTCTAAGAGTGTACTTCCTGGCTTCACATAATTAGATATGTTGTTTATTTATGGTTCATGAGGTACGAGGCTACAAGGCCCATGTTTTAAGATTAACCAGAGGATTTAGGTGCTGCACTCTTGTGAAAACTCTTATCTTAGGTAAAGCGCAAAATTTCTTATTGAGCCAACAGCCAAATTACAACACGAGAGAAACATGCCGGCAATTAACTCATTAGTTATGTATAATCATGGGTAGACGTTATACATTTATTGTAGATCAACAAATTATGCATATGAGTTTCTATTACCAGTTAATTATGTGTTAGGAGATAGTCTTCTTGTTGGTGGAGTGTTCTGGAAAACAGACTTTTGCACTAGACTAGACGAGAGTGTTGGGGTGTTTGCGGACGATAGAGAAGGGAGTGATTGAGGGAATTACGGGTGCGAAGGAAGGAGAGGATGAGGTACTGTAGGAAGTGAAGTGGTGGGAGGGAGGGAGGGAGGGAGGGAGGGAGGGAGGGAGGGAGGGAGGGAGGGAGGGAGGGAGGGAGGGAGGGAGGGAGGGAGGGAGGAGAGGCAGAAAGGGCTGAGCTGGTTTCCAGTGACTGAATGAATGGCACTGCAGCGGTAATAAATCAGCCCAAACACTGCAGCTGAGTCCCACACACAGGCTTATTAACACACTGACTTTAAAACACTGCAGCTGAGTCCCACACACAGGCTTATTAACACACTGACTTTAAAACACTGCAGCTGAGTCCCACACACAGGCTTATTAACACACTGACTTTAAAACACTGCAGCTGAGTCCCACACACAGGCTTATTAACACACTGACTTTAAAACACTGCAGCTGAGTCCCACACACAGGCTTATTAACACACTGACTTTAAAACACTGCAGCTGAGTCCCACACACAGGCTTATTAACACACTGACTTTAAAACACTGCAGCTGAGTCCCACACACAGGCTTATTAACACACTGACTTTAAAACACTGCAGCTGAGTCCAACACACAGGCTTATTAACACACTGACTTTAAAACACTGCAGCTGAGTCCAACACACAGGCTTATTAACACACTGACTTTAAAACACTGCAGCTGAGTCCAACACACAGGCTTATTAACACACTGACTTTAAAACACTGCAGCTGAGTCCAACACACAGGCTTATTAACACACTGACTTTAAAACACTGCAGCTGAGTCCCACACACAGGCTTATTAACACACTGACTTTAAAACACTGCAGCTGAGTCCCACACACAGGCTTATTAACACACTGACTTTAAAACACTGCAGCTGAGTCCCACACACAGGCTTATTAACACACTGACTTTAAAACACTGCAGCTGAGTCCCACACACAGGCTTATTAACACACTGACTTTAAAACACTGCAGCTGAGTCCACACACAGGCTTATTAACACACTGACTTTAAAACACTGCAGCTGAGTCCCACACACAGGCTTATTAACACACTGACTTTAAAACACTGCAGCTGAGTCCCACACACAGGCTTATTAACACACTGACTTTAAAACACTGCAGCTGAGTCCCACACACAGGCTTATTAACACACTGACTTTAAAACACTGCAGCTTTGTCCCAGACACAGGCTTATTAACACACTTACTTTAAAACACTGCAGCTGAGTCCCACACACAGGCTTATTAACACACTGACTTTAAAACACTGCAGCTGAGTCCCACACACAGGCTTATTAACACACTGACATTAAAACACTGCAGCTGAGTCCCACACACAGGCTTATTAACACACTGACTTTAAAACACTGCAGCTGAGTCCCACACACAGGCGTATTAACACACTGACTTTAAAACACTGCAGCTGAGTCCCACACACAGGCTTATTAACACACTGACTTTAAAACACTGCAGCTGAGTCCCACACACAGGCTTATTAACACACTGACTTTAAAACACTACAGCTGAGTCCCACACACAGGCTTATTAACACACTGACTTTAAAACACTGCAGCTGAGTCCCACACACAGGCTTATTAACACACTGACTTTAAAACACTGCAGCTTTGTCCCAGACACAGGCTTATTAACACACTGACTTTAAAACACTGCAGCTGAGTCCCACACACAGGCTTATTAACACACTGACTTTAAAACACTGCAGCTGAGTCCCACACACAGGCTTATTAACACACTGACTTTAAAACACTGCAGCTGAGTCCCACACACAGGCTTATTAACACACTGACTTTAAAACACTGCAGCTGAGTCCCACACACAGGCGTATTAACACACTGACTTTAAAACACTGCAGCTGAGTCCCACACACAGGCGTATTAACACACTGACTTTAAAACACTGCAGCTGAGTCCCACACACAGGCTTATTAACACACTGACTTTAAAACACTGCAGCTGAGTCCCACACACAGGCTTATTAACACACTGACTTTAAAACACTGCAGCTGAGTCCAACACACAGGCTTATTAACACACTGACTTTAAAACACTGCAGCTGAGTCCAACACACAGGCTTATTAACACACTGACTTTAAAACACTGCAGTTGAGTCCAACACACAGGCTTATTAACACACTGACTTTAAAACACTGCAGCTGAGTCCAGCACACAGGCTTATTAACACACTGACTTTAAAACACTGCAGCTGAGTCCCACACACAGGCTTATTAACACACTGACTTTAAAACACTGCAGCTGAGTCCCACACACAGGCTTATTAACACACTGACTTTAAAACACTGCAGCTGAGTCCCACACACAGGCTTATTAACACACTGACTTTAAAACACTGCAGCTGAGTCCCACACACAGGCTTATTAACACACTGACTTTAAAACACTGCAGCTGAGTCCCACACACAGGCTTATTAACACACTGACTTTAAAACACTGCAGCTGAGTCCCACACACAGGCTTATTAACACACTGACTTTAAAACACTGCAGCTGAGTCCCACACACAGGCTTATTAACACACTGACTTTAAAACACTGCAGCTGAGTCCCACACACAGGCGTATTAACACACTGACTTTAAAACACTGCAGCTGAGTCCCACACACAGGCGTATTAACACACTGACTTTAAAACACTGCAGCTGAGTCCCACACACAGGCGTATTAACACACTGACTTTAAAACACTGCAGCTGAGTCCCACACACAGGCTTATTAACACACTGACTTTAAAACACTGCAGCTGAGTCCCACACACAGGCTTATTAACACACTGACTTTAAAACACTGCAGCTGAGTCCCACACACAGGCTTATTAACACACTGACTTTAAAACACTGCAGCTGAGTCCCACACACAGGCTTATTAACACACTGACTTTAAAACACTGCAGCTGAGTCCCAGACACAGGCTTATTAACACACTGACTTTAAAACACTGCAGCTGAGTCCCACACACAGGCTTATTAACACACTGACTTTAAAACACTGCAGCTGAGTCCCACACACAGGCTTATTAACACACTGACATTAAAACACTGCAGCTGAGTCCCACACACAGGCTTATTAACACACTGACTTTAAAACACTGCAGCTGAGTCCCACACACAGGCGTATTAACACACTGACTTTAAAACACTGCAGCTGAGTCCCACACACAGGCTTATTAACACACTGACTTTAAAACACTGCAGCTGAGTCCCACACACAGGCTTATTAACACACTGACTTTAAAACACTACAGCTGAGTCCCACACACAGGCTTATTAACACACTGACTTTAAAACACTGCAGCTGAGTCCCACACACAGGCTTATTAACACACTGACTTTAAAACACTGCAGCTTTGTCCCAGACACAGGCTTATTAACACACTTACTTTAAAACACTGCAGCTGAGTCCCACACACAGGCTTATTAACACACTGACTTTAAAACACTGCAGCTGAGTCCCACACACAGGCTTATTAACACACTGACTTTAAAACACTGCAGCTGAGTCCCACACACAGGCTTATTAACACACTGACTTTAAAACACTGCAGCTGAGTCCCACACACAGGCTTATTAACACACTGACTTTAAAACACTGCAGCTGAGTCCCACACACAGGCGTATTAACACACTGACTTTAAAACACTGCAGCTGAGTCCCACACACAGGCTTATTAACACACTGACTTTAAAACACTGCAGCTGAGTCCCACACACAGGCTTATTAACACACTGACTTTAAAACACTGCAGCTGAGTCCCACACACAGGCTTATTAACACACTGACTTTAAAACACTGTCACACACACTCATCCACTCCAACCTACACAATCCCATATTCTTAGTCAAGATAATAAAACTGATGAATAAACTGATTATACACATACGATATCTCTTCTCAATTCGCCCACTTGTATGTTTGCATACTGTTACATACATGAGAGTATTTGCAATATCACTCACATATGGTACATTAATTTACTGACCATCTAAGTTGTTTTATAAGTGGTACTGTAATTGACACAGGTTGTGAATTGCGATATCTGAATATCGTTGCCATAATGTTTACAACATGGAACACAATGTTGAGCGTGGAATAATTCTGTCTCTCTTTCTGCATCTCAGAGACCAAGCAGGAGTTGGAGGACCTCACAGCTGACATCAAGAAGACAGCCAATAAAGTTCGCTCAAAATTAAAAGGTAAGTATAAAATGAAAATGGTAAATGTTCTGTGAAACATTGCATCTGAAAAACACCATGTCAACCAATACCGCACGGTGTTAAGTTGTCCACGCCTCAGCTAGATGTTGAACACAAGATTAGAACCTCTTGGCTATGAAGGAAATGATGTCAACCCGACCCTATATATTTTTTCCATTTTCAATCTGAACTCGGTACTAAAACACTTGCTCAGAGCCAGAACACTTGCTTCACTAGATTACCTGACTAGAACACTGATGGAGAGATAAAGACATTTATGTAATGGCAACAGCCGATTTCTATAGCGCAAATAAAAACACAAGACAATGTTTAGTCTTTATCAGCCCCTTAAATCAGAGTGTGTTTGGCCTCAAGGGAGTCCCCATGATTTCAGGCCCAACATGTTAAAACAAAATGGTTACGATGGGCAAAAAGAAAGATATTTGTTACATCTAGTGGCCCCCTGCAATAACGTCAAATGAGCATCTCAGGGACTTTTGTTAAGGACAAGAGTCAACTGGGGTCAGTGTATCATTTCCAACAATTGTATTTTTAATGAGGGGAGAATTATAGCTAAGAGCAAAGCTGAGTCGGCTAAATGTTAACTGCATTGAGAGTTTAACAGTTCAAGGACATTCCTGCATTAACGTGTGGCGGTCGAGCAGTGAATTCATCTATCTGGGAGTTCCAACCAACCATTCGCCCCAACACACATCCCATTCACGCTCGCACATGCACACTGAAAACTGCTTTCATGGTGCATATCGGTCTATAATTGCAATCCCCACAATGTCTTTCTGTTTTTGTCCTTCAACAAACATGGATCTGCTTTTCATGTTTTAGTTTTCCATATGTATCTCGAACGCACAGACAAATATTTGCAATATGTTGAGTGTACAGAACATTCTGCAGTCTTGCAAGTGTGTGTTTGTTTGAACCTTAGCCGCGACATCGTTTGTACGTACAATAGTCTCTCTCATGTGGTAGATTTATAATATAATTGAGTAGGAAGTAAAGGTCACAACAGAGAGCATACAAAACTCTTGGACACTCTTTGATTTGACGCTATACAGAAAAACAATGCAGAATTTGTCAAATGATCTATTTTTTTACAGTACCATTACTGTACATTTCAACCCACTGTGAACACGTGAATATATGCAAATCATTTGGCAATTAAATCAGCTCGTCAGCTGCCTAGTTATACACACAGTAGAGAACAGAGAATATACTTCAGGGGTTTTGTTGTAGAAAATAGGTTGTCTCTGGTGATCCCCCCCCCCCTCCCCCCAAGGGGCATATTGTAGAAAGCAAAGTCGCAATGGAGCAGACATCACTCTTGTCATCCAAACGCCTTCTGCCTCCAGCCTCTGCCCTCAGACTGCCAGCATGTCAGGTCGCATATCAGTTGACACCGGGTTCTAGGAGCAATGTGTTGCTTTACTCAACATTTCTTAATAACTAATAAAGTGAGAATTGACCAATGTCCTTTAAAAACTGTAATAGGTCTTGATGGTGTAGCAATTTATATTTTTGCCTTCTTAGGAATGCTATCCTGTGCCTCATAAAAAAAAAAATGAAAATGCTTTTTTACAAATGTAAGAACTGCCATTTATAGTTGCTCACCAGTCTAGTTTGTAAATGAAGAAGCAACCTCTTTAGACTCCCAATACACTGAATGGTGCATTCAACCACCTTCAGTACAGCAAAAGTAATAACATTCAGATGAATTGAATGCCAAGCTGCATTATACACTGCGCTCCAAAAATGCACCATTTTCCATCAGACCTCGTGTGAAAGATCAACTTGGGTTGACAGGCGACCGCTACACTATGCTACTACTCTGCTTCCTTGTAGAGTATGTCATGCGGTAGCTTTGCAGTCCAGGAGAGAGAAGCAGCTCCTGTCTCATCCAGCCAGACAAAGTGTTTGACCAGCAGAACAACAATGATCAAATGACCTTTCAACCAGCCAAGTAGAGTGTTGATATTTACTGAAAGACAAGTAAACCCCTTGTTTAAAGACCACATTAAGGAGACCCCCCCCCCCCCTGGCATTATTATGCAAATCAGCTGAGTCATGACACAGTGGAAAATGAAAAGGCAGCAAGCCAGAGGAAGTGCCTCACCGGGGAGCGCTGCTGTACTGTAGCTAGGTAGCTGACCAACCGTAGATCCACCACTAAAGATAGATGCTCAACTATACTGTAGCGTCTCTGGATTGGTCAGGATGTTATGCAACGACAGGGAAACCATCGTAGAGAGATACTGTATGACCTCATAGATGCTGTGGGTAAGTACTCTATAGATGCCCTGCGTTATCCACATTACCACACGTGCACTACACAAGATACAAGACCAAAGATAGGTCAAGAATACGTAACATAAAATGGATCATTTCAGAGACACAAACTAAAACAAATCATACTTATTATATGTAGTTGATACCAATATACCTGAAGCACCACGAGGCACATCTCAAACGTCTCAGTGTACAACCCACTCGCTGCTGATAGACCACTACTAAGATACTATACAAACGTGCACAAGAGGTCTGATTTTTGGGACTTGAATTCAAATAACGGTAGGAGTTTTAGACTAATCCCATTTGATGTATAAGCTCCCTCTGAGGACAGATAGGAAACCGCTCACTCAAAGGTGCTGAGTCGCATTCCTCTAGCTTCGTTCTTTATTTTAGTTCAATAATCTTGAAGACTCCCACTCATCTGGTTGTTTCTTCTAAATTGCATCCCAAAATACTTTGATGCTGAGAGAGGGCTTCCTCTATCAAAGGTAATGAACAGTGATGGGACATTGGCATCTGGGCACTATGCAGTAGCAACAAAGCATCCAATCTGCAATATGGAAATCTCCTTTGTTATTGATTTAAGGTGGGCTCAAAGTTGGCCTAGTTTATAGGAAGAGTATGCGCCATATGGTGAGGCAATTAATCTGGAATATAACAGGGGAACTCTGTTATTTATTTTAATTTGATTTATTTAACCTTTATTTAACTAGGCAAGTCAGTTAAGAACAAATTCTTATTTTACCATGACGGCCTACCTCTAACCCTCCCCTAACCCGGATGACGCTGGGCCAATTGTGTGCCGCCCTATGGGACTCCTGATCACGGCTGATACAGCCGGGATCGAACCAGGGTCTGTAGTGACGCCTCTAGCACTGAGTTGCTTTGCCTTAGACCGCTGCGCCACTCGGGAGCCTAAAAGAGGTTAAGAGGTGGAGATATTGTGAGGTGGGTTGTACAGTTATATTGACAATCTTATGAAGCTTAATGAAGCCTTTACAAATCCTACATAGATGATTCACAAATGCAAATGTTATACTATGGGTGATATAATAGGTCCTATAATCTGGTGCTTTCTCGTTTGACATTCTTTTATTTCTGCATTTTCTCTTTATTGTTTTTGAAAATGCTCTTGGGGAAGGTCACACAGAGAGAGAGAGAGAAAACCCATGTTAAACGATGGTGCACAAAAGATGTTTGAATAATCACATACAGTACACAATAGATTATATTGGGAATCACATTATCTCGTAGTTGTGAGAAACCCAACATTTGTCCATAAATATGTAACAGGAATTACCTTTTTTTTTCAAAAGCTTTTTAAGGACACTGCCTCTATTTAAAATGGTCTTGTCAGAATCCCCCGAATGTGTTATTTGGTATCAATATTTTATAGTTTTGGAAACATTGTATTTGTTCAAAAGGAGATGGTATGTCATAAACTGACAGTTTGACATCCCAAAATCCTGCTATTTCTCTGTTTTGCTGATCCAAATTAAATGCATCAAGGGCATTTTACACAGTTACATCACATATAGAACACAACTGGAAAATAATGTTTGGTTTGTGGTCAGCAACACGATGGGCCCGATTCACACTTAGGAAATCTATTCCTTTTTGACGCATTTTGATTTAAAGAGCAACTGCCCCTAAAAAGCAACTTCTCGTGTTGAAAATGGCCTACAGTGCCTTCTGAAAGTATTCACACCCCTTGAATTGTTCCACATTTCGTTGTGTTACAGTCTGAATTTGAAATGGACTACATTCAGATTTCGTGTCACTGATCTACACACAATACCCATAATGTCAAAGTGGAATAATGTTTTTAGAAATGTTTACAAATGAATAACATTTGAAGTTGAAATGTCTTGAGTCAATAAGCATTCAATCTTTTTGTTATGGCAAGCCTAAATAAGTGCAGGACTAAAAATGTGCTTAACAAGTCACATAACATGATTTTTAAATGACTACCCCATCTCTGTACCCCATATATACAATTATTTGTAAGGGCCCTATGTTGAGTAGTGAATTCCAAGCACAGATTCAACCACAAAGACCAGGGAGGTTTTCCTATGGTTCTCAAAGAAGGGCAGCTATTGGTAGATGGGTAAAAAAAAGCAGACATTGAATATCCCTTTGAGCATGGTGCAGTTATTAATTACACTTTGGATGGGAATTCAATATACCCACTCACTACAAAGATACAGGCGCCCTTCCTAAATCATTGGTGGAGGTGGAGGAAAGCACTAAGTGAAAAGAAAGAAGCCTGTACAGGACAAAAATATTCCAAAACATGTATCTTGTTTGCAAAAAGGCACTAAAGTAATACTGCAAAAAATGTGGCAAAGAAATGAACTTTTTGTCCTCAATACAAAGTGTTATGTTTAGGGCAAATCTGAGTACCACTCTACTTATTTACAAGAATGGTGGTGGCTGCTTCATGTTATGGGTATGCTTGTCATCTGCAAGGACTAAGGATTTGTTTTAGGATAAAAAGAAACAGAATAGAGCTAAGCACATGCAAAATCATTGAGGAAACCTAGTTCAATCTGCTTTCCAACAGACACTGGGAGATAAATGCACCTTTCAGCAGGATAATAACCTAAAACATAAGGCCAAATACACACTGGCGTTGCTTACCAAGAGGCCCTAACCACATAAAGTGAAGTGCTACAAAAAAAGGTTTTCATGTGATCATATGTGAAGTTAATGTGATAACGTGACGACATGTAAAGCAACCTGTGATAACATGAAACTACACGTGAAAACGTGATCACAGGTGAAGTGTTCCATGAACACAGGTTTTATTTTTTACATTTTATATGAAATCATGTGATTTTCCACATGTGAAATCATGTGTTTTTTTCTGTAAGGGCGGCATTGAATGTTCCTCAGTTGCACAGTTACAGTTTTGCCTTAAATCGGCTTGAATATCTATGGCAAGATTTGAAAATGGTTTTCTAGCAATGATCAACAACCAATTTGACAGAGCTTGAAGAATTTTGAAAATAATAATGTGCAAATGTTGCACAATCCAGCTGTGCAAAGCTCTTAGAGACTTACCCAGAAAGACTCACAGCTGTAATCGCTGCCAAAGGTGGTTCTACAAAGTATTGACTCAGCAGTGGGAATACTTATGTAAATGAGATGTTACATTATTTAATTTTCAATAAATTAGCAAAAATGTCTAAAAACATGTTTTTACTTTGTCATTATGGGTATTGGGTGTAAAATAAACCCACAATCCATAGTGAATTCAGGCTGTAACACAACAAAATGTGGAATAACTCAAGGGGTGTGAATACTTTCTGAAGGTACTGTATATTTATAATCCCTTTATCCAAACTGATTATTCATTTACCTAGGTCTTATCAATAGCCCTTATCAATTTATGAATTACAGTGCATGGAGATTGGTGTTATTTCTATCGTAAAGTAGATATTTTTTCCACTTGGAACCGACAGGTTGCTCGACCTTATTAATGATTTCCTTGCATGTAAAGGTGGCAGAATTATAAGGGAATTAAGTCAAGGTCAGAATATATGCTTAGAGGGAAAAGTACATGAAAAGGGAATTAAGTTCCATTTATGCCATAACTCGGTTCTGAATTCCCTCTATCAGTTTTGGTACTGTATTAAGTAAAATTAAGTATTAAGTACCCATTAAGTAAAATACCTCTCTATCTGTTGTAAAACAGCATACTTTTATCATTAGGCCTGGGTCTATTTGTAATTGTAGCATTAGCACATTGCCCATGACATACTAATTGCTCCACCCAAGATGGCGAAAAGTTAGCATATTAGCACGCTAGCTATATTACCTGACTGTGATGGGGAGGTAATTGACTGAAGTTCAGTGGAAGATGGGCAATCTCTTTTCCGTTTGGCGGTTCCATTGTTTATTTCTCACAATTTCTTGCCTCTTTCCCAGCAATCGAGCAGAGCATTGAGCAGGAGGAGGGGCTGAACAGATCATCTGCAGACCTGCGAATTCGTAAGACACAGGTGAGTCACTCGCTCGTATTTTCTGCACATCCACTGAGGAGATGCCAAGTACCAAAAATGTGTTGATCAAACATAAAGCTGCTGGTGTATCATAAAGACAGAGAATACACGGCTTCACCACAACTTTAGCCTTCTGCCAACTACACTTTGCAGACCTGGCTTTGAAAAAGAAACGAAAACAAATACTGTTTGAATACAAGTCTGGATTTAAAGCCATATTGTTATTGTACCATGTGGCCTGATGCCTACCCATAACACCACTACTTAGGCCTAGAGTATAAATCTTCATATAGTAGGAGACTTAAGGGATACCTCTATGAAGCGGGAATTCCTAAGGCCTTCATGACCATGGACTGTCATGCACCACTGAACGTAAACGCTCATTGACATCCCTTTATCTTTTGACATGATAGAAAAGATGTTAAATTGATCATGTCATTTCAATGACTGATGAACTAAGTGATTATGTAGCACATAAGAAAGGCCCTATGAAAGATATATTCAAATGTACTTTTAATGTACTTTTAACAACTTGGCATATATCAAGTGTTTTAGAGTCGAAATGTGATTGATTACAGAATGTAATGATTAAAGATTAGGATAAATGTTCCACTGGCTTGGGGTAGGTTCTCCCGCTTAGGTTGTAACCTGTTCTCGAATTAACCGGTGATGGTGAATGAAGCTTCATTCTCAGATAAAGATTCATTCGGTTTTGACGTCTGTATGAGGACTAATTATCTTTCACATAGAAACACATTTAAAAGCCTTTGTTTAGAGTGACACAAAAACCAAAAGGTATATTCTTTGGATATGAAGTGAAATTATGATGGCCCCACATTCTCTGAATGGAATTGTGAAAGACTGTCAAACTGCTCAATGACAAACAGTTATCAGTTGTGGCAGGAGGGAGAGTCCTTTTTACCTTTTACTGTGGTGGGCTAAATCAGGGTCACATAGAGTGTTTCTTGGTAGTTTAAACAAATCTACTTTGAAACCAAATTATACACCTCACACACACATGTTCTGGGCTTTAAAAAAAGAAGACACCTGTACCCTGTCAGATATAGAGTTGAAATGTATTCAATTTTGAGTTTGCACCCTAAAATTACACATTTTATATACTGAACAAAAATATAGGCCCAGCCAAGGGGGAGCCAATTCCACCCGCTTGGGAGCCAGGCCCAGCCAATCAGAATGAGTTCTTCCCCATAAAAGGGCTTTATCACAGACAGGAATACTCCTCAGTTCCCATGCCCCTCCCCTCAGATGATCCCGCTTGTGTAGGACCCAAATGTGGAGGTCCTGGGCTGGCGTGATTACATGTGGTCTGCAGTTGAGACCATGTGTTGAGACCATGTGTCTCTGTCCGAATATAAACAATGCAGCTATTCCCTCCGCAAGGCTATTAAACAAGCTAAGCGTCAGTACAGAGACAAAGTGGAATCTCAATTCAATGGCTCAGACACAAGAGGCATGTGGCAGGGTCTACAGTCAATCACGGACTACAAGAAGAAAACCAGCCCAGTCACGGACCAGGATGTCTTGCTCCCAGGCAGACTAAATAACTTTTTTGCCCGCTTTGAGGACAATACAGTGCCACTGACACGGCCTGCAACGAAAACATGCGGTCTCTCCTTCACTACAGCCGAGGTGAGTAAGACATTTAAACGTGTTAACCCTCGCAAGGCTGCAGGCCCAGACGGCATCCCCAGCCGCGCCCTCAGAGCATGCGCAGACCAGCTGGCCGGTGTGTTTACGGACATATTCAATCAATCCCTATACCAGTCTGCTGTTCCCACATGCTTCAAGAGGGCCACCATTGTTCCTGTTCCCAAGAAAGCTAAGGTAACTGAGCTAAACGACTACCGCCCCGTAGCACTCACTTCCGTCATCATGAAGTGCTTTGAGAGACTAGTCAAGGACCATATCACCTCCACCCTACCTGACACCCTAGACCCACTCCAATTTGCTTACCGCCCAAATAGGTCCACAGACGATGCAATCTCAACCACACTGCCCTAACCCACCTGGACAAAAGGAATACCTATGTGAGAATGCTGTTCATCGACTACAGCTCGGCATTCAACACCATAGTACCCTCCAAGCTCGTCATCAAGCTCGAGACCCTGGGTCTCGACCCCGCCCTGTGCAACTGTGTACTGGACTTCCTGACGGGCCGCCCCCAGGTGGTGAGGGTAGGCAACAACATCTCCTCCCCGCTGATCCTCAACACGGGGGCCCCACAAGGGTGCGTTCTGAGCCCTCTCCTGTACTCCCTGTTCACCCACGACTGCGTGGCCACGCACGCCTCCAACTCAATCATCAAGTTTGCGGACGACACAACAGTGGTAGGCTTGATTACCAACAACGAGGAGACGGCCTACAGGGACGAGGTGAGGGCCCTCGGAGTGTGGTGTCAGGAAAATAACCTCACACTCAACGTCAACAAAACTAAGGAGATGATTGTGGACTTCAGGAAACAGCAGAGGGAACACCCCCCTATCCACATCGATGGAACAGTAGTGGAGAGGGTAGCAAGTTTTAAGTTCCTCGGCATACACATCACAGACAAACTGAATTGGTCCACTCACACTGGCAGCGTCGTGAAGAAGGCGCAGCAGCGCCTCTTCAACCTCAGGAGGCTGAAGAAATTCGGCTTGTCACCAAAAGCACTCACAAACTTCTACAGATGCACAATCGAGAGCATCCTGGCGGGCTGTATCACCGCCTGGTACGGCAACTGCTCCGCCCTCAACCGTAAGGCTCTCCAGAGGGTAGTGAGGTCCGCACAACGCATCACCGGGGGCAAACTACCTGCCCTCCAGGACACCTACACCACCCGATGTTACAGGAAGGCCATAAAGATCATCAAGGACATCAACCACCCGAACCACTGCCTGTTCACCCCGCTATCATCCAGAAGGCGAGGTCAGTACAGGTGCATCAAAGCTGGGACCGAGAGACTGAAAAACAGCTTCTATCTCAAGGCCATCAGACTGTTAAACAGCCACCACTAACATTGAGTGGCTGCTGCCAACACACTGTCATTGACACTGACCCAACTCCAGCTTTAATAATGGGAATTGATGGGAAATGATGTAAATATATCACTAGCCACTTTAAACAATGCTACCTTATATAATGTTACTTACCCTACATTATTCATCTCATATGCATACGTATATACTGTACTCTAGATCATCGACTGCATCCTTATGTCACTAGCCACTTTAACTATGCCACTTTGTTTACTTTGTCTACATACTCATCTCATATGTATATACTGTACTCGATACCATCTACTGTATGCTGCTCTGTACCATCACTCATTCATATATCCTTATGTACATATTCCTTATCCCCTTACACTGTGTATAAGACAGTAGTTTTGGAATTGTTAGTTAGATTACTTGTTGGTTATCACTGCATTGTCTGAACTAGAAGCACAAGCATTTCGCTACACTCGCATTAACATCCGCTAACCATGTGTATGTGACAAATAAAATTTGATTTTGATTTTTTTTTTTGATTTTTGATTTTGGTTAGACATACTGCCCAATTCTCTAAAACGACGTGGTAGAGCAATGAACATTGAATTCTCTAGCAACAGCTCTGGTGGACATTCCTGCAGTCATCATGACAATTGCACGCTCCCTCAAAACTTGAGATATCTGTGGCATTGTGTTGTGTGACAAAACTGCACATTTTAGGGTGGCCTTTTATTGTCTCCAGCACAATGTGCACCTGTGTAACGACCATGCTGTTGAATCAGCTTCTTAATATGTCACACCTGTCAGGTGGATGGGTTAAATGCTACAATGCTCACTAACAGGGGTGTAAACAAACATTTTAGAGAAATCAACTTTTTGTTGCGTATTGAATTTCGAGGATCTTTTATTTCAGCTCATGAAACATGGGACCAACACTTTGCATGTTGCGTTTATATTTTTGCTCCGTGGACATCACAGAAGACTGAACTATAACAAAACCGTTTGACATAGAAACACCATGGAATGATGAATGAATGAAAAATAGTGTTAACATATCACCCACGAGGCCACTAGTCATTTGACTGCTGGAAAGGGCTGTGGGACCTTTGAATAAGCCGCACCACTGCCCTGCAGTGTGAAAAGGTGGTATAACAAGGAGCGACACAGCAAAACTACCCAACATTATTCACATACAGTGGGGTCTGAAATGATTGACACCCTTGATAAAGATGAGCAAAAATGACTGTATGAAAAAAATAATTCAAATACTAAGCTGTACTGTGTGGTCAAAACATTTGGAGAATATGTTATTTTATACTAATACAATTGCTCTAAACGGTAAGGGTTAAAATGATTGACACCCCCTAAAGATTCTTATAAATAAAGTCGTCAAAAGTTTAGTATTTGGTCCAATATTCTTAGCATGCAATTTCTACATCAAACGTGTGACTCTAGAAACTTGTTGGATGCATTTGTAGTTCCGTTTGGTTGTGTTTCAGATCATTTTGTGCCCGATAGAAATGAATGGTAAATAATGTATTGTGTCATTTTGGACTCACTTTTATTATAAATAAGAATAGAGTATGTTTCTAAACACTTCTTCATTAATGTGGATGCTACCATGATTATGGATAATCCTGAATGAAGTGGGAATAATGATGAGCGAGAAAGTCACAGAAGGTCAAAAATCATACCAATAGCAGAGGAGTATAAGATTCTTGACCCTCTGTGACATCATTAATTCACGATTCATTCAGGATTATCCATAATGTAGTCATTGTGTGCTAGGAATATGGGACCATATAATACATTTTGACTGCTATATTTATAAGAATCTTTAGGCGTCTCAATAGTTTGGACCCCTATCTTT